>NC_069091.1:9904746-10261891 GCF_947172395.1 Bicyclus anynana
TAATATCAACTATCTTAGCACCCATAACACAAGCTACTCTGTATGCTTACTTTGGGGCTAGATAGTGATGTGTATTGTTTAAGTATATTTATATTTATTTAAGACCTTTCATTTGATATTATATCACACGATGAAGTTTGTGAAAGGTATTTAAAGATTTAAAGAAATAATACTAAATATTGTCTACAATGTCGAGTAGTGCGTTCAGGAAGTGAACTATATACACATAAGTATTAATAATGAATAAACACAAAATTGTACATGCATGCGCTCAGTGGAGTATCCGAGTTTGGATCTCGAATTCTCGACCAAGATTTCCTATGTGAATTCTCCGTCATATTGAAAAAGAAATCTTTTTTTACAATAACTCGATTATCCGTTGAGATACGAAAATGTTAATTTAATAGTTTTTTTCTCTTTATAAGTTCTACTAGCAGACGCCCGCGACTTTGACGCGTGGAATTTAGTTTTTCACAAATCTCTCGGGAACCATGGAATTTTCCAGGATAAAAAGTAGCCTACGTGTTAATCCAGAGTAAAATCTATTTCCATTTAAAATTTCAACCAAATCGCCTTATTAACCGCAGCGTAAAGGAGAAAGAAACTTACACACAAACTTTCGCATTTATAATATTAGTGTCATGAAATTCAGTTTCGTGGTTTGAAGCATACCCACTCTTAGTATAAATTAATTCCCATTGTACAAGAAAACAGGTACGGCTAATGAGTCAGTGCAGTATATTTAAGACGTCTCAAAAGAAATATTTGACGCGGTAACCTGAAACTGATTTGTATATTTTACGTAGGGCTCGCTGGCGATAATTCCGAGCCGGCCGCCTGGCAAGGGCGCGAGACTCACGTGGCATTTATGATTTATAATCTGGCCCCCGACGGGTCCCCTGAGAGACAGCGGACTTGGAAAATAATTTTGATTTTAAATTGGAAGCAACTTATTAAGCTGGATTTTATGTTATGGGACACGGTAAAATGACTTCAACCTCGAATACCCCTGTGGGGAATCTCAGGTATTTAAACTATATAGTTTTGTTTTTACACTTTACTCATATTCGCATACATAGTTGCATATGTATATTTACATAAGTTTTAAATTTCGGTTGAATTGATATACGGTGAAGTATTTTGAATTTGCCTTGCTGGTCCAGTGGTTAGCCCATGTGGTTTCGGATAACAAGGTTCTGGGTTTGAACTGTGGGTCGGGTTATGAGATACTGTTTGTGTTTTTGTTTATTTCAAAGAGATTTAAAAAAAAGTTTCTTATCCCGGAATCGGGAAGTTGTTGACTTTACACCTCCGTGCCTTGGAGAAAATGTCGGTCCCGGTTATTATCACTGACGCCAGGAGAACTATTCTGTAACGATGCTTCGTAGAACTCGCAAGCGAGAGTTTCAAATTCTCATTCATATTTCTTTTTCTATAGTATCGTGTAAGACGGAGAGAGATAGCGGTGAATTCGAAACTCGCAATTGCAATATATAACATCGTTACAGAATAGCCCACCAGATGGTAGTGAACTTAACATCATAACGCATTGGAGCAGCGTGGTGGACCTAAGCTCCATATCCTCTCACATATAGAGAGGGAGAATTGATCCTCTAGTGGGGCAGGTATTGCCAACCAGTGAGTGTGTTTTGAATGTGTATAGTTCAGACTATCGAAGTTCTTACAAGAACAAAGAATTATTTGTTGAAAAAAAATAGTATTGTCGTATAGTTTTGGTTAATAATGTCAAAGTCGATTGGTTACTATATGCTTCGAAGCTCAACTATGCACTCCAGTACCAAACAGTCGGTCAACACGATCGTTCCCGCCACTTAATTACGACAGTCACGCTTCGCCTAAGAAAAATCTTTTGTACTCTTTTTCCGTTAAGAAATGTAACAAAACGGGCCGGGGATTTTTTTCTTTGAAATGACTTTAGTGTCACGGAGACGGAGCGTTGACGGTTTAATGAGAAAGCATTGTGATCGCGGAGCAGTCGGCTCTGTGTCCAATCGTCGCTCCGGTGCTCTTTACAATTTTATTTAACAAGGATAATGCGAAGGGTCAGGACGTCCTGTAAATATGTATTACTTCGAACGGTGTTCATATAGATTTAACATTCGAAGTGAAATCTTCTTTAGGCACCTTTGGCGTTTTTGGGATTGGTAAAAACACTGAACGCGACGTGTTGTTTATTTATCACACATATAAATGACCAGGAGACATTACAGCTGCCCAAATACCCAACTTACAAGATATCATTACAATAGATACGAAAGATATGAATAATCAAAGACAACGAATATATAAAAAAAAATAACAAAAAAATATTTGTATTGTTTAAACCAAATGAAACATGCTAACTTTTAATTTTATATTTATTTTTATCTCTCACGTTATGCAAGTTATAACTGCGTAATATAATTTAATCTAATAAATGATAAAAATATTTTCTATATCTTAATTTGTCGGTCACAATTAATTATTTCGTAAAATAAGACGAACGATTTCGGCGAAAGTTCAAACAATTTTGTGCTACTCGTATCTCCGTAATAATTGATATTACTTATTTCGTGCATATATCTGCCACATTAATTTAAATTAGTTTTAGATAACCAATCATTCTCACTACATGTTTGATAATTTTTTTGCTAAATTTTTTGCTGTTAGCCTATGCGTCATCATTAAAAAGATCAATAATTATGCAATCAATTAATGAGAAAAAATCTACTTAATTTCTAATCTCTAAAACATTTTTAATATAAAATGGTTTTGTTTTCTTTTTGATGATGATAAACAGTGGTACGGATTCACTGAAAGAGTATTTATAATTATTGGCTGCCGTTTTCACTGAAAATAATTAACTTTGATTTTTTTCCACATAATAATAATGTAATAACACCGAAAATGTGACCGCCATGTGGAATGTTGAGTCAACTATTATTGTTGCGATAGTCGTTTCAGTCAATGGTCTTATAGCAAAAATCAACATCTCAAGAAGCTTTCGCTAAACTGTTGGATCAAGGGTCGGATACAGAAGGTAGTTATTCTTGAGACGGCGCGTATTGTGAGGAGGTTCCTTACTCTAGAACCCTGAGCACCGGTTGTTTGGGCACTCAAATGCCCCGCAGCGGGGGGTTGAATTATTTTTTTAGAATTTTTAAAAGTGTTTATTTTATATTTTATCAATATTGTTTAAAATTAAAAAAAGAATAAATTCATAAATAAGAGATCGATCCATTTTACATAGACATTCACGATTATGTATTGACAAATTCAGATGGGTTCCAATTTCAAATTCGTGAAACTCTCAATTTAAACAATGGAATACTACAAAAACAGTTTTACATTGTATAAATACATCACTACCTTGTTGGTCGTGGTTAGCCGGATTAGCTACGGATTTTGAGCTCCAAGTCAGTTCAAGCCAAAAAAAAACAAGTTATTAGGTTTTACTTCTCTCTGAGATACAGCGGTAACTCAGAGTCGAGAAAGATCTCAACAAAGAACAACAAAAGGTTCAGGCTGACTACGTCCAGTGTTAAGGTGTTAATTTAAATTTATCTCAACCATTGACAATATCAATCAGACTAATATTAATTAACCGTTTAATAAGCAGCCATGATAGCCCAGTGCCTTCGATTCGGAAGGCGTAGGTTCGAATCAGGTCCAGGGCATGAGCTTCCAACCCTAATCCCCCCCCCCCCCCTCATTCTGAGAAGAGATTCATGCTCATCAGTGAGCCGACCTTTGGGTTGCTAATGATGATAAATATTAATTGGGCTAAATTTCGGAATGGAGATAATTTGGATTAACACGTCACACGAACGGAGTCGCTAGTATCTCTTATAGCTTGGTAAAATCGTTCGTATCACTCCCGGTGGTCCGCGGGGAGTCGGGTAGCGATGACAGATAAGTCCACCACTGATGAACCCCATTTCCAGCCTCTGCCCCGCGCGCACGACTTCACATCCGCGCATTCCTTCCCTCCCCGGAAGTTATTTAGTGAGAGAAGGAAAACATTCTATTGTCCAGGTCTGTAGCTGTAAAATTTTAAAGAGTCTGTTAGCTCAATATAAAACTTCAAAAATCTTGATACTTATTAAATAAGTACCTTATCTGTATCTCTGTAACAATCAGGTACAAGTCGTAATGATTACGTTGGCTTATAAATAGCTCAAGACACAGTTGCGGTTTTGTATCCGATAACCTCACTCTCTGATCTAACCTCACCTAATTACAGTACCTCGAGACAAGTATTTATGAATAACTTCAAGTGTTAATTCCCATTGAAATGCGTTCATTTCATAGAGACACCGTAAAGTAAGTAAAGTAATGGCCTATCAGCTCTATGGCGGGGCAAAGGCCTCGCCCAGCGCTTGTAGAACAATTTTATTGTGCTTAGTTATTGTGCATTTAGATTAGGGTTGCCACACATTGAACTTAAGACAGATAATCTCTAAGATTGGCTCTGTATAGCTTTTGTATCTAAAGCATAGGTACTTATGCATGGTCAGTAATAATGTGTCACATACCTACTTGTTTGGTATGAGTGATAGAAGCGGTTCGACGATTTATCTCTTTCAAAAACTATATGTTCATTTAACGATTTGATTATACAAATATTTTACAGGTAAATATATCGAAATACATCTTTCTTTTACAAAAGCAAAAAATAAGTTCCAGAAAATAAGTCTAAAGGCCCGCTTTGGGCTTCCGTTTCCAAGACTAATTGTTGATTTTTATAGGCAATGCTTTTTCACTTATCATCAGGAGGACCGACGGTTAACCTTCAAGCAATTCAAAATTCATTTATTTCAAGTAGGCTCAGTTTACAAGCACTTTTGACACGTCAGTTGACAATTTGTAAAGATTCTATTTTCTTCTTACAAACATACAGTACAACTGACATAACAATTCAATGCAAACATGGCCACCATAATGGTCATTTTACACCAGGACATGTACTAAGAAAACATCGTTCATGGTAACCCTAACTTAGATAGATTTATTGTGGACTAAGTACACAGACGCACATTGTTCTTGTTCAAGGGACAATTAAAGGTTAAAGACTAACATGAAGGTAGGCCTGGGTCAAACACGGGACTCCGTGTCGTCGGATTCAATGGGATGATGAATATGGAGAAGTGAGGACGCGGTGATACTTTATATGTAAGGAAGCTATCGCCATGTAATTTGTTAGCCTACAGTGCATTGACTGATATACGTATGAGTTTTCTTGCTACTGCTGTTTAACATAAGAACATTACTATTTTTGGAATGTCTTACCAGTTACCGTAATCTTACCCAGAATATATTATTATAGTAACTGATATCTTTATCATTTGTATTTAAATATCATTTATAATTAATTATATTTTATCTATATTTAAATACATAAATGTTACTTTTTTATTTACAATGTTTATATTTATTTATATTTTTCTTAATGTAAGGTTTTTATATAGTTTCATTGTTTTACAATCCCATAAATATTACAACCTAAACATGGAAGTTTGTATGGATACATGGATGTTACTCAAAAACCGATGAATGGATTTTTCTATCTATCTATCTACTACATTCAGTAACTCATGACCAATTCAATTTAATTTTAAACCGGATTTATCTTGGTTCCTGAATTTAATGATGAAATTCTCATATTTTTTGATGAATAGAAGAAGGCATTACTTTGCGTAACGATATTTTTTTTTTTTTGTTTTTTTCCAGTTATTTGGCCGGTTCTGTTCCGACGAATTTTCGAAAAAAAATAGCAAAACAAATCAATCTGTTTATTTCAAACAAATCAATCAATAAAAAATAAAAATCTTTCATTTTGACTCACAAAAGGGGTCATGGTAGTATTAATTAACATTAAACTTAACTTAGGTGTTAGTACAAAACTTAAGCCTACTTAAAATCTATGACAGAATCGACTTGACATGAACCATAGAACAGTGATTCAAATACTGACAATCGAGCCTGTCAGCAAACAGCAGGACACTGCTGGAACTGACCCGCACTATACGCTACAGTAATAAAATAAAAGTATTTAGTTAATAACACTAATATGTTAAGCTATTGTATCACAACCGGTGATAATTGCAAAACATTGTGCTTTATATCCATTTATGAAGTATGATTTAAGAGTACCGCTACGGCAAAATCCATCAAGAAATTGGCCATTGTATCGGGTGAATTCACAACTATCAGCGCTCTTTAACCTCGCTCGCTTCGTGATGTCGCCTCGACCCCTGGCGAATCTGTTCTGCCCATCATAACAGTTTCAATTTGAAGCTGCTCTATGATATATAGCGGTGCAGGGTTTCATATCGCTTAACCCGTTACTGAAGGTGCCTCCGCTGATTTATTGACTTCGCTCCGTATGAATATCTTTAAATTAGGTTTCATTGCATTTCCAATTCTATAGAATTCATTTCAGTGGCAACTTGTAACAACAATGTAAGGTTTTATTTATCTTTCCCCTCACTTCTTGTTGTTCGATTGGATTGTTTGGTATACTTAACTTTCTTCAATAGCAATGAAATTATATACCTACCTAATACCCTGGTTTGATGACATAATCTATACTAATATTATAAAGCTGAAGAGTTTGTTTGTTTGATTGAACGCACTAATCTCAGGAACTACTGGTCCGATTTGAAAAATTCTTTCAGTGTGAGATAGAACATTTATCGAAGAAGGCTATATTTTATCCCCGTATTCTTTCGGGAACGGAACCACGCGGGTGAAACCGCGGAGGCGTCTACTAACTAGTAATCTATATAAAGAGGTACAGTTTGTGGTATTGTACGGGATTATCTCTTGATCTACTTAACTGATTTTGAAAATTCTTTTAGCACTAAAAAGCTACGTTATTTCCGAATGTCTTGAGCTATATTTTATTAGCTGTCTCCCTACGGGAACGGAAACTTCGCGGGTGAAACCGCGGAGCGTCTGCTAGTAAGTAATGAAAACATACTCTAACATTTAAGCACAATATTATGACTATACAATTTAAATAAAACAAAACACCTAACGGAAACCAATCCAAGAGCATTAAATATATAATAATAAATATCTTTTGTTATCATATAACATACGATTGTTATACGCGTGCGTTGTTATAAATTTCCCTTCGAGATATCCCCGTGCCTTCATATAAATTACATTAAATAAACTCAGAAGCATTCCAGCATACACGGGAAGTATGGAAACCTTATCAATAAGCCAACGGGGCGTCTGATGGTATCGCGGACACAGAATATCTTCGACGGAGTTACGAATACTATTGAACATGACATTGTTAGGTTATCGTGACTTGAAATGAATCAGATTTATCCAGATTACGATAATATTTCGTATTATCGTCTTCACTTGTTTATTTTAATTTTTGAAAACTGCTAACTGTGGGGTAGGTGCGATTCCGCTATTTTACATTCGTCGATGAACACTCCGTCTATGACACGTCTTATTAAAATGACATTAACAACGAAGTTGTCATGGAAACGAACGATGACACAGCGCTGTAACTTTACAGAATGCAGGTAATTTTAAAAAGGTCCAATTTTATTTTTTTCCATAATTTTCATGGCTCTAATGCATATTAAGCGTTTCAAAGTGATTCAAAGAGGTCGTCAAGAGTTAGTCTTAAAGTTTTCCTCTGTAGTACCTACTTTTAATCTGTATCACTAACACAATAAGAATGATTCATAAATATAAGTCCGGCATAGGTTTGTGTATTAATTTTCATGAGATAATTTACCTGAGTCTTGTAATAAATAATCAAAATGAAAATGACAATTCATTTATTTCAAGTACCTACGCTTAGTTTACAAGGACTTTTAAAACGTCAAGTTTGACCATTTGTATAGACTTTACCAATGGTTCGAAGGGCAGGTTCTGCTGAGAAAAGTTGGCTAGAAACTTAACAGTTGTTCTTTAAGAAAACCTTAATCTTTAAGAAATTATTGTAATTTACAATTGTTAGAATCTCTTAAACGTTTACTTCCCGTGTTAAGGTGGAAACTAACTCAATGGCCTCCAAGTATATAAGAAATTTAACAATCGTGAAGTAATCTTATTATACATTATCTATAATTTTTTCTGCCTTCATATTAGTAACAAAAAAGGAAATGTTGATACAAACAAATTGAATTAATTAACTGGAACTAAGCAAATGCATTTTATTATTGTCCAATCATAATAATATGATTATAATATTATCATCCGATACCTATAAACCGGGTATATCAACGCTTTTCGAGTCACAGTGTAACGGTAAAATCATTTACATAAAGTTAGTGATATCAGATTTTCAATAAAACTTTATGAAGGAAGATGTCCGGCAATGTCCGTTTTTATCACGAATATTGCAAATATAAACAACCTTTTATCTCTGCTATTTAGCAAAGTTATTGTAGTCTTGAATCTGCATTAGTAACTGGTTTAAAATCAAGGAATGAAGAACTTTAACCAAAAACGGCAGCTCGCCTAAAACTCCATAAACCTTGGTGTCATAAAGTATGTCAACTGATATTCATTTTTCATTTCAATGCGTGCGATTCAAATTGGGTAGGTACAGGGTTCGATTAATAGACATTGGACGTAATTTGATTGAATAGAAACAGGAATTATAGAACACGTTAAATAATCCTCGACTACGTGTTTAAATATTATTATTTTTCCACTCAATCTAGGTACGTACGTATTAACAAATGTAAACAGAAGTATCTTACATGCTTCAGAGATGTTATCAACTTCAATTAGAGAACTTAAAATACCTACTTTACTTTTTGCATCCAAACCAAATATTGAACTACCGAACGGGAAATCTTAATTGGAATTTAATTCCACTTACTAGACGACAAAAACTAAGTTGCAATGTCGAAAGCTTGCCCATTGTAAAATATCGATAAACGTAAATTGTTTTTTTACATAGTAATTATGAAAAGTACGATATAAATATTAAGAAAACCATATTATAACAAAAGTTTCTATTACATACAACATTCAGGATAATGTTATGACTTTTCGACTGTTTTTTTGGATATCTATACTAATTTTATAAAGCTGAAGAGTTTGTTTAATTGAACGCGCTAATCTCAGGAACTACTGGTCCGATTTGAAAAATTCTTTTAGAGTTAGATAGCCCATATATCGAGGAAAGCGATAGGTTATATATTATCCCCGTATTCCTACGGGAACGGGAACCACCGGAAACCGCGCGGCGTCAGCTAGTTTTTTTTATTCTCTCATGTTGCAGAGAAAAATAAAATGAAACTAAAATGGGTTACGCCGTTTTCAAATTTAACCAAGTCTAACGAAAATTTCAATTTTGTATTTATGAGGATATATATTTTTTGTCTTTATCATTCTTGGGTCTAAGTCGTGAACAAAGATGGCGTCCGGGAAATTGTTGTTGGTAATGGTTGTACCCTTTTGCCTTGAGCGAGCTTGTTGTTTGTTTTCTAAACTGTGTTTCATCCGCACTCCATAGATACCTCACATATAGCTTTCTTTCATTTAATAAGTAAATATAGTATAAATAATTTCATGTGTGCGCTCATGCGCTGTGATTTTGAAGGCACGTAATATTTATTAATTTATAGTCTACTGTAAATCACAAGTGATAAAATACAAGTACAACTATCTATACTGTTATACTGTTCAATCTATATTAATAAATACATATATATTTCACTTACCACTTACCATCAGGTGAGGTTGTAGTCAAGGGCTAACTTGTAAAGAATAATAAAAAAAATAAAATAAAAATAATATTGCATTCACCTCCAACTTTTTAGTGTGTGCATTTTAAGAAATTAAATATCACGTGTCTCAAACGGTGAAGGAAAAACATCGTGAGGAAACGTAATTAAATTGCAACTGGAAAATGAGTATCAACAAAGAACATGTCGAGTTGCGGTACCGATATGGTCATATCAAACGTTCAACACACCGGTTATTTAATCAATGCGTTGATAGTGGTTTGTTCGCTTTTATCAATCTAGTGCTTTCCAATCTGAAGCCAGACTGACTACCAACTCGTTTCGGCCTGCAGGCCCACTGTAACAGGCTGTCTATACTATCGGACCTCCTGCTAAACTTGCAAATTAATCACGCCGTTACAACCAGGCTTTCTCTATTATTAGCTAATTTTAATATCCTGTTGAGCTTCAGCGACGTATACAATGCAGATGGACGTGCATAATTTAATGTGGTGTATTTAAATGGGTAAACGACCAGATAGTCAATATTCCTATTTAAAATAGATTAATCTGATCTGATCAACAATTGTTTTTTACAATATTGTAAAGAATTCGTAATAAGTGTTTTTTTAATTTTTTTTTCCTTTTAAAACTTTATGGCGAGTAGTATAAAACCTAATATGCCTTGAGGCATACTCTACCAGTTTAAATTTTTGGGATGTGAACAGAGTTAAGTAGTTCGTAGCTAGAAAAAGAGACGACAATGTAAATCAATTTAAAAGGAGAAAAAATTATGACATCTAAACTAAAGCAATGAAAATTTCAAAGCCGAATATGGGTTGATAATGATGATATAAATAAATAGTTAAATTTCAATTTTTCCATTGTATTCGGTACTCATGGATACCTCTTTAATTGAAATACAACACCTATTTAGAAAAAGAATACAGTAAAACATTACACATTTTGAACCGCAAATATTTAGTGTGTTAACGCCGGCATTGCGTGTTTATTCACGTTGGTACATACATAAGGTGAACGAAGCGATAAATCCCGTCACGTCGTAAAAACACGATTAAAATAATAATTCGAGATTCCAAGACAAGCATCGATCAGTCTTTTAATTGACTTTTAAAAGTGGGGACAAGCTGACTCGGATAGAACATTTCCTTTATTTGTAGCGCTAACGGTTCGTAAAGTTAGTAAACGCTTATGAGCTTACAAGACATATAAATAAAATTGAAATGTCTGTCTGTGATTTCAAAATAACTGTGTTTATTCAAGTACTCATAGCTATTTACACGATAGCATGTCTGTATGTCTTTCTGTTTGTCCGGGGTATCCCTACCATGTTCTTATGTTTAATGGAGGTTTCCCTGGCATAATCACAGTAGGTATACAGTAGGCGCGACCACGGCTCTACCGTGACCATTTTTGTATCTAAAGTATGCAATTCTCTATTTCTCTCTGAAATATTTTCTTGTTTTATTCTTTTTAGATCCTTTTTACGTAGTCCGGTTATAGTTTTAAAACTTAATTTTTTAATAAAATGATTAATTAAAATATATTGACTTCAAAACTAGTAACGATTTGCCTCGTTGTAATAGTAAACTGTACGTATAATGTTTGTAAAGATTAGATAAGAAATAGGGTAATTGAACACTCAGATACGATGTGATCCGTGATATCTTGTCTCCAATTATACATCTTATGGCATGTCTTGAATATATTAGACGCTGATGGGGTTACATTGAAAATCGTGTTATCTAGATACCATTACTACATGCTAGTAGGCCCTTTCTTCGTGTTTGTACTTGCCTTTATTGAAACAACGGAATCCGTTCCCCACTTACGGCGATTGCATTCGCATCAAAAACCAACAATACACTATACAATGTACGAGTACATACATTGTATCAGTGTTTGTCTATTGAATGTTAGCGTGGGTTTACTAAGGACACACCTTAATAAAACCTTATAAGACTTTATTAATAATAAAAGTTTACTATGTATAAATCGGGTACCGTTGTAAGCTAAACAGAGATAAATAATAACAGGATACTAGGATATTATTGCAAAAGTCACGATCGCGTTTGTTAACGAGGAGATTTTGGTTTTGCCTCTATGGGGGTCTGAGGATACGATATATATCTAAGATGGTTAGGAGATAGTTACATTCTGACAATTACTTAATAGTTCACGAATTTCTTTGTAAAATTTATATAAAAAAATCTTGCATTAATTTATTTAAGTGATTAACTTGATCAGTAATGCACAGATTTCTTTGAGAAATCGCATTAATAAATTAGCTTTCATATGAAATCTATATGAATAAACAGGAAAGAATATCTAGATTTTATCGCCATTTCAATTTTCCATTGAGAAGAGCGATCTGCGGAAGTTGGTAGACAGTAAATTATGTTTCAGATTTAAATGAAATCAGTAGGACAACTTTTTAGCTTCTTTATACTACTAACATCCGTTCTTTAACTAGTTTGTAAACTTGAACGTTACTTGACCTGATTAGAAAGTTATGATCTATGATAGAGATTAAGATACCATGCGACTTTTTCAACACGACGAACAGACAGATTTATGTGGACGTCTTAATAAGTAGGCATAAAATAGGATATTTATGATAATATCAGCTGGTAACGATTGAGTAGTAAAGACGTCATGATTCTACAAGAGTTATGACGGGAATTATGAAGATTTATTTTGTAGTTTTAGCCTTTACCTCTCCTTGCTCTTAGGTATTGATTAAAAACTGTGCAGCATGCGAAGAATATGGTATTTACAGTGAAAGTCCTGTGTAACCATTTTAGGTTCAGTGACTTTTGTGTTATGCGAGCAAAAACAGCTTTAACGTTTTTAACTTGAAATGGAATTAAACTGATATGGCTCAACGATAACGACTGATTCAGGTTAACTATTTATTGTTCTTGTATCGTTTATAGATATAAAATGTTAACTTTACAAGTTATTTTTATATCATTTATTTGTTAATATTTAAACGTAATAATTATTTTCTATTGATGATTATAGTCTTCGTAGTATTTTTACTGCAAGACGCTCAATTAGTTATACATATAATAATGTTAAGTTAAATTAATGAATGAATGACTAAATTACGACATACAAAGACAAAATTTGTCAGGGAGGTAGTTTGTTAGTTAAATAAGGCATCCGCTAAGAAATAACAGGGTCGCATTACGCATCGTGTAGATGACACTGCAGCAGCAACGCTATTATTTAGATATAACTTTTAGTTTTGCTACATTATTTACTTTTCGGCCATAAATTATTTTCATTTAACTATATGACGGCCTCCGTGGCGCAGTGGTATGCGCGGTGGATTTAATGACGGAGGTCCTGGGTTCGATCCCCGGCTGGGCCGATTGAGGTTTTCTTAATTGATCCAGTTTTGTTGGTGGGAGGCTTCCGCCGTGGCTAGAGAATGGATTTTCATCCTCCTCCTAACAAGTTAGCCCCCTTTCATCTTAGATTACATCATCACTTACCATCAGGTGAGATTGTAGTCAAGGGCTAACTTGTATATATATAGTATAATAGTAGTTAGTAGGTATATATATATATATATATATATATATATATATTACTAGTGAAAGCACGCTTCGTATTGTTTTCACAAATACTGCAGGATCCATGTATTTTCTGTTTTTTTTTGGATTTTTTGGATAAAAAGTACACTATATGATGCTCCACAACATCTTCTATCTTTCAGTTTCGGTTTAGCCGTTTTAGAGACTAGCCTAGACAAACAGAAAGACAGACAGAAATTTTTAAATAGCTTGATTATGTTTTAGTATCCTGTAAATAGTTAAATTTATTTATGTGTAGGTACCTATTCATGTTATTATATGCCTCGCAAGAGGACTCTTGCATGAACTACCATTAACTTATTCAGTAATCTTGCAGTGATTCTAGAAAACAACTCGACAGTTTCACCACATTTGGACAATATACCATAACTTGTCCAAGTTATGGTATAGTGTACGAGTAGTAGTAATAAGTACTACAAACACACAAGAATCGCTGTCGTCTTTTTTTATGGTACAAGTTTATATATTATATCTACTCCGCAGGTCAAATGTTAATACAATCGGTACGCAGATGATATCTAGTCAATTTCCAGACTGAAACTGAATAGCAAACGGATACACAGGCCTGACTTCGAACTCTATATCTGTTCTGTCTATCAATCTATGACCTGATATGCTTCAGGTACCGTGTAACTATTTAAACTATAATGTAAAATAACAGCTTCTTTATCATTTCCTTTTACATCAAACTTACATGTTAGATATACCTACTGCAATATTGTAATCATGTATTTGTATTTCATTATACATCCTCTTATACATATATCTCGCACAGATTTTACGTTCAGTTGAAGGGAAAATTTAAGCAATACTTATGTTGGTATAGTTTTTAATGAAATATTGTAATATATTATGTAATTGTATAATTATATTTTCAGGTTTTCTTATATTCAATTGTTAGCCTGTCTAAGCATTGTATGTTTTGTGATATATAAGTAGAGTTTCTGCTGACTTCATTCAACTTGCAAATATTAAAAAAATGTGTGTTTACATATATATGTGACTAACAGACTCAAAGACTTATTAACGGTTACTATAAGTATACATTAAACATATTTATGTAATTTTGCCATTTAAAATTATGACAAATTATCTTCACCATGTGTGATACCAATTCACACGTTTCGATTTTCCATCAGGACTTAATTAAAAAGAACAATCGCATAATATATTCCACGTACTTATATTCAAAACTAATCGTAAGCCTTGTATTGTACTAGACTTGTCGATCTTATTTATCATCAACTATTTACACAAAAACAAACAATTGTGTATCAAAATCATCTATCTACATCATACAGATGGAATAGCCAACTTCCTTTATTAATACGCAGAGTCTATTCTTATACCAAAATCTTACACTGCACAACCAATCGACCAGTTTGTTTTATCAGCAATTAAATTTCTAGATGAAACATTTCTTAGAATCTAAAAAACATACTTTAATAAGATTTGGAGATGTTTCTTGACTCTACCAGAATAAATCTATGGTTCAATACAACTTGAGTTGTTAATAATACAAAGCAGATATCTGATCAGAATGCGTTCAATACATTTTTTGTTATTAACGAACTGAGTCAACCTGACAAGCAGAAAAAATCTAAAAACTGTTCTGAGAACCGTCATGGTAAACACACCTCTACGAACAATTTTATCTCATCTTGCAAACTTTTTCTTGCGGCTGTATATTCGTAAAAAATATTTATATTGAAAAATGTTTCATAACCGTCTGTTTGTACGTCGTTATCAAAAAATATAAAATTGTTTTAATTCTTTTTACTTTTTATTCAACGGTTCAAAATCGTGATGTTTGGAAATCCCTACAAAAGGCCTATGTCCTGCAGTGGACGCCCATCGACTGATGTGATGATGATTATGAATCTTAGTACGCATTATCACTTACTATGAGGTGATATCGCATTAAAGCGTTATTTTATTAATAGATAAAAATAAACGTGTGCATTTCGGGACTCTTGATAGAAGTGGCCGTATGCCTGAGAGAAAGGGAACCCAGACAGAGAGGCGTCGTAACGCGTTACGTTACGATGCGGTTTACCATCTCATAACTTATAAAATGATTTGAATTATTAAAATGACTTTTTTTAGAACATTCCTAAGTCAAATGTTAGTATAAAGCTTTGTACGAGTATAGTAATTTTATTCAAAAGTCTTATAAGCTATACAGAAGGTAATATAAAAATATTGAGAGAGAATAAGCGGTTTATCTGTTTCGTAGGTCAAAGCATGTGTGCTAAGTGATAATTATCTATTCAGAATGCAGGTACAATATGAACTTCTAACGGGTATCTCTCGGTTCTTGATTGCTTTGCCGTATATATTCCGTCAATCAAATTTCAAGTTAACAATTACTTACTTTTTTCTATTTATAATTATTTATATTACTATACTATTTTTAAATAATTATCAATCTTGATGCTTGTGTTAGGAATAGGTATGACAATTAGGGATACGAACTATAGACCTCTGGAAGTGAGTCCACTCTCTTAACCGTTGAGCTCTCGAGGATTCAAGATGCTAGTGGTTTATCTTCGCCAAGATCTGATTTAAGTAAACATTAGGTGGATAGCATTTTCAAATAGAGTTTCATCCACTTTATTTTAATTTTAAATTAGAATAAAAAAAAATGATTGTTTGTTCAAGGAACATGCTTTTATTTAACCAATTATTTAAAAAAATCCTTATTAATTTATACATCAAATTATCATTTCCATATACTTTTTTTATGCAGGGATTTGCTTGGGTGAGCAATCTCCTTTCAAAAATTCCTTCAAAGTTAGTGATAATTTATGCTACACTAGGTAGTCTGTAAAAGGAACCCATATATAACTCATAGATCTAGCAGTTGTAGTTTGGGCTAAACTTGATATTATGACAGTTAGTTACACTTAAATGTATGCGAAGACTAGCGAATGCTCGGGACTTCGTACACGTGAAATTCTGTTTTCACAAATCCCGCGGGGACCATATATTTTTCGGGATAAAAGTAGTCCATATGTTGCTCCATAATTTTCTCTATCTATCAGTGAAAGTCCCATTAAAATCGCGTGTAACACAACACAAAAGTGTTAAAAAAACTTGATTATGTTTTAAAGTTTCCGGTACGATGTCGTGTAGAAACCGAAAGGGGTGTGGATTTTCATCCTCCTCCTAGTTAGCCCGCTTCCATCTTAGACTGCATCATCACTTACCATCAGGTGATATTGTAGCCAAGGGCTAAATTGTAAAGAATAAAAAAAAATAATATCGTGGAAATAAAAGCACTTGAAAAAACAGCTATTTTGAAACTACAGACAGACAGTTTATTTATATGTATTGATTATTGCCGATTCTAAGAACGCGTATCTGCTGAAGTATATATGATATCTAGTAAGATTCCTAAGGCTGTCTGGGTAACGGGTCGGTGCCTGATTGCCGGACCTAGTGTCTGTTCTGTCAGTCAATATTTCAGGTTGTAGATACTTATAACTGTACCAACAGCCGCTTTTACAAGCTCTACCAACCAGTCTTTGCCAACAACTTTTTGATCATAGATTCAATCATTCTTTACTTGACTACAGAAAAGCGATAAGTTCAATATATCTGTAGACAACGATATTTTGTACTATGGATATGTTACGTAGGTACCTACAAAATCACCGCAAAAAGTGATCCGAATTTAGCTACACCACTGAGCGCACACAAAAATAATTCTATTTAATACGTGAATGCCCGAGCAGCATTATGTGGCTGCGGCATTAGCAGAAAGAAAAAAAAGAAAAGCCAGGACCTCGTGAAACTACATAGGCTAACCATTAGACCTACGAGGTAGTTCATCATTCATTGTCAACCCATATTAGGCTCACTGCTGAGCTCGAGTCTCCTCTCAGAATGAGAGGGGTTAATATTTATAGTTTTTACACTTCCTGAACACACAACTCGACATAATAGACAATCTGTCTGTAGATATTTACGAGTTGTATTGGGAGATCCTAGGTTTGATTCGATTAATGAAAATCAGTTTGCTTAAGTTCGGTCTTGGAGGAGGTTTCGGGTGCAAAACCAGTCAGATATATACGTTGAACAAACTTGTAGCCTTATCAAGTTAGGTTACCAAGTTAATATCAGACTGCATCTTTACTTAATATAAGGTGAGATTACAGCCGTTAAAAATAATAAATTTATTAAATGTTTCTATTAAATATTCAATTTGAATACAACAACGTTCTACAATATATGCAATTGTTGATATGTATACCACTTATACAATAATATTCTTTTTTCAAGGAAAAACTAACGTTACGTTCATCAAATATAAATATGCATTTCAATACCGAAAAGTCATCTTTTTTTTTAATATTTGCCACATCTTTTTTTAATTTGGCCAATATTCTCCTCCAACTAGCCGGAAAAGACTGTATTAGGAGTGGGTACGACAATAGACCAACGGTTCGGGATAGAACCACCACCTCTCGGTGATGAGTCCGACCGCTCTTACCGTTGAGCTATTGAGGCTCATATCTAAATCGGATCAGTAGTTTCTGAGAAAAAACACAAATAGATTTACAAATTTTATACCACTATTTTATTCGTATACCTATTTATGTGCAGAAACTCCTTTTTATAGACAGTTGAAAAATGAGAACACATTAATAATCTAGGCAAGCTATCAAATTAGTGCGAAATCAATATAATTTATAGATTGTGATAATTTTATTCATTAGCATCAATACAACTTTAACCTTAATTAATCATAGTATAAAAACAGTCCACGATATCGGATGGAAATGATTAACACGTCATAAACGAGTCGAGTTAAATCGACTCAATATGTGTGTTAAAGCAATTTGAATATAACAAAAATAAACTGGCCCGTTAAAAATATACACAGAGATGTTCTTAGTGGATTTATGTGAAACGCTTTACCCAATAAAGTAGGCGATGTCTCATAAATCGTAGGAACACAGGGACGGACGCGCGTAGTTGGGCGACAACGCGAGTGGGCGCATCAACCGTTAGCTGAGCTTCGGATACAAGCCAAAGGCTAAGCACGTACTCCACGATTGATCGCGTGCGATTTTTAGTCGCCCTTATAAAATTAATTATTATTTGTTTTCGAGGAAAACTATTTTGTCAGGGATCGGTAGAACATATTGTACAACTGATTACTATCAAGTTAATTTTTCGTGATTAGCTTCATCTCGATGAGACGATTAACTTTTTTATTTACGAGAATTCTTGATTCTGGTATCTAACTGAGTTACCAGGAAAAAAAATTCTGAGCGTGGAAACGAGATAATGTACCAGGAACGTGTAATAAAAAAGTTGACCAATCTCATCGAGATGAAGCTACTCACGAAAAATTAACTTGATTGTAATCAGTTGTGAAAAATGTTCTACGGAACCCGGACTAATTAATTTTAAGTAACTTTCAAAAATGAGGAGTTTTGTATGTTCAAGGAATTGAAAATCTCGCCGTCAATTGCGGACTGTAGAGCTATTCTGTAACGACGTTTTATAACTCGACAGTGTTTTGAATTTGGCTCATCTCTCTCTATCTATTTAGTATGGTGTTAGACAGAGAGACACAGGTTATTTCGTGAGTCACAATGTCAAGTTGTTAAAACAGCGGTAAAGAATAGTGCTAGCTTAACATCAGTAGCGCTATTCTGTACCGCTGGTTTTTGAAAGAATAATATCATACTGTATACTTTCAGGGTGGTCCAATATAAATTTAGTAATCCTGGCAAACTGACTGACAAACTTATTGACCAATCAGTCAATGAAGAGCAATAGCTTGGCTTTAAAAAGGGTGGAAAACTATTGTTTTTTTTTATTGCAAGAAATTATTCACAGATTTTCAGACATTTCAATTTAAAAGGGAAAATGGGAGGGAAAACATAGTATAGTATATATAGAGTTACATATTTGTACCTTTTGTCGTGGAGACCCTTGGGCCATGGAGTCGCAGTGCCAAAAAAAAATTCCGAATCATTTCACCAGTCGAGGCAACTATCGCAGGCGATAGTTGCCTCGACTGGTGACAGAAGGGCTGGCTCATTTTTTGCGCAAAGGATCAGGAGATGTCCAGCGCGGAAATGCAACCAGTACTTTTGCCACAAAATTCCACGTGGGCACGATTTGTTTAGTTATTAGGATAAATTAGCTTAAGTTGCTTATTGTATTCATTCTCAATAAAAAAAATATCATGTACTCTAAAAGTATTATAATTTATAAAAGCCTCCATTTTATAGTAGTAAGTAATTAAGTCGGTTAAAAGGAAAAACTATTGAAAGGTATAAATTTCATAGTATCTTTTACTTGCCATCGATACTCAGTATTGAAAGTAGCTAGAATATCGTAAACACCTTTGAACGGTACAAATTGCGCGCAGGCATTGCTGTCGACCCAGTAACGAGGCGGCGAGCCGTGTCACAGGCCGAGCGGGGTCGGGAAACTCATGCTAGCTAACGAACAGAAGAACTGTTAGACGTATTAATTTTAATTAGCCGACAGTGAAGACTTGTTAGCCGATCTCACCCAGATTGTTACAATGTTTGGTATTCCTGGCTAGTTATCATAAATAGTAATTTAAATTACATTAACTTTAAGCGAGTTTAGTGTTATTTGAAGTAGTTGAAACCGTAAAGTAATGCGGAAGTTTTGGGGCAGTGCATCTTTGTTTATAATTCTTGTAAAATTATCGCATTCTTGTATGCGTCTTTCATGAAAAGTAGGCGAAAATTATTACAAAAAATGTTAATTAAATATATTATTTTTATTGAGAAAAGAAACTTAATAGATAACTTATCCTAATAACTATAAAAACACGCCCACGTGGAATGGTTGCAAGAATACTGGCTGATTTATTTTTACAAAATTTTAAGGTATGTCAGAAATCTCAGTGTTATTCAATATCATGCAATAGGAAATGTATTTTATATTTCACAGTAAATATAAGTATTAGGTCATGGTAGTCAATAGTAGGCGGTAGATGCAAGGAAACGAAATCCATCCCACATAAAATCTATCCAATAAATCCCCAAAAAGCTTGTTTTCCGAGCATTCCTCGTCCATTGTCCCATGTAGATATATCTTGCGTAAGGCTCGCTATTCGCGAGCTTCTACCCACGTTTCTAGATCTCGGCTACTATCAACTGCAATATATCCATTACTTGTTGCTTCGGACATTTATGCGGCAGACGTCCAGTGTAGAGAGAAATGGACGAGCGGGAGCGCAAAGGTGTCGCCGCATCGATTTTCATATTGAATGCATCGACTGGTTACCTAATGCAATACTTGACAAATAGCTCAATTGTCCCTTGCTTGGACGTTGGTTACCAACTAGCGAGTAGCGGGTCGCGGGTTGCTCAACAAACTGCCCGCGTCCATGAAAAGTCCGTCTGACGAATGCCGGAAGACGTTCGACTTTATTGTAGGTACTTTATTGAGATTGGTTCAATGGAGGTATTTGATGATTTTCTCTTCGTGGAAATAGATTTCTCGAGAAAAGCAATTCAATGGACACGTTTTACACTGTTGTCATAAATTAAACAAAATGATTAAAATTATTTAATCAACATTTTCTAGAATAGCCGTTGTAAAAATATAATTTTAGTTTTGCAATTGTTATATTCAAAACATTCTTAACAAGCTTCGGTATTGAAGTGATATTTGTAGGGATTTAACATGTTTATGCAGAAAATAACAAATAAAGCGCTTGGTGGGTTATTTGCTTGGTTCATCAATTGTTTAGGTAGATACTTAAATGATGATTTGAAATGTATTTACCATTTAACATTTAACTTACCAAAAGACAATAGACAATTAGTAACCTTCAAAAGCAGGTATATCCTGTTATATTACCGGCAATTAACAAAGTGGCTTAAATTCGAGAATTATAATACTTATCGTGTCGGCAACTGCACATCCCGAGCAGCTCCGATACCGACTCCAGAGACATTAAGAATATTTGCATCTCTTATCGGAACCACTAACTAAGCAGAGCCTGATTGACAACCGCAAATGTTACGGATAATTTCCAATTTAAAAATCGCAGACTTATGAATTCGTAGACAGGTTACTTCATTTATTTATTTCAATGGGTTTACTTATACTTATAGTATTTAAAAGTATATAACAGCTTAGTAGGTATAGTAGAAGCCTTTTGTAACAGAGTTCGTTCTGCCTATTTCCAGCATTGCTGTGATCTGAAGGATTTAGTTGCCATAATAAAAAAAAAGCTCAAGGTCTCTTGCTGAAAGATACAGGACAGCACATTAAAAGACATGTTAAAAGCCCTGTAAAGAGTTACTCTTTCTAGAATGGTTTTATTTATTTATACTTCATTTGTACACCACAACATAAGAAATAACAAATAATAAGACAGAAAAAAGTAAAGCACTGAAGTAGTATACAAAAGGCGACCTTATCGCTACGTAGCGATTTCTTCCAGGTAACCTTGGGCTTAGGAAAATGCAATAACACGAGAATACAGGTTGTATAAATGAAATAAAATACATACATTCGAATAATTACACACAAATACATAAACCAGAATACTTACATAAATATAAAATGACTAGCTGGCGCCGTGCGGTTTCACCCGCGTGGTTCCCGTTCCTGTAGGAATACATGGATAATATATAGCCTATAGCCTTCCTCGATAAATGGGCTATCTAACACTGAAAGAATTTTTCAAATCGGACCAGTAGTACCAGAGATTAGCGCGTTCAATCAAACAAACAAACAAACAAACAAACAAACAAACAAACAAACAAACAAACAAACAAACTCTTCAGCTTTATTATATTAGTATAGATAAAAAAACTAATATATTCTTAACTGTTGTATGCCATGACAGTAAATACATACATACTTTTTCATTTATGAGGTGGTCATTTGATTGGTCCGTCAATTACGAGTATTACTTTAGACAAGAGCCAGAGATTTCACTATTTTGCACTCATCGACGAACTTTTCGCCTATAGTAGGTACTTCTTCGTATTTGAATTTTTTAGAGTAAGATTTCAGAGCGAACTGACACAGCTTATTTTCACAAAGATGAAACTTAGCTTTTCAGTAGCGTCTCATGTGCTTTGAATATGTCTTTGTGGAGACTTGCTCTGTGACAATTCAAGCAACTTACCTATTTTTTTAGTTACCAGGTGAGAAATCACCTGGTAACCTGTATCTGCCCAGGAGTCAAGATTAAGCCTTCACAAAGACGCAGGTATTCAAAGCACATGAGATACTACTGCAAATCCAAGGATACATCTTTGTGAAAATAAGCTATGTCAGATCACTCTGGGATCAAGGTCTATTATGTTTAATAAATTTAATACTACAAGGTTACTTACAAGTAACAACATTCAATACAAAAATGAAGCTACTTAACTGAATCGAAACAAGAAATTCTGAAAGAAACAAGAAATTAGGTAAAAGAAAATTAGGTATTATTTTCTTATATTATTTTCTACATAAGTGTACCTAGAACCACATCCGCAATATGCCTAATTATTTTTCCACTGTCAAGATCTATTTTAAGCACTCTTTTAACGTAACTTGTAATTTAAAATGGGTAATTTAAACAAAAGTTAGTGTCCATTGCATTCTGTATCCACCCCTTGATCCAGCAGATAAACAAAAGCTTCCTAAGACCATTGACAGAAACGATAATCGAAACTCAACATTACAAGATCCAAGTATTTTGATGCTTATATTCAGTTTATTTTTACAATTATTACCTTAGAAGGTAACTGAGGTACATATCTTTTCACATTTAAAGGTCATTTTAACATAGCTTTATGTAACTAGCACAATATTTCCATACAATATACATTGTTACGTTCCGTGCTAATTTAAATGGGCACTAACATTTGGTCTGGAGATCTAAGCTTGTTACATGTTACTTAATTAGTAACATTGAACTCGAACGTAACTTAGGGTTGTCGATATATATACCAGTATTGTCGTAAGCAAAAATAAAGCCGTGATTCATAAACTGAAATGTAAAAAAAAACTTAAGAATTAAGTATATACAGGACTATTTATTGATGATGACATGAACTGCATATTTGATTTTTTTAACTATTAAAAAATTCAAAAGTTCACTCAAACACAGGCAGATTTGTCAGGTTTAATAAATTGCTAATTAAGTAATGTTGTGATTTAAAATATTATGATGATTTAACATATTGAAAAAAGATAACTTTTTAAATTTAGATTACAATTACTTGTGTTTTTGAGGTATCTCACAGCCCTATCGGAATGGTATTAAGTTTCGCACAATTTTAATGCTAGGCCAATTTTGTATCTAATGTTTTAAAACGTTCTAATGTCTTGTTGTTTTAATTGGATTGTAAATTGTAATAATTACTCAATTGCCATGCATATGAATATATTGTGGAAAGTGCTCCAGATTCCAAAAGTAAAATAATTAATATTAAGTGGTTTTTATTTATAGTATATTTTTAATTCTAAATTACTGTTCTTATCTTGTGCACTAAAAAGAACAGTGTTGGTAAACCTCACTAGGTGGACTGACGGCATCAAGTGGGTTATAGTGATCCAATGGATGCAAGCGGTTCATTATCGCGGTGTTTGGTAGTCCCTTCAAGCCTATGTCCAGCTGTGGACGTCCATCGGCTGACGATGATGATGATGATGATTATTGTCTTGAGTACTTTATCCATTTGGGTTGGCTGAGTGAAGTTAAAATAATTTAGGACTATGTGAATTCTTAGTTTAGCCATAACAAATATTATTCTTTGACTAACTTTTCTGCCATTGCTTCTAAATGCAGATGCAATCAGTGTAAATATGGCTACAGTTATTTATGATATTTGGAGTCCCGATTCTATTACTGGAACGGAATCGTGTGAAACACAAAGAAATCTAGCAATCTCGGTCCGAGTGGCCGGCAGGGAGGCTATACACCGCGAAATATTTCCCGAGATACATCGGCACGAGTGGCGATGTGCCGATATCTTCGGAGCGCAAGTTCGAATCGTCTATCGAACCTATGATCGGCTTCGACGAGAGGTCACGCGCGTTAAACGTAAATCAACATATCTCGCGACGGGAGATCTAAGCATGAGCCCGACAAAAGTTGTAGGCCGGGAGCCCACCACGAAATAAGTAACAGGAAAATGTATACCGCTATTGGAACAGTCAAAGAACATTGTCAGGTCAACAACTGTTGTTCTGTTTTCGAATGAGACGTACGATGAGTGTATTTCATTTTCACCAGATTTGGGGAGTGTTTTAGTTTGCATCTATTCAATATACTCCAACAGTCAGATATTTATGTCATATCATTATGACAATTCCTCTATCATGGGACAGCAGTTTTCTTAAAACCAACATACTATTAGAAAATCATATACCTATTTCTCGGTCATTTTCAAGTAAACGCAAGAACATGTCAACTGAAATATGAATTATGGCAGTTTCGGACCCACCGAAGAGTCCCAAATAACCTAAGCACAGCTTTTGTATTCAACTTGCATTAATTATCATTAAAATATTTGTGCGTATTAGAGGATCTTCTTTATTTACGAGAAGGAGGCATAGTATTTTTTTTGCAAATGGTTACAACAACCACAAAATATTAGCTTAAGGATTAATAGATTTATCTATTATCTAAATAACTGTAATAAAATATAATGATTATTAAATATTACGAGTAAGTTTAAAACCTGTTAATTTATGAATCATTGTTTGTCGTTGAGCTCTGCGCCTGTAAATTTTATAGCCGTAACATTACACCTTGGAAAAAAGTCTATAAATTAGACAGGCATGTGTGAACGACCGGCTTCTGCGACGGTATTTATATACGTATCTACTTTTACATAGTATATACCTTTTATGATTAGGTTCTTATTTACTCCTTCGTTTAGTAGAGTCAGGCTGTCAGTTTGAACGACGCCTTATAAATTAGTGTAAAGATTAGCAAGTAAATTGAACCTAGATGCCATATGTCTACGAAAGTTAAACTTTAAAAAGTTTCAGCTATTAGCTCCAAGCTAGTTTTCAAGCACTTCTGTAATATTAGGTAATGTTAATTAGTTATTGGTGTTAAAAAGTGAAAAACTTAAAGTTACAAAGTGTCCAAACGTGCCTTGGTCCGAGAATGCTGCAGTTCAACACATTACGCCTTTCGATACTAAATACAAAGCAATTAAAAACAAATAAGTATCTAAACATAAATGAACTGATCGTGTTAAATTATTAAAAAAAATATATAATAAAAAGTGTCAAAACAAAGTCATTAGCGTGTGAATATAAACATTACCATCCTTTTCATTTTACGTCTCGTTCATTAAGACCGTATTCCATTAATAGCTGGATAGGACGGTGCCGGAATGTCGGCCAGGCGATTGCTGGACGGACTCGATCGACTCGATCGCAATCTTTGCGATCGATCGTTATCGCGACAGTTTTACGCGCCGAGTCGCATTGCAAAGGGTGCGTACGACAGCGCGCGATGTGCTCATGTCTCTTCGAATTGAATTTAATTACATCTTGTACCACATTGTTGACCTTATAGTGCGAGTGATCTGTGTTAACAAAAACATTGTAACCGCAAATGATGTTGTAAGGATTTTAATGATGTTTGTTTGCGAGCCATTTTGAGTTAAACTGTTAGATTGGACAAAAAAGTCGCGGTTGATTATGTGTAATGTAAAGTTGTCTGCGTCTTCCTCATCATGTATTTGTTTTTGATGTTGTTAATCATTTTGTTATGATATTCAAATTAGGTACATACTCGAAAAACTTGTCGTTTAATTATTTAATTAATTTGTTTGTAAGGCTGCTACATTTCTGTATATACTCGTATGTAGATGATATCGCGGTGTTTCTATTATATTAGCAGACGCGCTACGGTTGACTCATGAAGATTCAGATCCAGTATAAATATATGAAAAATTATAGCCTTAAGCGGAAATATGGAAAGATATTACTATATGTGGAAATATGGAAAAATATAGAATTAAGCGCAGATTTTCATTTATAAGTAAGAAACTTGTTGATTCTTTTAATTATCTTCTTATTCCTTAACTAGCTGCACTTCTAGAGAGGCCAAGATCTTTAAGCAAGTTATAGAGATATTTTGCTGTTAATCCTCTCGCACCTACTTCTACGGACACCTACATCTACAGACTAACTAAACTACATATTCATTTTTAGGTAGTTCATTTGTTAGGTCATAATATTTATTCACTTTTAGGTATACTGTGAATAATATCTAAGTAAATATTAAGCAATGTCTCTCAATGGTACTTTCGAAATAATCTAATCTTGTAATACCACGTTGGCTTAAACAAGTTAAATTAACTAGGGAAACCCTTTATTGAAACAATTAAGCGTAAATCGATTTCAACGGGATTGTTGTTCTAGTGGAGTTAATTAGTTAGCGGTTCTAGTACAGAGTTTACGAAGGTAATTGGAAATGTTATCGCTGCGTGTATAACCTAACAGTTTAGAGGTGACAATTGAGACAAACTTACATACTAGTGTTGTATATAAAATAATTGCAGAGTATGTCCTTATGGACATTAGCAGAAAGTTCCGAGGCCACGAAAGCTGATATGTACTAATTAAAGAACGCATTTGCGTCTTGCGTCGTAGCAATTACAGAAATCTAGCTAAGTTCTACGTGTTTTTATTACAAGTTGTTAATTAACTTGCCTTGATAGTATAGATAAAAAGAGCCGTGATAGCGACCGTTTCAACTTTGCAGTTGTGTGCATTTTAAGAAATTAAATATCACGTGTCTCAAACGGTGAAGGAAAACATCGTGAGGAAACCTGCATACCTGAGAATTTTCTTAATTCACTACGTGTGAAGTCTGCCAATCCACATTGGGCCAACGTGGTGGACTATTGGCCTAACCTCTCTCGTTCCGAAAGGAGACATGTGCTCAGCAGTGAGCCGAATATGGGTTAATAATGATGATGATGATAGTATAGGTAAAATTTTGCAACTAAATTTTAAAACAGTTACCCTGCTCCGATTTAGCTGGAATTTTACACTTTATTTTGAATGACAATGCATCTTCAACCTTCATTCTAAAAAATTTAAAGTGACGTCATTTTGAATCCAATATGTCAGACTTCCAAAAATGACAGTTATTGTAACACCCTATGAGAACGGAGAACTTATTAATTTTATTAATATTATAATTTAGTAGAAAAAAAGAGTAGATTCGTAGGACTGGTAAAGTAGAAGAGGCAGCCTACTTCTATTGCAACCATGATTTGCAATCATAAAGAACTAATCAAGACAGAGAGAGATTTAACATGATAGAGATTTAACACAGACGTATTCCTCATGAACAGATTGTTCTTTAGTCACTACAAAACCAGGCTTTGAAACTTAGACTTGCAATTCCACTCTGAGTGTTTAAATGCGAGTTAGCGGGATTGAAATTTAATTAAGCGTTATTATTATGTTTTCATGTCTAATTATTATTATGTTTGTGTTTCTTTGGGCTGGTACCGAACAATGTTTATGGAATGCTAAAGACTATTTTGCTGTAAACTTTATTGGCTGCTAATGTTTCGCTAGGAAAAGTGATGTGGACGACAACTATGGGCCTTATTAGAAGGCTCAAAATCACTCAGCGGGCGATGGAGCGAGCTATGCTTGGAGTTTCGCAGACGAACCAAAGTCGCTAACATAGCTCAGCGAGTCGCGAAGCTGAAGTGGCAATGGTAAGGCCACATAGTTCGAAGAGACGATGGACGTTGGGGTCCCAAGGTGCTGGAGTGGCGATCCCGCACCGAAAAATGCAGTGTTGGTCGACCCCCCACTAGGTGGACCGAGGACATCAAGCGGATCGCAGGAAACCGCTGGATGTTGGCGGCTCGAGACCGTTATGCTTGGAGGTCCATGCAAGAGGCCTATGTTCAGCAGCGGACGTCCATCGGCTGAAATGATGATGATGATGATGTATTGATGATGATGATGTATTGATTGTGATTACTGTGCAAATGTAAGGATAATGAACCGTACAGTTTGATTTATACAAGTCATGCCTTAAATTAAAAAGAAAAATATAATAAAATACGTTAAAATAAATACCGTTTTCCGATGCGTCGAATTGATTTTTTTCACCAGTTCCACGTCACTTGTTTCATATTATTCCGGGCATAGATAAAAACCGATGCACCTTTTTACTAGCGCAAAACTGGAACCGGGCACTCCATCTTTTCTGAATTTAAAACAACATATTAAAACTTGACGGATCAAAAGAAAAATCACACAAGAAAAATCCACATACACGTTGGAAAAATGTTGTTGAGGCTTTACGCTCTCAGAGGATTTATAAAACCTACTATTAACGGCTCTTTCATACATCATTTATGAGCATCATTATATGTTCTAAATATTGTATAATATAATATTATTTATAAACACCTTAGTATTGACCTAATTAGACACGAATACCTAAATGACAACATCAATGTATCAAACGAACTAGCCCATAAACGCCCACCGCATGGGACTGCACTATTACCGCAACTTGTTTATCACGTAGATGTCAAATTCCTTTGACACCCACAAAAAGTTTGTAAACACTTGTGCACTACCTCCAGTCACAGAAAATACGCCCCGAAAATCGCACTATTATTAGAAAAAAAATATAGTAATATTTTTACTTTATTATCTACAATTTAGCCCTTGACTACAATCTCACCTGCCTTATATATCTCAGTGTACCACTCAAACAATGAGTCACTACATCGATTTTCGTCGTATTTTCGTTTTTGTGATCATCTAACATAGTTATTTTTACAAAATTACCTTGACTACGCTATTTTACATCAAGTGGCAATGATGGTTTGTCTGAACAATCGTCTAACATGAATATTTCAACAAAATTACGTAAATACTAGTTTTTTGTTAAAATAATGTTAATACTTGCTACTTCCACTGCTATACTACGTAAAATTACTTTTTGTCCGCTAGTAGTATTTAAAATTATTGTAGCTATTTTCGAGAAACTCACGAATATCTAAAAGAACCTAATTTTTTAAATTCGGTTTAAAAATACCTTTTTAAAGCCGTACATAGCATAAACGAATAACTGAAAAGAGATCTTTTTAAAAAGCGACTTTACCAACAATATTTCTTGCTTGTACGCGATGTGAACTCATTTAAGCTTTGCTTATTCTCATCGTTGTATTATCCTGTACTCACTAACAAAAATAACTTTTATACTTAGGTATTAGGGTTACAAGTCAGTTGTTCTATGCTAATCATATCTCTCAATATAAATATATTGTACAGAAAATAAATATTAACGTTATGTGTGCGTTATTAGTTATTTTATTTGCTCTTTTACTTACTTATACCTATATTACTAGCAAATCCAGTCAAGCTTCGTTTTGACAGTTATGCAAGCAACCCATCGCAAGAAAGCTACCGGCGATAAACATTGTTTTAGCCGCTTATATAGGGTGCTCGGGTGTATTTCCCATAACTTCAAGGTGTGGACGAGTCTACTTAAAAGAGCTGAACTAATAATTTTTTTAACTAAAAAAAAACATTTTTATGTCTTCATGCAAAGTAATTCAAATAATTCCGACTATACTATATGTAACACGCGCCTTTATCTATGCTTACATTTTAAAATACGTAAAACTTGTCTACATCATAATTAAAAGGATACGTGTAAGGGACAAATTTAAGATCTATTACCAAAGAAATATTATTTACCTCGAAAATATTAATTTTAGAACTAGAACTATCCCTTGAATATTTTTATTAATTTTCAATTTAAAAGAATAAACCTAACCCCAAAGTTATGGGAGATACTCCTCAACATTCTGTATACAAATAAAATTTGCATGAATTTATTTATAATTGAATCCGTGAACATTTTACAATAACATCTCTGTCTTTTATCGCATTTGGATCGGATAGTGCACAACCGTTTCAACATTGCATAACATTCAAACTGTTTATGATGGAATTATCTTCAATTAAAAATTGAAAGGGAGTATTGATTAGTAGAATTTTTACTTACTTGTAGACGTAGCAATTTTGCCTATTCTTCTTCATACAAAGTAAAACTAATACAAACTGAAACTTACAAAGTGAAGTATAAATAAATAAAATAGGTTACTATGAATCGTCCAATTTCAGATTGTCGAATAAATATTTTATTTTAGTTTCTTTAACAAGTTGAAATGTTGAAACACGTTGAATAGAAAAACTCGGGGGCTAAAAGCTTCTACAGATAATGGTTGTATACAATATCGAGTCGTCTCTGATAGCGCTAATGAACCCATGTTGCCGTCACACTGTTTGAACGATGGCGTGGATTAACTTTACCCGACGTATACATTACATACCTACTGTATTTAAAGATTTAATGCTCTGCTGTTGTTGGTAAAGTGGTTAGGCGGTGCAATGACGAACCTTGAGGTCCCAGGGTCAGGCTATGTAAGATTATCAGTGGTGCATTTACCGTAAGGCCCAGTAGGCCCGGGCCTAGGGTGGGCAGATGTTAGGGGCGGTGACAAAAATGTATTAATAAGTAATGAAAAATAACCAAATTTCATCAATTTTGGTATTTTTTAATTTTGTCACAATACTTAAAACCACCGTAGTGCAGTGCTTATAGAGCAGTGATAGCTCAGAGGATATGATGGGTGCAGGAAAACGGACTTTGGGGCCTAGGGCGGTTAAGACTACAAATCCGCTATTGAAGATTATACTGCACATGTGACATTATAATCTCACAGAAGGAGGCGGAGGAAAGGATGATAGAGGTTGACGTGGAGTATCCTATCCACCGTAGGAGAGCTGGACGAAGACGGGTAGCTCGCCATTTGCCTCATTGAGGACCTCTGGATGATGGATACGGGAAATCTGTCGCCCATCGGAGATAAGTTGTTGTTGTTGTTCTTTTCAACTAGAGTTGTTGACGCTTTCAGTGTTTTCAACAACACTAGAGGAAAGCTTAATGTACGGGCGCCGCTGGCTGGGTTGCTCTAGCTTACGAAACGTTTCCGTGACTTCGCCTGCCTTTATTATATATTAAGTATTAAGTATTGAATGACAATAAAGTTATGAAAGATGAAAAAGCAAGTTCTTATAATAAATATCATAATAGAAAATAACATTCAATATATGCAAATGAATTAGCTATAAGCATAATAGAAACACGCAACACAAGAACATCTAATTAATAAATGAAGTCCAGGTTCTATAATAAGACAGTAGACCTAACGCATGGGTCAGTTTTTGCTCCATTGAAGTCGTCTCTCGTACAATACCTTATCATCACGATTACGTGATTATAACTCTACAGGCGTTTGCCATACGATCCATTTTTGCATATCAAAAAAACTTTATTTTATGTAATTCAATGATGTATGATGTAGATATTACGCAGATAGCTTTAAGAGTATGTTAAAGAAGCATTGCGCACGCAACCTGTTAATTAGTCAACGTTTAATTAAATTCTACAAATGGGGAGTATTACTATTTGACAAGGACTTTCTTGGCGAGTAATTTTAAACAAATTGACTGCTACATGGACATCTACGTCTCACTATTATCTACTTTTACATTAAAACAAATGTGAATGTTTGGAGGGATAGATAAATGTTTGTTACTAAAATACGCAAACATTGTAAAACGGAACGATAGATTGAAATATGGATTGTACAAAGGCTGCTATTTATTCCGAAAAATAGATAAAAGAAATCCTAAACACCAGCGGATAAAGTCGTGGGAAGCGTATAAAATAATTAATAATTAACAATAGACGTTTTATCACTGGCTTTATGGCGAAAAACTTCGACTAACTCATAAACAAGGATTAAGAATAAGATAAAGAAGGTAGTGATCCTTGAAATGGCCCGTATTGTGTGGAGGTTACTCACTTTAGAGCCCTGCATACCTACCATCAACTATAATAGCGAGTCAACTGCAGACCTAAACTGAACTGCTTCGAATTTTCGTACCACGAAGTCCTATATCCGACCAATTGACGCTGTAGCGAAAAATAACCTAAACTGAGTCGCTAACGGAATCCATTCATACGCCTTCTCGTACTATGAAGTCATCTTGTAACCTAAACTGAATCGTTAAGCTGTCAAACTGAGCCGACCAAATAAAGTTACTTATATTGTGGCTGAAACTGAATCGTTTTCACGTATTTTACTTATAATTGATTAAAAATCAATAAATTAGTATTAGTATTGGTAAATAAATAATATCTGGAAGCTTGTAGTGATGTTTGATAAATAATACTTTTCGATTTTATGAAAAACGATAGTGAAATAAATAGTAAGTACGCGTAAACAAAGACGACGCTTCATTTGGGAACAAAAAATCCTTTGTTTGATTTATAGTGGATGTCTATAGAAATGGTGTATATGCCGTATGTGCTAATGTTTTAAAAACAAATTCGACAGATTTGTCGCTAAACAAAAAAGTGCGTAATGTGGTGCAGTGTATTTAGTAAAGTAATTACAACGCTATGCGTGCAGCAGGTAAGTGCAGTGTATTAATAAAGAAAATAGGTACATTGTGCTTTCTGTGCCAGACAAAAGTTTAATAAAATAATATATTTAAACAACTTTTTAACAAAATATTAAGGTCATTTGAAGCCATATGTTCTGTCTTGAGAAGTGTAAATATAGATGTGGCGAACTACCTCTAAGTCTCGTGTTTCTCTGTAAAAAAATACCACTTAAAATTCTTGTATTGAAGTGGTAGGTAGGTACTTATGTCAGTCCACCTACACTGCATATTAATTCGTAACTAATATTATACTAACAGCATACATTGTTTGTTAAGTAATTTAACTATAATACTTAAGATAAACTAACAATTTAAAGTTAAAACCAAAATGAATTCAAAGTTCGCGCTTTTCTTTTGTCGTTTTGTAGCGTTGTCTCTCTCAAACATATTGCTATTCAACCGCAGATCAGAGACAAATGTCGATCACTCATTCACTATAGACGATTCAAATGCTATTCAGTTTAGGAGATGTCATGGTACGAATTAAAAGCGATTCAATATAGGCACCAAAGTTGAATAGCGTCGGATTTGGATCGCTAGGTTAAAGTTGATAGTAGCCCTGCTGACCTTATCGTAAGACTTACTCTAAGCACAGAAAACATATGTATTTGTATTTAAGCCTGTAACGGTATTCTTAATTAACACAAATTCGTCTCTTACTGTATCTCTTTGTCGATAGTATCGTGTTAGACATACAGTGGTGTAGTGTTTATAGCTCATACGCTATGCTATAACTAGTATAATATAGATTATAATACCTATACTATGAGCTACTTTTCATTCCGATCTTCCAAAAAAACAAGATCTTGGCGGGACACAGTGTGTTATAATATTATTTTACTTTTATGTTGATACAACCAATCTTAAAAATACTTGGTTATTTTTAAAATCGAATGAACACTCGTTAAAGAATTGAGATGTCTCCAATATACAGATACGTGCCAACTGCATATTCAAATTGCGCATAAAGTAGAGAGGATCAAATATCATAAAATAACAGGAATATAAAAACGGTGCGGTAAGGCAATAAATTGATAGTTACCGCTGTAACTTGCTGCGTGCGAAAAGTGGTATAAAAATGTACTTATTTACATCTAAGTTGGATGGACGTTCACACTGCCTTTATTTTTAGAGTTCCTTTTTTATATGACATCCGAATAAAAACCATTTTCATACTATTTTTAAAGTAGAAGGGGAGCCGAAGAGGGGGTTTTTACAGTTACTCGAGCGCGGCTAATGAACGGCGAGTATACCTTGCACGTTTTTCAGTACCTCCACCGAGTACGAGCCCTTAATAATGTTGGGAACGTTTAGAGCAACCAAAAAAAAAACAGCTTCAGAAATACTCAACTAGCACATCAGATAAAATTAAGGTAGGCGAGTTGATAGCTAAAAAATCAGATTTTCGAAATGCACACCATTACGAAAATCTGAAGATTTGAGCGTAACGTAATGGAATTCCAAAGTTACAAAATAAAATCCTTATATTTCTGTTATCGAGCCACGAGTGCAGTTAATTGTTGACTGAATTTGAATGAAATAATCTCTTGGATAATCGCTAATGTTTTCTAATGGTTTCAGTTAGCAAAGTAATAAAAAATTGTCTTTAAAGTCTGTAGTTTTTTTTCCACCGCTGAAAGCCGAAAAAGAGTATACATATAACCATTTATTCTTTCTATCATCTAATCTACCAAATCTATTTGATTCTAATGACGCTTTAGTAACTGCAAATGTAGCATCCCGGGCTCCCCTACTATAGCCAAGAGACTAACAACTCGGTATTTTTGTTACAAGTACGTCTTCTCACAAATTATAATGGTTTTCATTTATAAAAATTATGTCGGTATTATTTTAGTAAAATAGACTCAACTACAGTTAAGCAAACAAAATATCAGAGTTCTATCTTTATTGTAATAGCAAAAATGTTACTATTAACAGCTCTTCTTAGGATTTATGTATTGTAATGTGATCTTTTAATTTTATTACAATACGCAAGTGGATGATGTTTTATTTCGTTTTATAGATGAAGTTTTTTGATGACATCATGTGTAATTAAAATAAATTATGTCACCGTGTACAGAACCCCAGGATTTCTTACACGGATACGCATGACTGGATTTATTTATAAGTAGGTGGGTAATAATACGACGGGGACAAGTCAATTAATTTCAGATAAGGATAATGGACAAAGTTGTTATATTAAATATGAACGTTTTACATTTTACATGTGCATATGGTACGCACTTAGGTTTTATATAAAGAAAAAAATACTAAAACCGTAAAATAGGTTCAGCGACATTCTTATACCTGATCAAGCCTACTTAATTTAAAGCAATACTAAGATCCAGGTTGAGGTACGTTTAACCTACCTAACAGCGGCGAAGAGTTCATGCAAGCTGATTCCCGGCGGGTTACCTTTAAAAATTCATGCATATTCATTGTTGTACTGTTTCTAAATATATGAGAAACCGATGTCGTATCAGTCTATATGAATAACCTTCATCTAAATTCCATTCTTCGCCACTGCTACCTAAGTATGTTTTTCTTACATTTATAGTTACACAATTATGGTATTACTTAGAATTGAACAAGAATGTTTCTACTAATATTATAAAGAGGTAATGTTTGTGGTGTTGTAATCTCTGCATCTACTGAACCGAATTTAAAATTTTTTTACCTCTAGAAAGTCACGTTATTTATGAGTGTCATAGCCTATATTTGATCCCGTACTCTCACGGGAACGGGAACTACGCAAGTAAAACTGTGGGATATCGGGTAGTTAGTAATATATTTAAAAAGAAATACAGCTAAGTTTAAAGGTTTTTGTTGTTGGTTGGTAACAATAAAATATTTTTAACAAAAAAATTAAACCAACTTCAAAATCACAAAATTATGATTTAATCGGCTTTAGTTAATGCATCACTGTGTTGGCACCGCCTTCAAAGTGATCAGACGGTAGCACATACGATGTTATTTTTCGTTTTATAGTATAATTTTGTGATTTTGAAGTTGGTTAAATTTTTTTGTTAAAAAACTTTTATTTCTCTGTTTTAAGTGTGTTTATTTTTTATAAAAATTAAATGGGACCTGGAATCTGGACGTATACTCTTTCAAACAAAAAAACAATTTTTAAAATTTGGTTTAATGACGAAGTTTTGCGGTGACAAACATTAAAAACAAAAAAAAAGACATATTCGTCGAATTGAGAATCTCCTCCATTTTTTTGAAGTCGGTTAAAAAAAATCCAGTACTTTAAATTTTTGTTCCGCAAAAGATATCAAATAACGTAATGAGAGACGATTTGTCATCCCAATTAGCTAATTCGCAAGTAAATCATTGATAAGGGAGGCGGATAGTAATTCGAATCAATTAAATCCAAAACTGTTTTTAGTATTGTATAGATAAGAGTTCAAGTCTTATCAACATTAATAATTATTGTGTTAAAAACTTTCAAGCTTTTTCATTTATATATATATGCGAGGCAATATTTTTTATATCATACATTTAACTCAATTAAAGTATAGTGAGTACTTAGCATAAAGGTGGTGTCCATACTTGTGCGTTTTATCAGAGAAATAATAATACTATTAGGCAATGTCAAAGTTATCTTTATTTAAGTTAACGATAAAACTGTTAATTTTGATGTGTCAATTACATTTGTTCATTTTTCACTTTAATATTAAGTAATTAAATTAGTTGACTTGACACTAAATATTATAAATAAGGATTCAAATGCGGGTTAACTAAGAAGAATTCTACACTGGCACTATATTTTTTTTTAATTTCAATGGAACAAAGCCTTTAAATGCAAAGCTTTGTTTCATTAATACTTACCAAAACTTAGCGTAAGCTAGTTGTAAAAACGGTATAAAAATCCTTTTCGTACGAGTAGTTTTGCAATAGCGAATTCAAGCACTTGGTTTCTAATGTTTAAATGTATTAGCCATAGAAAACGAATACTTAAGTCTTTTAGACAATATAATATTGAGCTTAATTTTATGACATATGTTATAAAATTCTTGATGAACCTGTACAGTATGTAACTGTTTCAAAATGCCTCATATAAATATAAGAGCATAAAACATACACTTTATCAAGTGTTAATCTTCCAAAGGTTAAAATATTTTAATTGGCATGTGATCGTCTATTGATTAGAACCCAGTAATCAACATTATGTCCATAATAACACAAATACTTTTAAAGTCTCAGAGGTAACAGTTCTCGTATCACGGATTCCCTAAAATATAATTGATACACGAACTCTTCGTGGTATACAATACACGAACTCTTCGTGGTATATCGATACACGAACTCTTCGTGGTTTATCAAAACACCTACGCTGAGTACGTTGATAAGGTCGTTTTAATAGTTACGCCTTCGTGAATCGTATAAGACCACATTGACAGCGAGTGGCAACACAACATTCAGGTTTACCCTGGACGTCAGTATTACAGCTCCTCATTGCTGTTTCTGTAGTTCTAACAAACTCACAGAAGGTAATATAGTGCTTTGGGTGAGCGAGTGAGTCTGGGTGAGCAAGTGAGATTAGGTTGGCATCTTTTTTTATAAAAGATGGTCATTGGCTCCAACTCCCGCACAACGACGGTGGTCCTCTCCCTGAATTTGGTGAGATTAGATTTATTTAAGAACCAGGACCCCCCCTTTTCGTGAGGGTTATCGTTTTTTGGCACATAAGTGTGTATGGGTGAGTTCCACATAGTGGATTGATAACTGATTGTCAGACGACTAGTAGAGCAAAGCACACTGTAAACACCGTGTAAATACAGGCCTAGCTTCCACTATCATCTTTATATCAAGCAGAACAAAGCATCACTGTATAACTAGTGTAACAGGCCTAGCCTCTAGCTGGTAGTCTTAACTTTCAGAGTATCCATTACTCTCAAGAGAGTGTAATGCGTTCGAAAGAAATCTAAAAGATTTCACACCATAGGCCGCTCGGCCCTGTGTATAATTAATAAGCCATCAGAAGGTCATTAGTATGTAAAGTTTCACATATATGCTCTTAAGCATTAAGGAGTTCCTTCATGCGAAGACACTCCTGGCTGAATCATCATTTTGACTCATAAATCAAATTTCACACCATAGGCCGCTCGGCCCTGTGTATAAATAATATGCCATTAGAACTCAATAACTATGTAAAGGTTCACATATATGCTCTTAAGCATCAAGGAGTTCCCCTCATGAGAAGACACTCCTGGCTTCATCATCATTTTCCATAAAAGTCCCTACTGGTCGCCCAAACAACCGACTTCGTACTATGCTTCCATCATACGATGGAAAAGCACGAGTAGAATACATCAAGCATTCAGCCAGCTGCTCTAGCTATTCATACTGAAAGCGTCACAGGCGTCAGCCCGCATGCTCCCAGTAAAGTAGTAAACATGCTCCCGGCGTCATCTGCCAATGAAAAATGAAAGATTTCCAAATAATATTTTTTCCAGTGATTTATCGTTAATCTCATGTACTGAGCTTATTTTGATGAAATTTTTTTTTTTTTTTTTCTAAGCACCTATTAAGTTAATAAGTATGCATAATTTGTATTATATCTATATAGTATGTAAGACTTAGAGTCGTCACAATTATTTGACACTTTGTGCGGTTGAATTAATAACGACATTTATTTTATTTAATTTTTAAGAAGGCTCAGAGTCACACAGCGGGCGATAGAACGAGCTATGATAGGAAAATCTCTGCGTGATCGAATCAGAAATGAGGAGATCCGAAGAACCAAAGTTATTGACATAGCTCAACGTGTCGCGAAGCAGAAGTGGCAAAGCCGATGGCCGTTGGGGTCCCATGGTGTTGGAATGGCGACTGACATGATGATGATGATGATGATTTATTTAACATGTGGACATTTATTTGCTTAATCTGTACTAGCCCTTATTTTTATGAATAGCCATACTTATGTTGGCACGGTTTGCGTTTTATGCGCACGCACAAAAGATTGTCGAAGTAAAAAAAAAATAATCAAAGGCTCGTACAAATTCTTTACCTTCCCCTAACAAATGATTGAACGATCCGTAATGAACTGGCTTAAGCCCTTGGGTAACATAATACGCAGAATTAAGCCGCGTTGAGACTATTCGAGCAGGGCAATAAAATCTTTCAATTGTGGACCTGATTGGCCTAGTTATAAAAGATAGTGTGCATAATTTAATTCTTATATAGGTAGTTTATTATTACGAGTTATATACGTATTGGCCTTATAAAGACATTATAAATTGAAATCTGTCTGATTTATATAACGATAGTCTAACTGTAAAGTATTTTGAACTAGCTAAAAGTAAATTAAAATGAAAAAGTGTATAAGTATATGTGCTAATTTTATAAAGAGGCAAGATTTGATTGTTTGTTTGTTTAACTTTAGAGGCTATATTTTATGATCATTAAATAAATAAAATAAATAACCGTACCGTTACCGTATTACCCCGTATTCCGTGGGTAATACGGGGTAATACTGTAACACAGCCTCCACCCAGTAATACCTACCCCCTAGGAAGCAACCTAATGGGAGGTATTACAGTCCCGCTCATCCACCATTAAAATAATATTATTAAATTAAATTGCGAATAAAAATATTTTTGAACCTTTAAAGACACTAAAAAGTATAACCACAGAATACAATATATGTACAAGTAGAACTCAAAAATATGCATTTAAATACCACAAGCACCATTCAAATTGAATCAATTATGAAAATTATAGGCTTACCTAGTTACAAATATATTAAAAACACCTACATAGAAAATAGAGAAAATCGGTTAATAAAGTTTGTTACATATATTAAGGCTTCTAAAGTAAAATTTTTAAAATGATATTGAGTTTAAAATCTCTGTGATATCGATGTTATAGTCTGTTCGTTAACCTGATTTTCGTCGAACGGGAATCGAACCCGGTGTGCAGCCATCGTGCCGCGACAACGATCTCGCTCCCATTGTCTGCCTCACTAACGATAACATTCTACTTTGTTAAGAGAATTTTAACGAAACCATAAAATACTCCAAAATTTGCAGTTTTTATAATACACGTTAGTTTGGGGATATAAAATACAAATTAAATATGATTTTGATTTCAGAAGCGCGTAAAAGACTTATTTTTTGTATTAATACCCACAGGCAAACGCAGTTTTTAACTAGGGTAAGCATGTACGAATTATTAAAATGGAAAATTTCGTCCCCTAATCAGTTTCGTACTGAGTACCCACTCAGGGAAAGCAGTGTATTTTGCACTTATGAAGTGCACGTTAATGCTACCAACTTATCTCGTTTTTTTGGTACACATTTGGCCAGTCTTCGCTTTGCATTTAGCCAGTCAGCAAGTAATCATTTTTAGCAAATTATTTGCCCTACGGTGAAAGTAGTCGAATATAGTCTGTCGTTGGCAGTCAGTCAGGCCTCGTTTGGACTACTTTAGCATTTTAAACTACTTGCTACCGCCCAAAAATTGTTCGTACTCGACTAAAATACTAAAGTAGTGTGAACTACGCATCAGTCCTAGTCATGCTTTAGTAAGGCGACGGCAACCGTAGTATTTTTGATAGAGTCCACCGAGAAAATCGAATTAATCACTTATAACACTCTTGTTCAACCTCCTTCACTTGTGCAACTTTACAGAACCATATTGAATAAAGTACATTCTGCTTTATGCTATAAAACTCTCAAATAAAGCAAATTAATGTAATAAGAAGAGCTACATGTCAATCCTACGATTTTCCCGCCGAAAGTCCTCCAATTTATCCTGTATGCCATGTAATTTAGCATTCTGATGCGTTGCCACATACAAACTATCTATACTAATATTATAAATACGAAAGTCTGTCTGTCTGTTACCTTTTCACAGCTAAACGGCTGAATCGATCAAGATGAATTTTGGTATAATGGTACATGGGACCTTGGAGCAAAACATAGGGTACTTTTTGACCCTAAATTAGTAATAGAAGGGTGAAATAGGGGTTGAAAGTTCGTATGGAAAGTCCCTCATTTTTAGTATGTTGAAAATTTGCAAAATATACGAAACATAATGTGATTCAAGTTTTTTTTTTAATTCAATCCTTAAAGTGGTTGAAACATTGATTTCAACGCGGACGAAGTCACGGGCGTCCGCTAGTTAACAATATTTGAAATTGCAGTAAACAACACGCCTTAAATGAATATTGATTTTATAAAATCTTTTAACTTGATCATTTAGAAATTCAGACGGACTTTTGCCATCTCAAGTTTACAATAGAGCAAAAAGCAATTTAGTTTCGTAGGTACAGTTTTAAGAAAAAAAAAAAAAAAATGCGAGGCACTTATATTAAAATGACAAACGAGTTAGATATAAATTGATTTAGCAAGAAATACCTATTCAATCAACTAATGGGTTAGCATTGTCGGCTGATAAGGTTTTTTATATCCCATGCTGCCTCCATTAACAACTGTCCAGAATCTCTCAATATTGATGGCTTTGGTTGCGTTTGGAATTTTAAAGCATTTAACATAATACACGCTGTTGAAAGTTAATGTGTACTTTTTGAAGAATGAGTGAAAATTAAATTTAACACAAAATTTATTTAAGAATCTTATAAAATTTATCAAAATATTATAAAGAGGTAAAATTTCTAGTATTGTAGGGATAATTTCTGGATCTACTAACTGATTTTGAATATTCTGTTACCAGTAGAAAGCCACATTATCTGTGTGTCATAGGCTATACTTTATAGCCGTAATCCCACGGTAACGGGAACTACGCGGGTAAAACCATGGGGCACCTGCTAGTATTTTAATCCAACTTCGCTTTAAATAATAAATTTATAAGTACCATTTTTAGAAAGTAGTAACGTATGCGTTTGAAATAATTTTACCAAAAATTGAGATGGAGCGATTAAAAATAATAAAAACACAAAAAACAATTATTAATTTATTGAACTACGAACTACCATTATAAAAGACGAGAAGGTACATCAACACCAAAAAGTTAATTAAATTCTGATTTATTTTTCGTCTGTCTGTACGTTTCTGCTTTACCTAATGTAGCTATCCTATTCACTAATTTAGTCTTTATTAACTACCTCCTAAAATAAACATCAAATCAAATGAAAAATGTCTTCTACCTACTTTATGATATCAACGAAGGGTTGTCAGTAAGGATGACATTTGTTACATAGAATCTCAATTTCGTATATGTTAACTAACATACTCGTACGTCAAAATTAGTGAATTAGTCTGCAGAACTAACTGCTGCAGTTTTAAGCCGTAAGTTGTGAGTTGTTGTTTTGTAGCGAAGTTTAGTTAACAGAAGACAGAAAATAACTTTTGTTTGTATTGTAGGTAAAGGTTTGAGACATGATATCTAATAAATTTCTTAAAATGCAAATAACTGAAAAGTTGAAGGTGCATACCCCGTACCGAATTCGAAACTACGCCCTCCGAATCGTAGGCAGTGGTCAAATTTACTGAATATCACGCCTCTCATTATGTTTACATCTTGTATTTTATTTATTACAGATCTACGATACAATAAATCTGTCATTCCTTTATTATTAAATAATGGATAGAAACAATTTAACTATAGGCGCCAATAGCATTATGTAACGGGGAGGCCTGCAGTCTTCGACTTCTAACAAAGAGCAATAACTAAAGCTTGAATGAGTAATAACCTAAAACTAGTTAGCATTTAGATACGGCATTAATTCCAGCGCTGTCACAATACTGACCACAACGAAAAAGGTATTTATTATTCAATTTACGTGTAGATACATATCTATTACCGAGTACGTAGTAGGCACGTATGCATTCGTGGGAAATATACTCGAAGAAGTAGTAAGAATCCTAGCTAATTAAATTAGGATGAAATACAAACTCTGCATCTCTCTGACTATATGCCAGTTATAAAGGTTTTATGGGTCACAAATATTTTCATGATTTCTACGTGTGTTTTTAATTAATAATTTTGTAAGTCTATAAACTTAATATCTATTTTATCAAATGCATTGTTCGCAATACTTTCTGAATATTGTTTTAATGAAGTAAGAGGTATAGTCTTTTTATATATTATTCGAGGTAAATAGAGCTAACAATAGCTATTTATGTTAAGATTAAGCTAAATCTGTTTATTAATTAATTTTTTTATAAAAATATTTATTATTTTATTAATAAAAAAACTGTAATCTTGATCTGTAGAAGTTCCGATAGGATGCCATCATATCACCAAAGAGCCCTTAACTCATAAAATGTCAGCTCTAGCAGCCCTTAATTAAATTATAATTACATAATATATATATTATTAGCATATATTAAATTATAACTACAAGTGATAAATAGTTTAATAACTCTATTAGCAGTACAACAATATTTTTATAGTCTAGGAGCCTATGTGGTCTGATCTTTGTCAGTTTCTAAAAGCTAGATGTTTGTCAGCTAAAGTATGTATTCTGAGGCCCTACCTACCACAGATAAATATTATAGGCAAGTATTAAGTTTGGATTATGATGGCTTCACGAAGTAGCACATTTCAAAGGTTTCAAAGGTCAAAACCGCTTCTGGTCATTGCCCACCCTTTAGACTGTAGCATTGTTATCCATGGTCACAAAGCTCACAAAAAATCCAGTGAATCTGCCTCAAACATGTCGAAGCAGTTGTGAGAATCGCGTAATTTTTCAACTTAATTCAGCCAATATTTCCATCGCTCTGTTACCTTGGAAAATTTAAAAATTGTATATCAGTCCAATATACGATAGGTTACGAACTTTTTCTAACGACCCAAGTACCTTTGTGGCAACCGTCGGCAGACGTTGTTAAAGATAGATAATTAAGAACTTTAAAGATATCGGTGACGTAAGTACTCGTACATACCCAAACCTTGAAAAACGATTTGCTTTTATAAAATGAAGGATATTTGGCCACCACTAGCTCTTGCTCTATTAGAAGTTCTGACAAATTCTAGTTTTTATAGTAGGTGCCTGCCTAATAGCCATGCATTGGCTTATTGATTAGTCGGTTGATGCATTACCGATTATGCATGCTTCTTTAAAATAATTATTATTATAAACACTAAACAAGTTTAATCTAATATTATATGATTGAAAAGTTGGTTTGAATGAAATCGAAACGATTAATGTCCCATTTAAACTTATTAGATCTACAAGTAGTTTTAGAGAAAGTACCTTAGAGAATCAAAAATGAGGAGATCCGCAGAAGTGTCAAAGTCCGACCGACATAGCTCAAAGAGTCGCAAAGCTGAAATAGCAATGGACGGGGCACATAGTTTGAAGAGCCGATAGACGTTGGGGTCCCAAGGTGTTGAAGTGGCCTCCAGTTTACCATGCTCTCGATAAGGCATGGAACTTTACTATTGAGAATTTTTAGGGAGGATGAAAGAACCCAATATTAAAGAACCTAACCCGGCCAGAACCCAGGGTAAAGTTTATAGCCAAAAAGGTTATTTTTCGACAACAAGGCAACATGTTGGTAATAATGTATAATATATCTAATATAATATCTCTTGAATGGCACTATATATGACTAAAATTAGTTAAACAGCTGGTACTATAAACATCAAGGCAAAACTTTTAAAACTACGCTCAGCGTTATTAAAGGTTCAAAAATATGAAATCTCTAGTACAAGCCTCAAGTGAAGCAACAATAGTCTTGCCTGACAAGGAAAAAGTCGTGACCGACTCGCGGCCGAGTCGGCGGGACGCTGCGGGCGTAAATAATGCTGACGTCCGATCTTAATTATCGCTCCATCGTTAGAGATGACCGACGGGCTGACCGAAATCGGCGAGCGAGTTGCGACACGCGGGGCGGGGTGTCGGCCATTATCTGAACGGTTTATCGCCCACCGATAAATCGGTCGGATCTAGAATCACCTGCGTCCGATAGTGCCGTTTTGGCAGCGCACATTGTAATTCTTTTGTTGTTCTCGCTATTGTTTTGGCCGCGATGACTCGGTCGTTTCGTTCTATAATCGATATTCCTAGATAAGCCATATCGAGAGGTACATTTATTATTGTAATTCCCAAGACATGACTCATCAATGGTTTTAGCGTTGTGGAAGGATACTATCATTAGCAGTATCGTAATTTATAACCTGTACAACTAACACCTACGTGCTTTAGTGCTGAAATAATACGTATTAATTTATTGTTCATGTAGCTAATAAGTATGCAAATATATTTTCATTACGAGCCTTGATAACTGTAAACATCATTTAAAAGATATGAAAGTTGACGTTCTATCTGAAATATAGATTTAAATCTTACCACTGCATTAATCCATAAAACAATTAAATTAGTGTATCCGCAAGAATGTTACGTGTATTCGGAGATAACTCGAAAAGTCATAAATAAATTATTATTGTTTACCAATGGACTTCTACAAATTACAGCTCCCTTCTATTGGATACTTAAGTCGCCAATCCACACAATTAAAGTTATATTAAAAGTTCGTGATTGAACCGATCGATCGATCGATCGATCACCTTGATGCCAATTAAACCTTAAATTACTAACTCTACGCAGTCCGCAGTTTAATTTCGTTTATAAACGGTTCGTTATAAATCGCTCCACCGCTATACAAACATGTGGTACGAACTCGAACGTAATTATATTTTTTCACTAATCGATATCAAATAACAAACAGCCTAAAACAAAAATGACATGTTCTCATTTGGTTCCCGATCGTTAATCGTGAACCGCTTTGTAGTCGCCGCAGCCCGCTCAGGATCGCGATGCAAAGGGCGACGTTGAAAAATTCTGTGCTCGTGATTTTCGTTCGTGTACTTCATTTATTTGCCGAGACCGTGAATATTGTTTACGGGAGATATTAGACACAGTTTCCTGCTATCCGCTGAACTGACATTATACAAACTGCTATTAATATTTTGCAACATAACGGGCTAAGTTCGCTCCGTTCTATTTGACAAGATCTTTGTATAATGTATGTTGCCACTTTGTCTTGCCAACGTTAAAGATAAAACTAAAGCAAGATCGCAGAATGATATTATTAGTTTAGATAATATTTAAACAGGCAGACTTTGAAACTATTGTGTTAGAACTAGAGATAGGAAAACTTTCACGTAGAGATAAACAATTATTTATTTATTTATTTATTTATTATCATCATAACTTAAAACTAGCCTTACAGATATCACCTAATTCGCTAGCTTAGTACTATAATATAAATCTAATTATATTTACCTAAATATATACAATACAATTAATCCTACCTACTTAGTATAACATATTTGCATACTTAATACTATCTACTTAGTATAATAAATACACCACTCAGCAATCCTTGTGAATTCACTCAGAGTACAAGAGAATATATGTGCTCAGCTACGACGTTCAGAGTGCGAAATTATAAAACAAACATGTATAAAAACCAAAATACCAAAAATATGTTTTAAGTTGTATCCATGAAAATTTCTTTAATTGAACAGATCAAGTTTTTCGATTAGCAAATTAGGTTTGTTTTATTAAGAGGCTACCTTTTTCAAAAATATCACGATTTCTTAAAAAATTGTACAATACTTGTAGTTATATCAAAATTATACTATCGATCAAACTGTTATATGAAGATAATGCCCTCAGGATGCAAATTTTAGGAGAAATTGAGGGTGCTTGCGTGCCTTCCTTCGGGGCTTGATCTTTACATGCATACTGATAAACATTATTATATGCTGAATCATATACCACAGGAAGGACAGTTTCAACCGAAGTAAAATGTAATAAAATTACACGTATTGAGATAAATATCGTAATATTGACCACAATTTTGATGGCCGGTTGAAATATGCCTGAATACATTACGAGGGAATGGTAATTTTGTAATCTGAAAGTTTTGGTATGCTGCATACATTAAATTATTTGGGGTAAGTATTTTTAAATAACTACTGGGTTTACTGTGATATTAAGCGAGTTTATCTTTTTCAAAATATTAGTATTATTTTTGAATAAAACCTATGCTGAACGTAAAAAATATATTACAAATAAAATAATAGATTTTTTTTAAATAGCTTTGCAGAAACGAAAGAAGTGATTTATCTAAAAAATCATTTAATTTGTTTATTAAATGATTTTTTAGATAAATCACTTCTTTCGTAACGTTATACATCATAATATAGTATTATGAAGTAATAAGAACTATATAGATAATATTATTATATTAACTACCTAATAATGATATTTATATATTAACGTCTCATAATTATCGAGCAATCTGCGAAGTGATGTCGAGTTGCCGAGTTTTTGGTTATGGGCCAAACGACCGATAAATGCGCTCAAGGCGATGCAAATTGCGTCGCCTCTTATCGATGCACTTTATCCGGGACTTTTGTGCATATTTTACATATATTTGTGGGGATATCGATAGACTGCGTGGGCGGACTGCGCGCCCGCATACTAATGCATGCGAGGAATTGCACGAGGATACGCACTTAGGTGAAAATAAAAGGTGCACTTTTACAAAAATGTAATTCGATGAATCATTATTACTATAATAAAACTGTAACAGGTCAAATTCTGTACATTGAGGATATTTTGAAAATTTTAATTGGAGTGCAATAGGTAAATAATCGATACTGAAGCCAAAATGATTTTTATTTTTTGTCTCTCTGTCTATCCGTATTTTTGTTGACCGGGCATCACGGTGAAACTATTGCATGAATTCAAATGAAACTCGGCACGATTTGAGACTATAATACAAAGAAGGTTAGAGGATACTTTTTGTCGCGAATATAAAATCAGAAGGGGTAAAATAGGGATTGAAAATATGGAGGAAAGTTATTCAATTGCTTTGATTTAAGTGCATTTACCATGAGGGTGGTAACTAGCCTCGGTTGAGGTCTACCATCAGACCAAACTCGAGTAAATATCTATAGAAAATACTAGTCAAAAACGTTCATTTTGGAGTATTAAAATGAGAGTAGGTGCATCTGGTAATAATGGTTAGTTAATCCCTCAAAATCCCTTTTTAACTTCAAAGTGCCTGCCTTATTCTGATACCTATCTTATGATAGTCACACTTCACACTAATATTATAAAGGCGAAAGTTTGTGTGTAAGTGTGTAAGTATGTTTGTTTCTATTTTACGCTGCGGCTACTGAAGCGTTTTGGCTAAAATTTGGAATGGAAATAGATTTTACTCTAGATTAACACATAGGCTACTATTCATTCCGGAAAAATCCATGGTTTCCGCGGGATTTGTGAAAAAAAGAATTCCACGCGGATGAAGTAGCGGGCGTCCGCTAGTTATGTAATACTTTTTTATTAGTTAGCCAAACGAGGAATAAGTCATATGTTTAAAAAAACTTTGCACAGAATTTAACCTCAAAATGTTTTGACACGAGTCTTTAACAATTTCATAGTAGACAGATCTGGAAGAAGTAAATGACGTGTCCGATTCGTTATAAACTTTGAGAAGGTAACATAATTGTGTACGGTCCTGAGGGTATAGCGGTCTGCGGTCACGAAGTGCTCTAACCATAGAGGCTAACCCTAAACGATGCCACCATATCTGTAGGCTACTTTGGCCCCTCCGCCTGTCGACAGATATGTATTACGTTCTGGGGGGCTAACCTTTACCTCGAATATCAAACAGTACCTACCTAATACTACAGAGGTACATCTATACTAATACTAGCTGACGCCGCCGGATGAAACTGCGGGCGTCGGCTGTCCTAAATAATTTCGTTGTACCTATGTTTACTTTAATTGAAATTATTTTCTATCTATATCTCGAACTAGCTGATGCCGCGCGATTTCACCCGCGTGGTTCACCTTCCCGTAGTAATACGGGGAGAATATATAGTCTATAGCCTTCCTCGATAAATAAGCTATCTAACACAGAAAGAATGTTTCAAATTGGACCAGTAGTTCCTGTTTTTTGTTTGTTAATTTGCTTGAAAGCGCCAACCTCGGGAACTACTGGTGCCATTTGAAACCACAAAATTTACCTCTTTGTAAAATAAGTATAATTCATCCGAAACAGTATAAAATTATATTTGGTTGAGATTGTTGTGGGTTTCTTCTCAGGTTGGATGTTTGAACCGAATAACAATAGCATTAATTTTAAGTTAACGACTTTAATTTTATCTTTTCTTCTTAAAATACTCTTGACCTTGACTATGATAGTCAAATCAATTCAGGTTTTACTTAACTACCAGACTAATTTTCACTTTTTTATAAGTATAAGTAAAGTAGGTACTAAGGTAAGTAGGTACTCGTTTTCAACAAACTTTAAAAGTGCTATAAATGACAAACTACATAATTTTCAAATCATAATTATCAACCCATATTCGACTCTCCTCTCAGAATGAGAGGGGTTAGGCCAATAGACCACCACGCTGGGCCAATGCAGATTGGCAGACTTCACACACGCAGAGGATTAAGAAAATTCTTAGTTATGTTTTTGTATTCACCCTCCAGCCACGTGATATTTAATTTCTTAAAATGAACATAACTGAAAATTTGGAGGTGCATGCCCCGGATCGGATTCGAACCTACGCCCTCCAAAATCGGAGGCAGAGCCTATATCCACTAAGCTATCACGGCTCATAATTTTGAAACGATGTACTTTATTTTTGATTCCTTAATAATTTTAGTATGGTTATGATTAATCCTTTAACAGAGGTATTTCTTATTACCGGACCACAAGGTATACCAAATTAGTCGCATGTGATCCAAAAGCACAATCAATTTTGGCAAATGATAAATTGCTTTACGATCACCGAAGTATCTAAAAATATTCCCTTTTGAAAGAGGTGCAAGGTGAAATTATATAAAAATGGGAAGAGGCAATCAAGGCGTGACGTCAAAAATTTGGAGGTAAATGAGTAGAATGATTGATGTTGTGAATTTACATTGCGTTGTGCCAAAACGACAAATATGTGAGGTCATTTTTTAACATCAAAGCCAGCAGCTCGATCAGTAACAAGAAATAAAACTAAATAAAGCTCGATCAGTAACAAGAAATAAAACTAAATAAAGCTCGATCAGTAACAAGAAATAAAACTAAATAAAAGAATTCACAATAAGTCGAGCATCATTAATTATTTTTTATTTTGATGATAGCAAAACTAGACAGACTAAAATTTTCGGTATACGATTTCGTTGACTTGTCCTTTCAGGGCACTTTTGTTAACCATCTCATAGCTGTGGACAGCAGGTTAATCTTTGACTTATGCTGGTTGACTTAAACGAAATAGAGATTCTATGTAACATATGTCATCCGGTGCTTACTTGTGCATACCATACAGTAGGTAAATGACATTTTGTCAATCGATTTGATGGTTATTTTAGTAAGTTGGTAATAAAGACCAACACAGCAGAGTGTCATAAATTGATTGTAATTAAAAAGTAATCAGAATTAACTTCAAACTCAAAGAAACTTTCTTATGCGGAGTACTGATACGTACTATCTAATGTTAATCTTTGGATTGCAAGTTAGCTTTATGATCGTTGTATACAATTTAAATATACAAAATTATGTTTGTTTCGAATATGTGGATCATTTATTTAATCGTGCGCTTACAACAAACGTACGATATTTTGTATTAATCTAGTAGCGTACCTCTATCAATTATCGAAACTTGATTAATTGATGTTCTGGCTAAACCGACGTCTTGTCATTTCTCTTCCCTTAATCGATTACTTCAAACATGAACTCTAGGGGGTCCAACAGCAAAAGACGAACAACACATACTCTTTCCTATAATAAATCTTTTGTTTTTTACAAACGTATTCTAACGGACCGAATGTTATCCCTCACGTCCTTTAGTTCCCTCGCCTTAACAATACACGATTCGTTAATACAATTAGTGTAACATCATTTCCGTATTCTATTACTGTTCACAAATTAATACATGCGCTGAGAATTTGTACAGTAATACCAATAAAGCGCCTAATGTTTACAATCGTGTCTCAAATTCTCTCAAGCTTTCTTATTTCTTGAACAATAAATTTTATTAACACATTTCAATTTATTTCCTTGACTGACACGGTCGTGCAATCAACTTTAATTGCTGCTTCTCTTACGTAAAACATCGTAGGCGTCAGGAGAGGTTTTTCTACGTGCGTTTAGCTCGGCACCCTCGTAGCGATACAAAGAAAAGATTGAGTCATCATAACAAATGCGCAGCTTCTCCTCGTCGAGGGCACAGAACTCTCGACAATCGGCCTCTTCTTATCTGTGACGGCTCCGATCATTGTAACCCGAATTCTTCGTGCTTCACCGTTCGAACTTCGAATGACGAAACTATGGTGGTTTAAGTCTTTCGCTCCCCCGTCCCTTTGTTGACTTGACGAGTTTTGTTAGGACGGCTTTTTGTAAACGTCCACCGGCTGCATTTGTAAAGCTCGCCTCTGACTTCATAAATCTTATCTAACACATCTCATCATTCGAGAATTAAACTTGCGCCTTAGCATCAACGTTTAGGTAGATACCTATATTATTAGTTTTTGACAGGAGCGTGATTTTTTTATACTTTCAATGTTATATTATCAATGTTTAAACATGGCTTAATATAATTAAATCGAATATCAAGTACCAAACTATTCTTAAGTTTATATCTATGTTTTTAATATACTGTACCTATGTGACTTCGAAGAGTGAATATACAAGAATAATGTGTTTCAAATTCTCGTATTAATCCGTTATACGATGCAAGGCGCATATTTTATCGTGTTGTCAGTCAGTAGACACATTTGTCGAGCCAACCGCTCGCAGGCTGCATTTTTAGAATTATTAATTTTGTTCGTGTTCTTATACTTTGTTAAAGTGGCCGATTTTCTGCCGGTGTTATAAATAAAACATCAGCCGTCCGCCTCGGACTGTTTTGCCAAAGTCGATGTCTGTTTAAATACGTTATTGTTGCAATAGTTCCCTTTATTTTGCTCTTGAAAACTTGTTTGACAAATAATTATGTTCGTTGAAACGTTATCTTTACGTATATCGCAAGTTAAACCGATTTTATTTTCTTTTGCAGGTCGAAGTGGTTATTCTGGATAAGAACGATAGTCCGCCTGAGTTCAAAAACATACCACCAGCGTATTTTGCATCAGAAGATTTGGCGCCTGGACAACTGATTGCTACGATAACCGCAGAAGACCCTGATACTATTGGAACAATAACTTACAGCATAGAAACAGAAGAACCGACGCCTTTTGTGCTGAATGGACAAAGCGGTCAATTAACACTGAAAGAGCCACTCGACAGAGAAACGATCTCAGAATATCAGGTGGTAATACGAGCCAACGATGGAATGCAGTTTACAGATGCTACAATCGTTATTCAGGTTAGTTATGTGATTGAAATACTTCCCACCTATTTCTTATATTATTGTTGAGATGATTGTTGCTTCCTTTCCACCAGCCAGCAATGCTGTGTGCAGGTCAGAAGGCTGCCCGTATAAATCACACGAATATGGATTATTATGGAAGCTTAACACTAGCCTCAGGATGAAAGGAGCGTAGGGCAGTATAGAAAAAATGTGTTATTATCATGTCCTGGTAATTTTCCTATAGGATAGGCGATGGCTTACCACTTAACCGCTGGATGCTCGCGGCTCCAGACTGTTTTGCTTGGAAGTCCATGCAAGAGGCCTATGTCCAGCAGTGGACGTCCGTCGGCTGTTAATGATAATGATGATGATGATACCACTTAACATCAAGTAGGTCTCCTATCTGTTCCATCAACTTATCATCATTAGTAACCCATTTTCGGCTGACTGTTGAGCACTAATTTCCTCTCAGAATGAGAGGGGTTAGGCCAATAGTCCACCACGTTAGCCCAATGCGGATTGGCAGACTTCACACACATAGAGAACTAAGAAAATTTTCAGGTATGCAGATTTTTTCTACACGATGAGTTTGAGACACGTGATATTTAATTACTTTAAATGCACATAACTGAACCTACGCCCTCCAAATCGAAGGCAGAGGTCATATCCACTGGGCTATCACGCCAACTCGTACTTAAGTGTAAAAATAAAAATAGATATTGATAAATACTTTGCTTTAGCTTTAACAAAAACAAGCCTGTCAAGTATTTTGTTTCCCAAGTAGTTCGTCAAAGTATTTCATATTTTCAAAACTGTTTAGCGCGTCTGAAAAGTGTTAGTCCAATTATAGCTTTCGGGACTAAAGACAAAGCATATACTGCTGCGTGGGAATTCCATTAAAAGTGTCACTGTAAGTTACCGTCGCATATGAATACGTCTGAAATGATAACGTCTACGGAAACTAAAAATAACCCCATCAGTAGCAATAGTTTAGTATTAGTTTTCTCTATGATGCCTTAATAGTTCTATGGATGGGATTTGGTGGCTACTTATATCTGAGAGGTGTAGAGTTAGTTTTCTGTCCGTTGGAGTATTACTGTACCCTAGAACAAGCTAATTGCTTATTTGGATGGAAATTAGATTATTAGTCACAAAGCATACGGTTAATATCTAATATCTCTCACTCTATAGTCGTTGTTTCATTACTGAAGATCGTGATCCTGGTAAGATCCCAGCCTCCTGCGGGTCCACGCCTTCCATCGGCTTCTGTTGGTGGCCATCGCTGCTATAGTGTAGAACTTCGTCCCTTTATCCTCCTTCAGCTGGTCAGCCCATCGTGTTGGTGAGCGGCCTCTCGGTCTTTTCCCGTCAGTGATGCCTGTTATTATTAATTTCTCCAAACTATCTAATATCTAATATCTATAAAATTCTCAATTCTAGAATCGCGTTGTTTGTTACAAAACTCCTCCGAAACGGCTGAACTACTGAATATGGTATTAACTGTGTATAAAATAACTTCATTATAATGCCCTGCACTGCATAACGTACTCTCCAAGCCAGGAAAATTGTACCAGGCACTACCAACTTCCCCACTCCCGGCTGAAAATTATTACTGATAATTTCTTGAAAGAAAACGAAGCTGTTTCAGAATTAATTAAGAATAGATCCCAGGACCTCAATATTTTCAGCTACATAGGCTCACCACATAACCAACGATGCAGTTTAAAGCAACCATAACCGGCCAACCATAATACATAAAAATATTAATAATTTTATTAACTAGCAGACGCCATAGGGTTCCCTCTCTCATAGAAATACGGGGATAGATTAAAACATATAGCACTCAGGGTTAGTGGCTTCCCAACAGTGAATCAGTAGCTCCAGAGCCTATTCATAACATACAAAGAAACCAAATCTTTCCACTTTATAATATTAGTTAAGAAAACGCAAGACTTTCAATTAACGTTCTCTGAAAATCAATTTAATTGATTATGTTTTTTTCAAGGTCACTGACACCAACGACAATCCACCGATCTTCAAAGAGAACGCTTACTCCTTCGACATACCAGAGAATGCTGCGAGGGGTTCTATAGTAGGCACCGTGGCAGCCATTGACCTCGACTCCGGGCCCAACGCCCAGCTCACCTACACCGTCATATCGGACTGGGCTAACGATGTCTTCTCACTCAACCCACAAACCGGCATCTTTACATTGACAGCGAGACTCGACTATGAAGAGGTAAGCACTCTAAAAAATTGCCATAGTTTGTATACTTCAGGATGGCCAAGGGCCTTCAATTTGACGGTCGCGTGGCGCAGTGGGTAGTGATTTAATTTTCTGTATCCACTGCCGTGGGTTCGATTCCCACAACTGGAAAATATTTGTGTGATGGGCTTGGGTGTTTTTCTAAATTGTCAAACTCCTTAAACTCCATTAATAATGGTAACGTCTGGCCGCTCAGAGATTGCGTTTTTGACAGTTCGTGATCGAATGAGAAACATTTTCAATTACAATTGGCTCGTTATTATGTTTCATCACTACAAAGACAAACGTTGTTGCCATAACCTTGAAACAGCGCAGCTCAACATCCTTGTACGCCAGTTCAAAGTTACATCGCCCATTCGATTACGACCAGTCATAAACGCAATCTCTGAGCGGCCTCACTTTAGTTGTTCTTCTCAAAGGTAAAAGCTGACAAAATATTCTACTAATATTATAAACGCGAAAGTTTATATGGATGTTTGTTTACTCTATAACGCGGCAACTACTGAATCGATTTGGTTGAAATTTATAACGTAGATACTCGTAGATTATAATTTAGAATCTAGATAAACACATAGGCTACTTTTATCCCGAAAAAAATCACTTTATTTGCGAAAAACTGATGATTATGATAGTGTGAATGTTTGTTACCCTTTCACGTCGAGACTAATTAATCGAATTAGCTGGAAATTGGAACTGAGATTGATTATAGCCTGGACATAGGATACTTTTTATCGCGGAAAAATTACATATTTATTTTTCGCGGGTAGCACCATAAGGGCGCAGCTATAGTCTGGCAAGTTAATGATGACACTCCCATGATAAGCGGGCGACGGGGGGACAGACTGCGCGGGAAGTTAGGTGCATCAGTCTTGGGTTTTTCATTCTTCGCTACACGCCCCCCAGCCCGCGCGGTCCATCGGAGTGTTACGAACGAAGTTGCCAAGCTATAGTCAGTTCCACACATTACGAAAGTCTGGCTATGTCAGGCATTCGCTCTATAACCAAGCTGGTTGGCAAGCTGTAGTTTTACGATGTGCGTAGTTAATCTGTGGTTACGAGTACACACAAATAAAAATACGACGAAAGGTTAAGTGATTAAAATCATTCGTATAAATATTCTCAGGAGTAAAATAATAGCCAATTACTGCAGCGCTCTCGACGAAGTAATCAGTATAATGAGGGGCACTTTTGCTAAACTTCAAGTGATGAGTCTAAGATTTAAAAAAAAACTAGATTCTTACTAAGTTTTGTCAAGATATCGTAAAATATTTACTTTCATCATACATAAACACTATAACACTCGTTTCTTTGGAAATAATACATTAAAAACAATTGTTGTCTTGGGTTCGATCCCTGCTCCCTGTCGGTAGGTACCCTCTTGTTTTTCCGAATAACTGGAGGGGGTTGGGAATATTTTTATAATATTTAAAACATATAGGAAGTATTCTTTTATCAAATTTCGATAATAAGTTTGTTATATTTTCCTAAATGTTTCGTATGGTTTGGTATATTGGATGGTAATGGGGTAATTGAAATAATATTATAAGTCTATAAGAATATTTAGCCTTGACACATAAATGAAGTTGTTGTTAGTAAAAGTTTAAAAAAAATGAGTCACTTTACATAAGAAAGAAAACAAAAAATACATAGATTTTGTACACAAAATCATACAAATTCACTATACTACAGCCTTTCTTGATGAGTACTGTTTACCAATAAACAAATCAAAAATGGGGGTATAAAAAACTAGTCATTTCACACCTAATAATAATTATAATTAACTTGTTCTTAAATAAATGAAAATAATTTGATTAATAAGCTTAGAAGAATTAGATATGGTTAATATATTTTGTATTACATTTTATATACAAACCTTACATAATTTAAAATAAATAAATTATGAAATGACATGCGTTTTCTATATTCATTTCTAATTTCTTTGTTGGTAAACAGTACTTATAAAGAAAGGTTGTAGTATAGACATGATCTCATAAAAAAATAAGCATTATGTTACTGATTCTAATAAAATTGTTAAAGCAAAACACATTCAAGTAATTTTATTGTTTTCATTCAGTTAGATTAATTATCTTTTACGTAGAACAGTATCAAGCACTAGTTTTTTATTGATGGCAGTTCTCTGTAATTAAACACTTCACTCAACCAGTTGTTATCGGATCTAAAAATAGCGAAATGTTAATTGAAACATAAATCTGCTTGAAGAAGGCAGCCTTTAAACAGCCTTTTATCCATACATTTACAAAAATAACGGCTTAAAACTATGAGACTTTTTTTTAAATAATAAAACATTCAACTCATTTTAGGACGCCCTCCGTGGCGCAGTGGTATGCGCGGTGGATTTACAAAACGGAGGTCCTGGGTTCGATCCCCGGCTGGGCAGATTGAGATTTTCTTAATTGGTCCAGGTCTGGCTGGTGGGAGGCTAGTTACCACCCTACCGGCAAAGACGTACCGCCAAGCGATTTAGCGTTCCGGTACGATGTCGTGTAGAAACTGAAGGAGTGTGGATTTTCATCCTCATCCTAACAAGTTAGCCCGCTTCAATCTTAGCTGCATCATCACTTACCATCATGCGAGATTGTAGTCAAGGGCTAACTTGTAAAGTACTCGTAGATAGACGACAATTGGATTTTATACATTATGTAGTAGACTCCCTTTGGTTTCACCCGCGTTGTTCTTATTCCTGTGGAAATACTCTACATTTGTAACTCGCTGATAATGTAAATTTCCATTGGTGACAGAATTTTTAAAATCAGTTTTATAGTTTCAGTCAATTTGTTAGAAATAAATAACAAATTTAGCCTCTTTAAAATATTAGTTTAGGCATTATCCTCAGCCTATTTTAGACTAGGTACTACAGAGTTAGTCAGTTTTGCTTAAACAGTTAATAGTTCAAATGCAGGTTTGTATGATAATATTTTGACTTGGCAAAAATCCCTATTATATGTTAATGAATGTACTCAGAAGCCCTCCGAAGCACAGGGTGTAACATCATTGACTATTCGACTCTGGGTTGCTAATGAAAAAGTCTTGCAAGAAAGTAAAACAAATTTCATAGACCAAAAACTCGAACCCACAACCTCATGATCCGTATAACCATTGGACCGACGGGTCAGTCAATATACTCCTATATACAGTATAAGAGCAGTGATAGCCTAGTGGATATGACCTCTGCCTCCGATTCCGGAGGGTGTGGGTTCAAATCCGGTCCCGGGCACGCACCTCCAACCTTCAGTTGTGTGCATTTTAAGAAATTAAATATCACGTGTCTCAATCGGTGAAGGAAAACATCGTGAGGAAACCTGCATACCAGAGAATTATCTTTATTCTCTGCGTGTGTGAAGTCTGCCAATCCGCATTGGGCCAGCGTGGTGGACTATTGGCCTAACCCCTCTCATTCTGAGAGGAGACTCGAGCTCAGCAGTGAGCCGAATATGGGTTGATGACGACAGTATAATAACTAATTTGATAAAGTTCTTGAAACATAGCTTGCGCTGTAACGTGCTTTCTTTGAACATATTTGACTAGGTGATGATCAAATCAGAATGCATACCCTTTGTTCAAGAATCTTCTCGTGCCACTTTTCGCGGGAGAAACGTGCATCTAACGTTATTATGGTGTGCCTAGAGGTTATGAATTTTCCGCCACAAAATTCATGTCGGGGCATTGACCAGTCCTTCTAGGTACAAATCGTGTATACTTGTTTCTTCGTGTTAAGTTGCAAGTGTCTGGTATTTTTCATTTTACGACTTGTCCACTTAATGTGCTCTAGGCTTTAGTGTTATATTGTTATTGTTTTAATTTATTTTTTTATTACTTTGAATGGGCTTCCTAAGTAAAGCAGTATGTTTTTAAAGTACTTATATAAATCTTTCAACACGTCATAACAATAAAAAGTTATACGATATACCTGCGATGTTTGTCTCTTTATCTATTAAAACTTACAGAAATTAATGAATAAGTATTTTTTATAATTAAACTAGCAGACACCGGAAATTTTGTCCGCTTATCTTTTGTTTAAAAACGCATTAAAATTAGTTTTAAAGATCAAAAGATCTACAAACTCGGTAAGCGACTTTGTTGGTAATAAGTATTACCTATCCATACAATTTGAATATAATAAAATAATTCATATCATTCAAGTCTATGCAGTACCTAGATATGACTACATCAAATATTTTCAATATTTCAGTGAATAAATTATTTTCTGCTGGAATAGCTTTTCATGGAAGATAGCAAAATAAATTATTTATTTAATTTTCATAATGAACTTATTCGGTTTTTATAACAATAAGAGTGAAGAATCAATTCTGAATAATTACTTTTCTATAATGCACTATAATTAATAACTGTTTAAAATTACAAGCTAATTGTTCTCCGATGCCTTCGTAGAACCATCGGCCAGTTGATGGCACTTCGTGTGCTTGTTCTAGCTGTTGATACAATTATCTTAACATAGATCTAAAGGGGCGTTGACCGTTCAAGTGGTCCCATCGCACGACGTTACGTGCCTACCTACCGAAAGTTGTTTGGATTTGTACAAGAATATTTGCTTCCATTACTTTATTACAAACTTACTATTTGTACTCCTTAATTACGACTGTAGAACAATTTATTACAAACTTACTATTTGTACTATTTAATTACGACTGTAGACTGTAACATCTTTGTGTTAAATACTGTTAGATGTGTTACTAGCGCATGAAAAATGAGGCTCTCAAAAGAGGAAATTTAGACAAAAAACGTTATTTAAACAAATAATACCGTTATTTAAACAAATAATTACCGTTATTTAACAAATAAGTACTGTTATTTAAACAAATAATTAATAATATAAAATATAATATAATTTAAATAAATAATAAATGTCGTCTACAATGTCGAGTTGTGTGTTCAGGAAGTGTAAAAACTATATATACATAAATATATAATGGAATTAAAAACAAAGTTGTACATGTGTGCTGCGCTCAGTGTTGTAGCCTTCATTCGGATCACTTTTTGTGGTGATTTTGTAGGGACGTAACCGATCTATAGTATAAAATTATCATTGCTGTAGAATACTATGATATTAGAGCTAGTTGTGTTAGTAAAAATTCACCTTTAAATGATTTTTCTTGCTATGTAGCTTAAGCTAAAAGTTTAAATGAACTGACAAAACGAAAGCTTTTGCTATCGGTACTGTTATCGTCGCGTTGCAACTGCAACGACTTGCGGTACGGACGGCTTCAGTGTGCTTGTGGCTTTCGAGCCGTTCACATCTGTTGTTGTGTAATTCTTTATGGGTTACTTGGGATAGGCGGGGGGGGGGGGCTTGAGTGGAAAAGGGGAGTGTTTGTTAACAGTCAAAGGGTCCTTTAACCCTACACACAACGTTCACAAGTGCGTGACTTCACTCAAGGTCATTCTCTGCCATTCTAGGGTCTTATTTTGGTTTCAGTTTGATTTGTTAATTAAGTTAGTCCTGACAAATGTTGTGAATAACCTTTGTTCGACATTAGTTTTCTTATTTTTGTAATCACTTTTGAGTCCGCTAGAAGTACAAATTCTTTCCATCCAAGATGTACTACGAAACACTAGCATTAATTAAATTGCATACATTATCTATACCTAATATTATAAAGAGGTAACATTTGTATGAGGGGGTAATATCTGGAGCTACTGCACAGATTTTGTAAATTCTTTCACCACTAAAAAGCTATGTTATTTGCCAGTGTCATATAGGCTATATTTCATGTCCGTCTAAGCACGGGAACGGGTACTACGGCTAATATTTAATACATTAAGTATATCAAATACCTATATTACAATCTATGTAAAAGTTAACTGTAATTTGTACCAACAAAACAGATTATGTAAATTTACAAAGACGTTAAGGACATCAAATTTACCGCTCTTATAAAACATTTTGAGTCACTTACCTGAATGCCTTTTGGGCATAAAAATAAGATACGGATAAGTAAAATTTATTACGAGCCGTGTAAAATATAGCATGTTGTAGGTAAGATGTGCAATTCAGCGTCCAAGGGCAATGATGCCCTTGAGCGGGCTTTTTAATGGAAGCTCGGCAAAACGACCGCACCCTAAGAGCTCGCTTTTTATATGCCAATCGATATGAAGGTCGGTTCATCTATTAAAAGTGAAACGATTAAAACATACGTTTTTATGGTGTCCCTGAACATGCTACTGTCAGCTAGTTTTGTTTTTTTTTTACGCAAAAATTCGACTGCTCTATTTTTTTTTATTCTTTACAAGTTAGCCCTTGACTACAATCTCACCTGATGGTAAGTGATGATGCAGTCTAAGATGGAAGCGGGCTAACTTGTTAGGAGGAGGATGAAAATTCACACTCCTTTTCGGTTTATACACGACATCGTACCGGAATGCTAAATCGCTTGGTAATACGTCTTTGTCGGTAGGGTGGTAACTAGCCACGGCCGAAGTCTCCCACCAGCCAGCCTGGCGGAAATAAAAAAAAAATATTTGTTTCCTTTCTAAATAAATAAATAAATTCATTCTCTCCCAAGAAATGCAACACTATTACTGGTAATAACGGCGGATTGATGACGTTTTCAATTCAGTAGTCGTTTTGACGTTTGCTGTCAATATTGTCATGTCAATTGTTGCTTTAAGGGCGCCATCTTGATTTATATCAATAACTTGGGTTTTCATTTTATTTATTTCTTTTTATTTAGTTAAATTTATTTACTTATTTTAATAATCCTTGTATTTTTAAATTTTTAATGATATGGGGTATAAGAGTGGACCTGAAACGGACCATCTCCTTTGGTACAATTTTCGTTGCTAATTTTTGCTCTTTTATCATAATTATTATAAAATAGAGCTTACGGTATGGGCACAAGTACATGGAGTTAAGGCTTCAACATGGCCACAAAGTAACTTGTTTTTGCTACTATACTCGTATTTTATCACGAGATGCAATATCTAAGAAGTACATGTCAAGTACGCAATAAAATAGCGTATGCGAGTATCCGCGCACTTGGTTTTTATGCTCATAAATCATCGAGAACAACTGATTGACCAGCAGAATAGTGTACCTTAGACTTACTAAAGGCTGTAGCTACTCGTCCGGTAACCGGACAAATAAAGTAGTTTTGTTTTTTCGGTAATCGTCTGAATTACACGAAAGTATTGTTCTTGTCGGACTAATAAGAATATGCAGTAATTTATCCAGTAACCGTGTACATAAAATAAATTTATTCGTACAATTTTTGTATGAATAGTTACTTCAATTACTAAAGTATTGGACATCTTTTGTAGGTTCTTGGACAGTCTTCGGTTTATACTTTCTTTGGCCCAATTCTAAAATAATTGGATAAACTGGAAGTTTTTATGTTTCGCGTATCATTATCATTAGCCTATTTTATGTCACTCTGCAGGGCTAGGCCTCTCTCTTGAAAACCTTTGTAGAATTACAGACATTAAGTATTAACCTAGTATCATGTAGTAGACTAAATGGTTTTAGAACACAGACTCCCATCTCAGAGCTACTACTGAGAATTTCTTACAAAGAAGTAAAACCCAAATCTTCTGAAGTCCATCAGCCCCCCAGATCCAGAAGTGTATCCAGGACTCGTTATCTGACCTTAGCTTGGCAAGTTCGTTGATGCCACTCCCATGATATGCGGGGGAAAGATTACGCGGGTGTGAAATCGTGCGTGCGGGGAAGTGAAGTCGTGGGTTTTTCATTCATCGCTATACGCCCCCCGGCCCGCGCGACCATCGGGAGTGTTACGAACGAATTTGCCAAGCTAAAACTATTCAAAATTTTTTGCAAGTTTTTTAAAGTATGATAAATAGTGTAGTAATCATTTTACATTTTCAAATTTACCTTGAAAACTGAAGGACTTTCCATATAAACTTTCTACCCCTATTTTATCCTCTTAGGGGTAGAATTTGTCAAAATCCTCTCTTTGGGGTGCCTACGTTTTAGTAACTTTATGCATGCAAAGTCTCATCCCGATCGGTTTAAAATTTACAAACTTTCATCCCCTATTTTATCCCTTTGGGGGGTAGAATTGATCAAAATCCTTTCTTAGAGAATGTTTACGTCATAACATCTACCTGCATGCCAAATTTTAGTCCGATCCGTCCAGTGGTTTGGGCTGTGCTTTGATATATCACTATGTCAGTCAGTTACCTTTGAGTTATATACAGGGTGTCCCGTAATTAATAAACCACCACCACCACCTAATTATCTAAAACTAATTTTAATAGTTTTCCAAAAATCCTTAGGGTGACCAAGTTATATTTTTTATTCGGATTTAAAAAAAATTCCATCTTGAATCAGTTTTTTCAATGCTGTACCTAGTTGCTGTAATTATGTTTTTAATTTTAAAGATCTGATTTTTGCTAAATGTTACGAAATAAAGTATCAACGTACTATGCCTATTACCTGTATAATTAGATGTCTGTGTCTATAATGCTATTTGGTATTAAAAGCTAAGTAAAACTAATAGGTGATGTAAATTTTTATATTTATGATACTTTTATGAATAAAGACATAATACATGAGTATTACTTGCTTAATACGGAATACAATATGCGCCACGGCATCCTGTTATTAGTGGGTCTATGTGAGGTATTATTTGATCCCGCTATTCATGCAAACCTGTCTGCCCGGGACTGAGAGCGTGGCAAACATCGCTAAACGTCGTCGACGAGAAAATACTTTCATTTGAATGTTAAATCCATAAACAACGCTTGATTCGCTAAACCTGTGGCTATTAATTATTATTTTTGTTGGCATATTGCAATAACCCGTAATAGCCGTGATAGCCTAGTAGATATGACTTCTGCAGCCGATTCAGGAGGGTATGGGTTCGAATCCAGTCCGGGGCATGCACCTCCAGTAGTTCCTGAAATTAGCGCGTTCATCCAAATAAACAAACAAACTCTTCAGCTTTATATATATAGTATAGAGTATAGATAGCTAAGGCGTTAGAGTATAGATAGCTAAGGCGTGATAGCCCAGTGGATATGACCTCCGATTCCGGAAGGTGTGGGTTCTAATCCAGTCCGGGGCATGCACCTCCAACTTTTCAGTTGTATGCATTTTAAGAAAAATTAATATCCCGTGTCTCAAATGGTGAAGGAAAAACATCGTGAGGAAACCTGCATACCAGAGAATTTTCTTAATTTTCTGCGTGTGTGAAGTCTGCTAATCCGCATTGGACCAGCATGGTGGACTATTGGCCTGACCCCTCTCATTCTGAGAGGAGACTCGAGCTCAGCAGTGAGCTGAATATGGGTTGATAATGATGATATTACAATAATACGAGCCTGTGATATAATAGCCTGTCATGGCTCTTTAGAGGGCTAGTCCTCCCTTGTTATAGGAGAGAGGATATAGAGCTTAAACTCACCATGCTGTTCCAATGAGTGGACGGACTAGTGATAATGTTTACGTAATCACTATCGGAAACGACGGTTTAGAGTGCTTTCCGAAGTTGTGTGACACCATCAACTTATTAACAATTTTTACCGTAGTTCATCTGAAATCTCAGTTAGCTAGAGCTAGGAGTCTCACTCCTCCAGTCTCCTCCAGCAACTCGTGATTCAAAGTTACGGTTCTGAGTTTTATATGTCTACCTATATTATAAATTATAAATGAACTATCTTAAATGATAATAAAACTTGTTTTCTACCGATGTTAGACTGATTCTGGGGTCAACAAAGATTCCTTCCGTCCCTAGATCCACTGTTAAACACTGAAACATCGGAGTATCCATGCGCGCCAGTTCGTCAAGCCAACCGGTCCGCTAATTAGTAAAAACAACAATTCGCAGTACATTCGTTTTCTCGACCGCCCGCCATTTCCTCGTACGCCACTAGAGAGCTGCTAATTTCATCCCGGTACAGTTTTTTTGCGTCGCGCATCATATTCGGCATTTGCCCACTCGATCCGCCATCGAAATTAAGGTCCGAACAATGTCTGACAAAGCGACCGTCGGCAAAACATTCGAAAGCCGGATTCCGAGACCGCTGCCTGTTTTTTAAATCGCCTCCTCGCTTCGCGATCCGCAAACGGAGGGGCTTGTCATAGTTGGGAAGCTTCGCTGACCTATTATATGGAAAATCTGAATTCCAGTCCGCATTCTTTGAATATTGCTATCATAATTTTCGCAGGAAAATATCCATAATGTCATGCTACATGCAATGAAGTGTGTACTATTTAGGTATATAAATTTAAATTCATTTATTGCAAGTTTTATACACGCAATTTTAAAAAGTAAAGTCAGTCAGTGAGTAGAATATAGAGCTCGACTGACTCTATCACCGTTTAGAAGAGCCTAAATTACCAATGCAAAGGTAATTACTATTGGTAATAATTATCATACAGTTGTTATCATGTTTTGTGTGTAGAAGAAAGGAGAGCTCATTGCTGTTTATGTTATTCACGTCTCGTCACGGTCTCGTGGTAGGCTACAGCCGTGGTTACCACCCTACCGGCAAAGGCGCTGCCAAGCGATTTATAGTTCCGGTATGATGCCAGATACTTCACAAGTTAGCCCTTGTAGTCAAGGGCTAACTTGTGAAGTATCTCAAGTTAGTCCTTGACTCACCTGACCTGATGGTATGTGACGATGCACTCTAAGATGTAAGCGGCCTAACTTGTTAGGAGGAAAATGAAAATTCACACGCCTTTTCGGTTTCTCCACATCGTACCAGAACGCTAAATCGCTTGGCGGTACGTCTTTGCCGGTAGGGTGGTAACTAACCACGGCTGAAGCCTCCCACCAGCCAGACCTGGACCAATTAAGAAAATCTCAATCGGCCCAACCGGGGATCGAACCCAGGACCTTGTAAATCCACCGCGCATATTACTGCGTCACCTGAAACGATCACGCCTATTGATAAAGATCGCCTGTTGCTTCTTATTTTTTATTATATTTATTTTGTGTGCAATAAATTAAATAAAATGTTGCTATATTTATTTTAAGATAAATAAATTAAACAAAATGTTGTTGTTTTCCAGACGCAGCACTACATACTGGTGGCGCAAGCGCAGGACAACGGGCATCCATCCTTGTCCGGAACTGTCACGGTGTACATCAACGTCATTGATCTGAACGACAACGCGCCCATCTTCGACCCCATGAGTTTCTCTAACGAGATTTTAGAAGACGTTCCCATTGGCTCTTCAGTTGTCACAGTTAGCGCCACTGACATGGATGCAGGTATAAACAATGAAATAAGTAAAATAGCAAACGCAACATGCTATATATAAATCTTGAACTAACTCATTTTCATTCTCTGTCTGTTATCAGGACAATTGTTTTTAAAAGCTACTCGTAGTTTTAAAATAAATTAATAGTTAGATCAGTGACTCCTTGTTAAAAAGAAAACCTTTCAAAACGTATTTTTATGTTATAGTCCAGCAATTGATAGAACTTAACTTTTGAGTTTACTTTAAAGGAAATTATGATTTAAATAATCAATTCATGTTTATAAATATGACCGATATTGTATAATTTAACTTTTCTACTATTTTCTGTTTTTCTATTATCCATCATTACCTTAGTAACTAATTTATTTATAAAATGTAATTACTGTCATTAACAGAAAAATTAAATGGTTTTCCAGGACTGAACGGGAAATTAATATATAGCATAACGTCTGGAGATGATAACAAAGACTTTATAATGACGGCAAACGGCACAATTTTGACTGGAAAAATGTTAGATAGAGAAACGCTGCCGATTTATAATTTGATCGTCACTGCTAGAGATTTAGCTAAACCACCAGAACCACAATTATCAGCCACTGTGCAGGTAAAAATTCACTTTACAAACACACATAATGTTACCAAGTCTAAGAAACCATAATATCCTAAGGTTGTGAGCTCTTAAGTTTGTCGATTGCGTTTACTTTCACAAAGCAGTGTCATTTTTCACAACTTCGTAACAAGTTACGGCAATGTATTGATTTTGGAACAGTGGTTTTAGTTTTTTTTTTATTAGGCTGAGAACCTGTGATTGCCAGAATTTTTTCAATAAAAAGAAACTGTAAGTTTCATGGTTTTGATTTTTATTAGCAGGGAAACTTCCAACTTTATTTATTTACTTTATAAATTGATGATGATTTGATGGTCGTAAATATTTAATGAATTGAAAAAATGCTTGAAGTTAATACTAAATGCTTATAATATACCTACGTAAACATTACAGGTTACAATTCAATTAAAAGATGTCAACGATATGGCTCCAGAATTTGTTTCTACCAATATGACTACAATTTCTGAAAATATTCCTCTTAACACTGTTGTAATGACAGTAAAAGCCATTGATAAAGATGAAGGCCGAAACGGATATGTTGAGTATTTTATGTCACCCAATCCAGAAACAAATGGTTATTTTACTTTGGGAAATGTTGATGGAATTCTACGAGCAACTGGAAAATTGGATAGAGAACAAAAATCAAATTTTACTATAACCGTTAGTGCAAAGGATAGGGGAGACCCTCCTAATGTGACCAAAACTAAAATACACATTAAAATATTAGATGAAAATGATAACAGCCCCGTTTTCGATCCAAAGCAATACAGTGCTGCTGTTCCTGAAAATGCTAGCATTGGTGCTAGTGTACTACAAGTAAGTGTGATATTTTAGTACTAATACAATAGAGTAACTTGTATTCTAATATGCCGAAAAACAAATTAGAAACGTAATCTTTTAATATATATATTTTTTAATTTTCAAAAAAAGTTTATATTTTGGAGAGACAAGGGAAAATAGAAAATTTCATGATTAAATTAAAAACAATCCAAGTGAATACAACAACTAATACTACAATACTATTTTTCAGGTATCTGCGACAGATGTTGATGAAGATGCTAATGGAAGAGTTAGATATTCAATAGCTTCTGGAGATGAAAATCGAGATTTTAGTATTAGCGAAGATACTGGTATTGTAAGAGTTGCAAAAAACTTGAATTTTGAAAGAAAATCCCGTTACATTTTATCTGTAAGAGCAGAAGATTGTGCCAAAGATGATGTCAGATTCGATACAGCTGAACTATCCATTTCAATTCAAGATATAAATGATAATCCACCGACCTTTTTGGACTCTCCATATCTTGCATATGTTATGGAAAATGTAATACCACCTAATGGTGGCTACATATTAACTGTTCACGCTTATGATGCAGATTCTCCTCCATTTAATAACCAAGTTCGATATTTTATTAAAGAAGGTGATGCAGATCTATTTAAAATTAACGCTTCATCTGGGCAAATTTCGTTATTACGAACTTTAGACCGGGAATCTCAAGATGAATATACGCTTTCTCTCGTCGCAATGGATACAGGTAAAATTTGTTGCGTATTAAAATTTGTAAGAAAAAAATATATCATTTATTTGGTTACTTTTATATTACCACGTAGGTATATTTATGGATAACTAGATGACCCATAACGTTTGGTTGAAAAGCAATAACTTATAATTATAAAACTATTCGGAACTGGTGTGACGAAACAATTTAGTTATGTGATACGCGACAATTTAGAAATATTGTCAACAAATAAAATAAACATTAATATATTATAACAAACCTAGATCCCGACGGCAGCGTTGCGCTGCCGTCTTGATTTAATCACATAAATAATCCACTTAATCACCCAAAAAATTCATCGATAAATAAATAATTTAATGTGTGTCTAGCTGTTCCAAAGTGTAGATTATATTTTGTAAGGCAATTTTTATTTTTGTAAGATAGTAAAGTTAAAGTAAGATTTTTGATGACTAGAATTCATATACGTATACAATATCTATTCGATTTGACATTTATATTTGTATCTTTTTATAGGTTCTCCTCCATTAACGGGATCTGGAACTGTGAAAATTATAGTTCAAGACGTGAATGATAATAGTCCGGACTTCCAACGACAAAGTTACAAAACTACAGTTAAAGAAAACCTACCAATTGAAACATTTATATTGCATGCCAAAGCTATAGATAAAGATATCGGAAATAACGCAAAAATAAAGTACAGTCTTCTTGGAGATAAATCAGAGAGATTTCAAATAGATCCAGAAACAGGTATAATTTTAACGAATGCTACTTTAGATAGAGAAGAATGGGATAAATATTATTTAATAATTATGGCTCAAGACTCTTCAACTACAGATCCACGAACTGTTACTGCTAACCTTACTATAATAGTAGAAGATGAAAATGATAATTCGCCGATGTTTCCGCAAACCGTTTATGAAGTTTATATTTCAGAACGTACTATTCCAGACGATTTTATTTTTGGTGTGAAGGCCACGGACAACGACGTCGGACTTAATAAAAAAATATTTTATGATTTAAAAGGTGAACATCAAAATCTGTTTACTATAAATAGAGATACAGGAGTGATCAAAGCAAAAGAAAATTTAGTAAAATATAAAGACAAGCACAAGTCTATATTTAACTTAATTATATTAGCCACTGACGGAGGGATACTTCCAAGACAAAGTTCTGCTGAGCTAATTCTTATTCCGAAGTCAGGAAAGAACTTTCCGAAATTTACAGTTAACAACAAACTCACTTTTACCTTTTCTGAAGATACACCTGAAGGAGTTTTAGTAACCAGATTATCTGCAACCTCCCCAAAAAATGGGCCGACAGGGTTATTACAATATTCAGTCGCAGGAGGTAATGTTGGTGATGCATTGAGAGTTGAACCTATGACTGGTGAAATTTTCATTACTGGAAAAGGTCTAGATTATGAAACTATGCCTCTTTATGAAGTTTGGTTTGAAGTTAAAGATTCTGATAATCCACCTCTAAAATCTTTTATTGAAATTGAAATCAAAGTAACTGATGCAAATGACAATGCACCTATAATTGAAAGTGCTTTGTATAACGCAACTGTGCCAGAAGAAGAATCTCCACCCCAAATGGTTATAAAAATTGAAGCCCATGATGATGATTCTAATGAAAATGGAAGAATTTATTTTAGACTCATCGACGACTATGAAGAAACATTTGTAATTGATTCTGAAAGTGGAGAAATATTTACTAATATTGCTTTAGACAGGGAATCAATCCCATTTTATGAAATTGTAGTACAAGCAGTCGATCATGGAGTACCTCAACTAGCAGGAACATCAACAGTACTTGTATCAGTTTTAGATAAAAATGATAATCCTCCAAGGTTTACTCGACTTTTTAGTGTAAATGTAACCGAAAATGCTGAAATCGGATCATTTGTCATAAGAGTAACTAGTTCTGACTTAGATATTGGTGCCAATGCTAATGCCACATACAGTTTTGTTGAAAATCCTGGTGAAAAATTTATTATTGATCCTATAAGTGGTAATGTTACAGTAGCTAGATCGTTAGATCGAGAACTACAGGATGAATATGTTTTAAAAGTGGCTGCGATTGATGGGGCCTGGCGTTCTGAAACTCCTTTGACAATAACTATACAGGATCAAAATGATAATGCACCTGAATTTGAATACTCCTATTATAGTTTTAATTTTCCTGAATTACAAAACAAAAACAGCTTTGTTGGTCAAGTTATCGCAACTGACAAAGATAAACAAGGTCCTAATTCTATTATTTCATATTCTTTACAACAGACATCAGACCTATTTACTATTGATCCTGCTACTGGTGAAATATTAAGCAAGTTTAAAATGAATTATAAGAGAACATCCGTTAACACATCACCAGAAAACACGTATTCTGTGATTGTAGTCGCAACCGACAATGGTAAACCACCAATGTCTTCGGAATGTCTTGTGACTATAAATGTCGTAGATGCAAATAACAACAAACCAAAATTTAAAGATCACGAGAAGTTAGTGCCTGTACCGCAAGATGCTACACTTGGTGAAAAAATTATAAAACTGATAGCCGAGGATGCATTTGACTTTGGTATTAATGCTCAAGTAGAATACATGGTTTCTGGAGGTAATGGGACGACATACTTTTCCATTGATAAAGTCACTGGTTGGATTGTCGTAAGTAAGCAATTTTATTACACAGGACAATACTATGAATTGAAAATTAAAGCAATTGATCGTGGCGTTCCACCACAAATGGATGAAACCAGAATAACATTTGTAGTCACAGGGGAAAATATTTATAGTCCTAGATTTACTGCTTTGAGCTACCAAGTTATAGTTCCAGAAAATGAACCAGTGGGTTCATCTATACTTTCATTGAATGCTTTTGATGAAGACGAGGGACCTAATGGTATAGTAAGATATGCAATAAGTTCTGGCAATGAAGATAAAGAATTTCAAGTCGATTCTATATCAGGTACAATAAGTATATCACGGCCACTAGATTACGATGAAACCCAAGAATATCGTTTAAATATAACTGCGAAAGATCTAGGGTTTAAACCAAAAGAAGCTACTGCAACTGTAACCATCATATTAACAGACATTAACGATAATGCTCCACTTTTTAATCAATCAAAATATATTGCTTATTTACCTGAGAATTTGCCAATTAATAGTTTTATATTTAAAGTTCAAGCAATTGACATCGACTCTCCTAAAAATTCCATTGTTAAATATCATATAAATAATGAAATGACAACCCTTTTTTATATTGATGAGAATACGGGAAAAATTTTCTCTAAGGAAATATTTGACTACGAAGAAAAGTCAGTATATCGGTTAGAAGTATTAGCTGAAAATCCAGATTCAGTAATGAGAAGTACTACTGAAGTCATTATTCATATTACTGGAGTAAATGAATACTATCCGAAGTTTATTCAACCCGTTTTTCATTTTGATGTCTCTGAATCTGCTGACGTTGGAGCTCACGTTGGTGTAATACAAGCTACAGACCAAGATAGCGGTGATGATGGGATAATATACTATTTCTTTGTTGGTTCGAGTAATGATAAGGGTTTCGGAATAAACTCACAAACGGGAGTAATTAGAGTTGCTAGATATTTGGACAGAGAGACACAAAACAGGGTTGTTTTGACAGTTTTAGCTAAAAACTCAGGTGGCATACATGGCAATGATACTGATGAAGCTCAAGTTATTATATCAATTCAAGATGGTAATGATCCACCAGAATTTTTACGACATTATTATGAAGCAACAATATCAGAAGGAGCAAATGTTGGCCAAAAAGTTATTCAAGTAAAAGCCGTTGACAAAGATGTAAGGCCACAAAACAATCAGTTTAGTTTTTCAATTATAGATGGCAACACCAACCAGAATTTCAAAATTGATCCTCAAAATGGTGAAATTGAAGTGGCGCGTGTTCTAGATCGAGAAACTATCTCAACATATTCATTAATAATAGGGGCTATTGATACAGGAACACCCCCACAGACGGGTACAACAACAGTTAAAATAACTTTGACTGATATAAACGATAATGGTCCAGTTTTTGACGTAAATAATTTTGATGGATCTGTTTATGAAAATGAACCACCAAACACTAGTATTACTACTCTTTCCGCTAAAGATCCTGATTTGCCACCGAATGGGGCTCCATTTTCGTATACTATTATAGGTGGTAAACATCAAAGCTATGTTAAAGTTCAAAAACATACTGGTATTTTATTAACTACCAAAAAAATCGATAGAGAGATCACACCATATTTAGACGTCGTAATCCAAATTGAAGATAGCGGTACCCCAGTAATGCAGTCCAATTATACGATTAAAATAAATATATTGGACAGAAATGATAACCCACCAAGTCCAAGATCAGCTCATGTTATGGTACATGCATTCAATGGTAAAATACCTCCTGGAAAAATAGCGGATGTTAAACCTAATGACCCCGACGTAGTGGGGGACTATAAATGCAAAATTGTTAAAGATTCTACATCTGAAAACTCATTATCATTGTTTAGTATTAAAAAAGGATGTGACCTTTATACAAACTCTGTTAGACCAGGTCAAGGTTATTCATTTTCAGTATCAGGTAATGATGGAATTCATAAAGATGTTATATCGTCTATAAGTGTTGAATATTTTTCTTTTAACAATAATACTGTGGAACAATCTGTAACCATAAGAATTATGAATATGACATCATCTGATTTTCTAACAAATTATTATAGAATTGTATTAGAAATAATTAAAAATGGACTAAAGAATATGGAAAGTATATATTTATATAGTATAAATGAAGAAAAAGAAAACATTGATTTAACTATAGCAATTAAGGAACATAATTCTTTTTTGAAAAAAGATAAAAGTGAGAAGCATTTGAAAACTAAAGAATCTGAAATTCGAAAAGTTTTGAAGAGACAAGTTGTCATTCCATATTATCCCTGTTCTACTCATAAATGTCAAAACGAAGGTATATGTACAGATGCCATAAATGTAATGGAAGTGACGAAAATTACTGAAAGTTCTACTTTAATACTTACTTCTCCTCTAGTACGTCACGATTACGTTTGTCATTGTAGTGATAGATTTATGGGTAGCAACTGCGAAAAACGACAAGATCCTTGTTCACCCAACCCTTGTCAATTTGGAGGACAATGTCGCAAGCAAGGACATGATTTCATATGCACTTGCCCTTTAAGACGAGAAGGCAAAACATGCGAATTAGAAAGAGATGACGTTTGTAGTAGCAACCCATGTAAAAACGGTGGCTCTTGTAAAGAAAGTACAGATAGAAATTCATTCTTCTGCTTGTGCCGTCCTGGTTACCGAGGTAATCAATGTGAGGCTCTTGTAGACTCTTGCAGACCTAATCCATGTATGTATGGAGGAATTTGTATTAGTCTTAAACCTGGATATAGATGCAGCTGTACAAATGGTCGTTATGGTACTCATTGTGAAAGTTCGACGTTTGGATTTAATGAATTATCCTATATACAGTTTCCTGCTCTAGATGCATCAACAAATGATATCACAATAATATTTGCGACGACTAAATCAGATGCATTGTTGTTGTACAATTATGGTGCCCAAACTGGTGGCCGATCTGATTTCATTGCAATAGAAATACTTAGTGGAAAACCCGTTTTCTCGTTCGGAGGTGCAAGAACTTCAATAACATCTGTTGCTCTAATGGATACTGATAAAAATTTGTCTGACGGGAAATGGTACAAACTAACAGCAACTAGAAATGGACGAGTAATATCACTAAGTATTGCAACTTGTACTGATCACGGTGACATTTGTACAGAATGTGAACCTGGCGATAGTTCGTGCTATGGGGACGACACTGGTCAAGCAGGGTAAGTAATTTAACCCAATCCATCCAAAAATAATGTTATATTTTATAACTATAATAAGTCTTAATTACTGCGCTACAATATCGATTTTAAAGTTTTATAGTAAACTTCTGCTAACAGGTGCGAATCAGTTCATGAGATTCAGTTTCTTCAGATAACTTTTGTATACGTCCAACTATAAAGAAACAAAGCCTACATATTGTTCTGTACTTAGCTATCCGTAAATATCGCATAAAAATATGTTTAGTAGATCCAGAGAAAAGCGTGATCACACAGACAGATAGACGGTCAAGAAATTTCATACTTGTTTTTTTTCAGTTCAGTTACCTACTCATTTCTGTTTTCTATTACTACTGCTTCATCTCCCATCTTTATTTGTCGTTAATTTTATTCAAAGACGCTCTATATCTACTCTCTTAGTTTATTTAAGAGATTCCTACAACAATATAATTGAAAAACAAAACAATAAACATTAACTTCAATAAACACATCATATTAATTAATAATGTATTTCTTTACAGAACACTGAATTTCAACAACGAACCTCTTCTTATTGGTGGCTTGCATAAAGCAGATCCTGTATTAGAACGTCCAGGACAAATCCACTCCGACGACTTCGTTGGTTGTATGCATAGCATTACCATAAATGGTCGAGTACTGAATTTAACGAAGCCATTACAAGCACGTGGAGTTGAACCTAACTGTGAACGAAAAGAAACGGGGCCATGTTATAAAGAAGATATTTGTGGAATGGGCGAATGCGTTGATACGTGGCGAACACACTATTGCAAATGCGATAACAATATGATTTCACCTGACTGCTTACATTCTTTGCAAAGTATTTCAATTGGTGAAAATGGTTTCATATCATACGTGATATCGGAAAAACATAGAAGAATGCAATTACTTGAAACATTTTATGGGGGTAATACAATATGGGGAAAGAAAGTTGGTAAAAATGCTGGTAAGAATAGCTTGAAAGTAAATAACCCTGCAAAGTATTTATCATTTTTCTTTAAAACTCACAGAAAAGATGGCGTGCTCTTTTACGCTGCTACTGAAAAATATTATACTCTGATAGAACTATTAGGAGGTAAAGTATGTTATACATCAAAACAAAATACAATTGTAAACATGAGCCATACTGAACAGCCCGATGTATCAGATGGAAATTGGCACAATGTTACCCTATTGTCTCATGGTAGAAGTATAAGATTAATTGTAGATGATAAAAATATTGGTGAGGAGCTAGACGCTGCTGGTGTTCATGACTTTTTGGATCCATACTTAACTACCTTATCACTGGGAGGTACAAAAGCCGACTGGGTATCAGCATTTAATAAATTTGAAGGTTGTCTAGCTAATTTTACAATTAATAATGAAGTCCAACCATTTAGTGGAAATGGCAGCATTTTTAAAGAAGTTATCAAAACTGGAAAAATTATTGTTGGATGTCATAATTCATTTGGCATTGGATTGACCCAAAGTCCAGATCCATTGAGTATTGGATTAACACTTGTGATAGTATTTTTCATTATATTAATAGTGGCTATATTTGCCTCGTTCATAGTTTTTCGTCTTCGCAAGCAAAAGAAAGAAAAAGGAAGTGTACCAGTAGGTAAAAGTAGTGTTGTTCATACAAAGCAAAATGGTGGTCCTGCTATGCTGAATGCACCAAATCTTATAGCAGGCACGAATGATAGTCTTATGAATAGAAATATTCACGGTAATGAAACTAGTCTAAATAACTATATGTCTGAAAACGCAGATATTATGCGTAACGTTGGTCATATTGTTGGACCAGAGCTATTATCAAAAAAGTATAAAGATCGCGAGATAATGAATTTGGATGCTCCTCGACCACAGCGACCTGATATCATAGAACGTGAAGTTGTTGGTAAAAGCCCTGCTCTCAGAGACGATCACCATCCACCACCACCTCTTTCTTCAAATAATTCACATCATAATCATGATCATCCTAGCGGAATGGATATTAATTCTGAAATACCAGAACACTATGATCTTGAGAACGCAAGTTCTATCGCACCATCTGATATAGATATAGTTTACCATTATAAAGGTTTCCGTGAAGCTGCTGGTGTTAGAAAATATAAGGCGACACCACCACCAATTGCAGGTTATCATCATAAGCACCAAACTCCACAACACAGACATTCACCACATCATCCTAGTGGATACCCACCTAGAGTACTGTCTCAAAGTTCACAACCACCTCCACAACCTAGGCAACATCAGACAACTCCTCTTGCTCGATTATCACCTAGCAGTGAACTAAGTCAGCAACCAAGAATATTGACTCTTCATGATATATCTGGCAAACCACTTCAAAGTGCATTATTGGCAACGACTTCAAGTTCAGGGGGAGTTGGTAAAGATGCTTTGCACAGCAATAGTGAACGAAGTTTAAATAGCCCAGTAATGTCCCAACTAAGTGGACAAAGCTCTTCTGCTGGTAGGAAAACTCCTAGTGCTACAGCCCAAGTTCCTCAAGTAGTTTCAGTAGGCACCGGTGCAGTTGGCCTTACAGCTGAAGAAATCGAAAGAATGAATGCTAGACAACGAACTTCAAGCCTAGTATCTACACTTGATGCTGTGTCTAGCTCTAGCGAAGCACCACGCGGAGGAGGCGTTGGTCATCATATAATGTCACACAGACATCATTCCCAACCTGTAGATAATAGAAGCTCCACTGGCTCAGATGATGAAAGTGGAAACGATAGCTTTACTTGTTCTGAAATAGAATATGATAATAATAGCATAAGTGCTGATAAACCAGATGACGTAAGAAGGCCGAATGTAAATAACGGTAACAATAGTAAAAAGCCTATCTTACCACCTCCATACGAAAGTTTCGATTCTTCGTTTAGAGGATCTTTGAGTACGTTGGTTGCATCAGACGATGACTTAGCCCCACACGTAGGTTCGGCACTTTATAGACAGACAAATGGATCACCAGCACCAGCAACTCTCGGTTGGGACTACTTACTGAATTGGGGTCCTAACTTTGAAAGTATGATTGGCGTTTTCAAAGACATTGCTGAGTTGCCAGACTCAGTAAATGGTCGGATGTCTTCTTCATTAAGACTGCCAAATGGAACACCTAAGCCATCCGAAGAATATGTATGAATCTATAGCAATCAATTAGGCTCATTTACACAATGTACATATATGTTATGGTTTTAAATATAAGTAGGTTTACAAATTACTGTTGTACAAATTTGTTGGGATCTTGTATCAAGGTCTTTTAGGTTCATTTTTCTTGCCATATCTTGTTGAAATGTAATTAAATCTATGTTTATGATCTAATTTTTGATGAACCTCATTGTAAATGTCAAGTAGTTTATAATAAAAATGATGTACATATATTTTATAGACATTTAGAATATTTTTTGTATAAATAATGCATTGAGAAAGACTTATTTTTCGAAATTATACTATGAACTAAATTAAAAGTAAATTTGGAACTGTTTGAATGACTGTATTATAAGAATCATGAAAAATAGGGCACAAAATTAAAGAAAATTAAGGATGAAACGAATTATATATTATCATTCAAAAGCTTTAAATGTAGTTTTACATTTACGATTATGTATACACAGAGCTCTATTGTATTGTAGGTGCTTTAATGCAGTTTTGTATGAGCCATATTAATTAGTGAATAACGTGCCAAATGCGTCTTCTCATCAAACGAAATGACTGATTTACTTATACTTACTGAAACTTTTGTGAATAATAAAATCAATGAAATTATTTTTTGTACTTATTTATTAAAATCCACCGGATACTTCTTATAGAGGTTTGTAAGCTGAAACTTTTATTTACAAATAACTAATATTTTATGGAATAGAAGCTATTTCTTTGCAAATTTTACTATGAACAAAGAATAATTCGATTCTGCATGAATTCAAGCATCAACGGTACCCACAAAAAACTCATGTTCCTACGAATCTTTCTAATACTGAAACATTCTCAGAAGATTTTTCGGTACTATATATTTTCCATTCCACTGCGAAATCTGTACCTACAGCAATATATCAATAATTATTCTTGTAGTACTAAGTAATTTCTTTGGAACCTAAGTGACATAGCTCAACGAGTTGCAAACTAGAAATGAAGAGCCCATGGACGGTGGGGTCCAAATGTGCTGGAATGGAATGGCAATAAGTATTTCGTTTCGAGTTAACCCTATAGTAGGTAAAATGTTAAGGTTGTTAAGGTTAAGGTTGTTCGACCTTTCAACCTGGTCAAAATCAGAGCGGACTGCTAAATATAGTAAACTAGCGGACCCGGTCAAGCTTCGTTTTGACATAAGTGCACTTATTCTCTATCCCTACTCTACCCTTCTATACCTCTACCCCTACCCTACCCCTACCCCTACCCTACCCCTAGCCTAACCCTACCCTACCCCTACCCTATCCCTCCCGCTTGACTCTTGAACGTTTGTATGGGAAATAGAAAAGGGCAGTTTTTAGGGTTTTCCCGGAAATGATTTGATTTTTTCTCACCTTTTAAACCTTCCTATACCTCCACGAACATTTTAAGACCAAGATAAGATAAATCTGTTAAGCCGTTCTCGAGTTTTAGCGAGACTAACGAACAGCAATTTATTTTTATGTATATAGATAGTTCTTTAAAATCTTTGAGTATTCGCTGATGATTCAAAAGATTAATGCGATAAAAAGAAGGGCACATATAAGAATAAGGAAATCAAATATTACTCGTAATTAAGTAAGCTAAGGTCCTTGGATAAAATTCAAGTCTTTCTAGGCCTAGAGCTAAGATTTTGTTTATTATATTTTAGTTTATCACTACACATAATTAGGCATGAAAGACATTTTTATAATCTAGAAAAAAAAGTTTCTGTCCTAAATCTGATGATAATTGATGAAAGAAAGAAAGAAAAAACGTTTATTTTTTAATTGTGCCACACACCACAATGCTGAAGCACCTGCAGTGGGAATCCAAGGCCCTGGGTGCCAAAAGCAGGGTCACTACGCACTGCGCCACTCAGCCGTCTTTGTAAAGGTACTATGTTGTATCATACCTTCATTGTATTTATTCCGTAACAATTTTGTTATCAATGTGGAGCCCTATTATATTAAGCATATTCAAATTACAAGATAAGCCCACGGAAATACGACGATAAGGTCGCGAAACATTAATGAAATGCCTGTAAGTTAAACATTTGACATACTTTAGAACAGTGAAACTGTAGATCATACCAATATCATAAAATTTTCCAATATATGTTTAAATCTTTATTTTTTAAGTAAATTTTTATTAATTATAATTATTAATAAATAGTACAATTATTTACACTAGCTAAAATAATAATATTTAACTAAATTAACTACTAAATATAAACTCATAAATAAAATGAAAGGATAAAATCTTTAATTAAATACATAATTATTTCATTTCCAGTTAGTAACGAAATTAGTTAGTTACTTGAAAGTCTGGTGATCGTTTTGATGGTTGAGTACCTAAAATAGAAGTTACATAAAGAGGAATCTTTGTTTCTTCTACATTTTTTCTTTCTATAAAAAGAAAACTATTTTTATGTACCTCTGTTAATACCAGAGTTGGGACGTCGTGATAAGCTGTCGCTCCTGTTCATTATGTCTTAATATGATATTTTACTGTGACAGGGTAAAACTTTATCACCCTAAGCCAACAATCTACATTCTAGCGGTAAATCGAAGCTTGAAATTATCTCTTATATTCACTATGCGCTATCACGGCTTTTATGACATTAAATATCACGAGTCTCAAACGGTAAACGAAAAACATCCTGACGAAACCTGCATACCTTACAATTTTCCTAATTCTCTACATGTGCGTTCCAATCCGCCATCGCCAGAATGGTGGAAAATTAGACTAACCCCTCTCATTTTGAGAGGAGTCTCGGCTCCACAGGTAGCCTAATCATCATCATCATCATCATCATCATCATCATTGTCAGCCGATGGACGTCCACTGCTGGACATAGGCCTCTTGCATGGACTTCTAAACAAAACGGTCTCGAGCCGCCAGCATCCAGCGGCTCCCTGCAACCCGCTTGATGTCTTCGGTCCACCTAGTGGGGGGTCGACCAACACTGCGCTTGCCGGTGCGGGGTCGCCATTCCAGAACCTTGGGACCCCAACGTCCATCGGCTCTTCGAACTATGTGGCCTGCCCACTGCCAGTTCAGCTTCGCGACTCGCTGAGCTATGTCATATAGGTAGCCTAATTTGAGTTGATAATGATTAAAGCCACAAAAGGATTGATTCGTTTTTCTTGCAGTTGCCAATTATTATTATTAAAATAGGCTACGACAATGATGATGACTATGCTATCACTGTTCCAGCGTAATGAGTCCAAACTGGTGATACGAGTATAATAACATATTCTGTAATTACTTAAATGTGAAAATTATTGATAAGAACCGTCATTCTATAGAATTCGCTACTCCAGTCACGCTCAATTCTTAAGACCATGTTACAGTTAAAAACGTTTGAGTTATTATAATAATATTATATTTGGTGTTATATATGTTTGCATTGTGATCCTCAATGTTAAGGGCAAAATAGGAAAAATATATTTAAAAATTAGAAACACTATTAGTAAATACGTGTGCAGACGTTCCTTAATTAAGTGTTAAGATAGTTTAGCATTAGTATAAAAAATCAACTCTACCTATATAGACTTTAATTAATAATGAATATTAGATAAATTAAAAATTCGGATTCAACTTATTTTCATTTCAAATTTACATCACTTAACTTCAATATGAAATTTTTGAGATCAATATTTTTCAGTTTATTTATATTTTGTGAGTTATATTTAATTTATTAAAAATGATTCCATTTTATGTATCATAGACTGCGTTAATAAGTGAGAAAAATAATTATTTGTAGCTAAAGAAAATGCGGTGCTATCTTCAGACTGCGTTGAACCGCCTTTAAAGTGTCCGAACGAAAATGTTACGTTTTGGTTGTATACACGGTGAGTATGTTACTATTTCATCATCAATAAAATGGGAGACTTCAAAGCTGTTTCCGTAAAGGAGAAGGAGTTTTGGTGTTTAGACTCATAATCACCAGCCTCTGTTATTGACCTACTGCTGGGCCTAGCCTTCATTATAGGAGAGGGGCTATGGAGTATGGAGGGCCAATGCAATGATAATTTATGAATGACCACTATCAGATGTTAATGATAATGAACCGAGTTCAACAGCTTAGTGCTCTTCGAGGTACGAGGGTGTAACACATCTTCCCAACTTCAGACTGAGAATTTTAACTGATAATTTCTTAGAAGAAAGAAAAACTAAAATAAGCCTGTCTCTATCTGATTCGAAACCAGGATCGTGTGATCCAAAACCACATAGGCCAATGGACCAACGAGTCAGTAGACCCATCAAATTACGCCAATATTGGCAGACCCAGGGCGAATTTTAACTGTGTTAAATTTTAATGAGCGGTCATTAGACCGAGAACAAAGTTTTGATGTCTCACTCGGAAAGCTACTAACTTCTCAAAAGAAATTAATATCTGAGAAGAATAGTACACGTAATATTTCATAGTCCTAACCAGGACTGGTTTTGCGAGATCTAATTAGAAATGAGGAGATCTGCAGAAGAACCAAAGTCACCGACATGGCTCAACGTGTCGCACAGCTGAAGTTGCAATGAGCAGCTGAAGTTGCACATATTTCAAAGAGCTTTGTACGTTGGGGTCCCAAGATGCTGGAATGGCAACCCCGCACTAGAAAGCGCAGTATTGGTCGACCCCCCACCAGGTGGACTGACGACATCAAGTGAGTCGCAGGGATTCGCTAGATGCAGGCGGCTGAGGGTCGCGATACTTAGCAGCCCCTACAAAAGGCCTATGTCCTGCAGCGGACGTCCATCGGCTGATGTGATGATGATGATGATGATGATGATGAACCAGAACTGGAACCCAGGATCTCATGATTCAAACTAATATTATAAAGAGGTAAAGTTTGTGGTAAGTATTGTAGGAGGTAATCTCTGAATCTACTGAACCGATTTTTGAAAACTCTTTATCCACTAGAAAAACATGGGATTTGCGATTGTCATAGGCTATATTTTATCCCCGTATTTTCACGGAAACGGAAACTACGCGGGTAACCGCGGGGCATCGGCTAATAAAAAATAAAACTATGTACAACACATGTAATTGTTTTATATTTAACGTACAGGGCCAATCCGAAAGAGCCAGTGCAGTTAAAACTGACTGATTCAAGATCAATTACTTCGGCCCCGTGGGTAAAGAACGCTGCGGTAAAAATACTTATACACGGATATACCGGCCATAGGGACTTTTCACCGAATACGGAAATAAGACCAGGTAATGTGTAAGCAAATTTAGAAAATGAGACATTTAGGTACCCTAACTTAGAAAATACTTTTTAGAAAGAGGTCGAAATCGCCGAATCCATCTCGGCTGGACAGCATTGGGGAAACTTCGCGACATCTTTCCGTGCGAAATTCCTCAGTGCCTGAAGATAAAAGTCTTCGAACATTACGTGTTGCCAGTGATGACCTATGGTTACGAGACTTGGTCGCGTTATCGCGTTATGGGCCTCATAAGAAAGCTCAGAGTCACACAGCGGGCCCAACGGATCGTGGCCCAATCTAGCACTCGAAACCAAAACCTCAGGATTCAAGTCTAACTTCTAGACCAATAAGGCACTTTCAAAGCTTTTTGTAATTTGTAATTTCAGTGTACTTGGAGTGTTGCGATTACAACATAATAAGCGTTGACTACAACAAAATAGCACTAGACCCTTGCTACATGCAAGCCGCTCGCAACACTGAGCTAGCTGGGATGTGTACAGCGCAACTAATCGATGAGCTAGTGCAGAAACATGGCTTCTCGCTGCCTAACTTCCACGTCATCGGATTCAGCCTTGGTGGACAAACGGCTGGCTATATTGCTAACTATCTAAAATCGGGCAAACTCAGTAGAATAACGGGTAAAAGCAATCGATATTTTTTAATGATTTTGGATGTAAGGATAATCGCCACTCGACCTTCAGTCTTCCTCGTTAAAGTCTTCAGAAAGTGGCTTCTCCGATCAGATTGGCTTGGCTCTGATTTTCCAGTTCCATTCGTCAGCAGTGCGGGTCTTCGGAACGGACCTTGATTTTTTTTTTTTGTGTTGAGTAAGTGCCGATGGCTGCATGTGGGACCACTACGGCGTCACCGGGGGGTTTGCGCGAGCGCAGAAACATCGCCTGATGAGACCCGAAGGCTGAAATAAAGATAGAGGACGGAACGGCTCTCTAAGGGCGTCTCCTATGAGACTCGGCTTAGAGGGCCATTCGGGAAGGTGTAATCGTGACCTGAGTGAATCAGTCCGGACGCCCCCGAGATCATGAGTAAGAAAACCCACGTCCGGGTGACGTTAGATATCGGGGACCTTCGAACCTCGAGACTACTCTCCTTACCAAGCAAACAATAGGGCGCCAGTCATATGCACACGAGTTTTGTTCCGCAAAATATCTAATGAGCTTTAGTATAGTCAAAGTCAAAGTCAAAGTCAAAATTCATTTATTTCAAATAGGCTTAGTTTACAAGCTCTTTCGAAACGTCAGGTAATAATATTAAACTTAAGATGATGGTGATAATAAGATAATGGTGATAGAAATGATTACCCTGAATATCACGGCACTGTGATCACATTTCAAAAGGGCGATAATCTAACGTGTAATTTTTTGCCAACTCTCGTCGAATGTCTTACCAAGTCACGTTTCACTAACCCATTTTTGAAATAACGTATCTAATGTTAAAGTTCTTTACTAGTTGTTGTTGCTTCGTTTTATTTAACTTCTTTAACCAATTAGGTTTTCTTTTAAAGGTTTTTAAATCAGACGATTTTGAAATGTTTTCTATATAAATGTATTCTTATTAATTTTTATAATCTCAGAACCATTTTGAGACAGATAAGTACTTGATTATAATATATTTAGACTATTATTGTAAAACGTTTACTTGCAATAATATTATATGTTGTACAATGTTATAGTAGAAGAGCCTAAGAGGTGATTTTAGGATTTACTCGAGCGGCAGATGAACAAAACAACGAAGCATCTCTAAATAATTTCAGCTCTTGACCCAGCGCTGCCTTTATTCGCAACAGCGGATAACAAAAATAAAGTTGATTCCGACGATGCATATTTTGTCGACGTCCTTCACACAAACGCATTGCAGAAAGGTAAATTAGAGGACAGTGGACACGTTGATTGCTATGCAAACGGTGGGGTGTTTCAGCCAGGATGTGTTGATACTGAAAATCAGAGTAAGTATGATAGCTGGTCTTCATTCTTGACTTGGTACCGACCTAAGGCATCAAATTGAGGCAAAAATATCTTTTGGAGATATACGGGTTGATTTAGCCCTACTACTCCCTAGCCGTGATAGCCCAGTGGATATGAGCTCTGCCTCCGATTCCGGATGGTGTGGGTTCGAATCCGGTCCGGGGCATGCACCTCCAACTTTTCAGTTGTGTGCATTTTAAGAAATTAAATATCACGTGTCTCAATCGGTGAAGGAAAACATCGTGAGGAAACCTGCATGCCAGAGAATTATCTTAATTCTCTGCGTGTGTGAAGTCTGCCAATCCGCATTGGGCCAGCGTGGTGGACTATTGGCCGAAACCCCTCTCATTCTGAAAGGAGACTCGAGCTCAGCAGTGAGCCGAATGTGGGTTGATGACGACTCCCTAGCCAGGTCTCCAGATCTGTATTACGGTGCAGGAGAGGTAAATGACAAGTTTTCAGCTTGTCTCAAATGCTTACCCTACCTACCTAAAAATGTCGACCCACGGTCCAGCTATAAGGAAAAAATATTTCAAACAAAAGATTATTTTTACTACGATAAGATTTTAAATTCGAAAATATGGATGAATGTTGGTTAATCAATCGTGTCTTAATTGCTGAACGGATTTAGATATCGCATAGATACTTTCCGGATACCTCGATTATAGCGAAAATTTCATGCCTCGATATCGGACCCTCCAAAGTTTCTACTGAAAAAAGAGTATGCACAATGGTACGAGAGCTGGTAGACATTTTTGAAGCAAGGATATTTTTGGAGATATAGGGGTTGATTTATCCCCACTACGAAGCTAGGCTAGGTCCCCTGTACGGACTGGATTACGATAGTGCAGCAGAGGTCCAGGACAAGTTTTCAGTTTGCCTCAAATACCTAAAAATGACGACAAGCTCTCCTGCTATGAGAAAAAAGGTACTGTGGATCTACGGGAGTCAAACCACAGGGCACATTTAGTGCCATCTAAATCGATGAAAAACGGCGAAATATAAATAACACCTCTAAAACTTAATACCTACTAAGTTAAACCAATAAACAACACGTAAAACTAAATTTCGGAGTCTTTCAAAAATTGCTCTAAGTGGTCGATGTTGTCTCATTCTTGTCTTGTAATGAATTTTCATAGTATGCTAATTGCATGCCATGTAGAAATAATTTCTTCACTTTGTGCAAATTTGTTTGTTAGTTATTACGACTTTTGTTTAGCAACATTCTTCCGGTAGAGCATATATTTACTGTAAATTACCTTTTTAATTAACTTTAAAATACAATAATTAGTTTATTTTAAGTACAAGTAAATTATTACTATTAAATTGGTTTTCAAGCTTGATTGGCTGGCAGATAAATAATGCATTTTAAAACGTTGGGTTTTCGTCAAAATATAGTAAAAAATCGGTTGAAGTTTGAACTTAATGCATATTTTAATGGACGTATGGCGTAGATAATAAAAATTAACAAAACATTATGTTATTTTAACCGACTTCAAAAAGGAGGAGGTTCTCAATTCGGTCGGTATTTTTTTTTTTTTATGTATGTACACCGATTACTCAAAGACGCCTGGACCGATTTCAAAAATTCTTTTTTTGTTTGAAACGGTATAGTCTCCATTTGGTCCCATTGCCATCATGTCAAGATCTGATGATGGAATCTTGGAGAAATTGAGGGAAACTTTCGAAAATTATATGGGAGTCTAGTGTGTTCGTATATTTTTCCATTTTGTACTTTTAAGCACTACAATTTCATGAAGGTTTAAAATTGGTCTGTTGATGGAGCCATAAAACAGACGAGGAAACTCCTCGGCGATTTATAGCAGTTACCTTGTGTTTGGGCTTGATTAATTTGTATTAATGAGAACTTTCCACATAGATAGGTTGTGACTGTCATTTAGGGGTTTGGTGATGAAGACCAAGGACAATTAAGGGAACTCCTTAACAGTTTACAGTAACTACCTTGTGTTTGGCCTTGATTAAATCGTATTGCTAAGAACTTTCTACCTAGATGAGTTGTGTCTGTCATTAGGGGTCTGATGATGAAGACCAAGGTCAATTAAGGGAACCCCTTAACGGTTTACGGTAGCTACCTTGTGTTTGGGCTTGATTAATTTGTATTGCTGAGATGAGATACCAAGATGGGTTGTGACATTCATTATGGGTCTGATGTATTCGTTTGAGATGAAATTTTACACTAAAAATGGAAAAATAATAAAAATTTTAATATAAAAAATACAACCGACTTCAAAACCTAAAAACGTACCCACTAAACTAAAAAGTGAAAAATAACATATGTTCTACCTGCTGATCAGTATGAAGGCGGTGCTTAGCCGGTGTTGTCTTAATTTAAGCCATTTCTGACAGGACCACATGAAACAACACTGTCTGCAAAATCTAAATCTATAAGATATTCTCACATGGCTTGAATTAATACATCACCGGCTTGGCACCGCCTTAATTTAAATTTTTTCATTGTTTATAGCTAAATCTTCATGTGAACACGATCGAGCTGTGCATTATTATGCCGAATCAATAACAACCAAAGTGGGATTTTTTGGAACCAAATGTTACTCCTGGCTGGCATATATGTTAGGAATATGTAAAGTTATAAGTTCAGACGAGGAAATTATCTGCGGCGAGCATGTTCCAAGAGAGTAAGTTTAGTTTAGATTATACAAATATTAGAGTACTATACCTACTTACTATAGCTTGGCAAGTTCTTTGATAACACTCCCATGATATGCGGGCGACGGGGAACGAATGCGGTGCGGAAATGCGGAATGGGTGTGAAATCGTACGCGCGGGGCAGAGGGAAGGACTATTTGGGTATGAAGTAATGCGCGCGGAGCATCGCTAGTGTTACGAACTTTGCCAAGCTATTCCCGACCGCTACTTCGTTCGCGTATAATCTGTTGATCTAAGATTAACTTTAATACTATACCAAATTTCATTCAAATCGGTTCAGTGGTTTTGTCTTGAAAAGTTAATAGAGAGACAGACTTACTTTTGCATTTATAATATTAGTATAGATTTAAACTGGTTGCATTCTTTAGTCAGCCATAGTTATGCGTTCTTTAAAAAAATAAATTAAATTGAAGTGTCTGTCTGTTAATAATTTTAAATTAATATAATAAATCATATCGATCATAACAGATGGAAATATAAGATTTCATCAAAAAAAATCTTATAATAATATTTTCAGATTAGTTTAAAAACAACAATAACAAAAGCGTCTATTCCTTTTCAGTGCTTCTGGATCATATTTCTTTTTCACTGACTCCAAATCTCCATATGCGCTTGGTCCAAGAAAGAATAACTAAATTGCAAAGGAATATAGAAGAATACAAGGAATAATTAATATCTTCCAGTTTTTTTTACCTATACCATACCTATATATCTTAATATACTACTTACTTATTGTTTTTTTAACATTGGTAATTAAGTGGTTAATAATATGTACCTACGACGCAAAATGAACGCTGTCTCGTAAAAAGTGAGAACAACAAAAAAATATAGATTTAGTTATTTAGTTCCAACACATAATGAGATCACTTCCGCCATTCAGTCGACCTTCGCGCAGAGCACTGTTTCTAATAATAACTTATGGAGAATTATTTGTCTTTTTTTTTAAATAAATCAGTCTAACAATAATGTTAGTATTTTAACTAAAATGAAAGTATTAATGATCATCATCATCATCATCATCATCATCATCATCATCATCATCATCATCATCATCATTAACAGCCGATGGACGTCCACTGCTAAACATAGGCCTCTGCTTCCTGCAACCCGCTTGCTGTCCTCGCTCCACCTTGTGGGGGGTCGGCCAGCACTGCGCTTTCCGGTGCGGGGTCGCCGTTCCAGCACCTTGAGACCCCAACGTCCAACGGCTCTTCGAACTATGTGATCTGCCCATTGCCACTTCAGCTTCGCGACTCGCTGAGCTATATCATTGACTTTTTAACTTCTGCGGATCTCCTCATTTCTGATTCGATCACGCAGAGAAAACCATTTGCTGTATGAAATGAAATGAAAATACACTTTATTGTATAGCATAGAGAAACATACAATACAGAAAAATAATGAAAAAGAAGAAATGCACAATAGGCGGCCTTATCGCTAAAAAGCTATCTCTTCCAAGTAACCTAACGAAGAAACTAATAATAAAAATTATAAAGATATAGGCTAGGGTGTACAGAAGTAATATATTCACGCCTAAAATAAGAAAATAGTTAAATATGTACAAAATACTAAGAAATATCAACATAAATAATATACAATATTATTTATGTTGCATATGCCATATAATACATATGTACGTATATTTTATTTTTAATACCAATACATGTAAACCCTGTGCAGACGTCATTCCAGCGCCTTGAGTCTTCACAGACCATCGACTTTCCGAACTATTTATCTATATCTATACTAATATTATAAAGAGGTAAAGTTTGTAAGTTTGTCACATTTTTTAAATGGGGTAATCTTCGGAACTACTGGTCCGATTTTAAAATTTTTTTCACCAGTAGAGTGCTACATTATCAGGGAGTGCTATAGGCTATATTTTATATTGGTATCATATATATTAGCCGAGTTATCACAGTTTTTGTCATACAGGTCAGACTGAAAATCCTCTTAAACAGACTTATTCGCATGCGCTGCCTTAACTATTGTGTAAAATTTAAATTAATGTATGGAGACTTTATGTATCTTTAAAAGTTCTACAAAAAAGTCCGCGACACCATATATCTATCTTCTATATATTAGCAGATATAGTACCTTTTGTGTTTTAAAAATTATTAATTTTATATACTTAGGTTTACGTCATTATTTATACAACTAAACTTTAATCCTTATTAAAATAAATTATTTAATAATAATCACAAGGATATTATGGAGATAAGATTTGCCCTTTACAGTATTTCAATTACTTAAATAGTTTCGGAGATAATACAAAATTTCTAAAAGACGCAGAAATTCCGCTATATGACGCTCGGCGCTTTCATTTACGTAGTTCCCGTTCCCGTGTGAATATAGGGATCAAACATAGCCTATGACACTCGCAAATAACGTAGCTTTCTATTGGTAAAACAATTTTCCAAATCGGTCCAGTAGATCCAGAGATTACCTCCTACAACCACACGAACTTTACCTTTTTATATTATTAGCATAGAAGTCTCTATTTCTCTTGGTCATACCACCACTCCCGAAGGACTGGACCGATTTTGCTAAGGGTAGGAGTAAGATAGAGAAGTTACAGGGTAGGGTAGGGTACGGTTAGGTAAGCGTAGGGGTAGTGTAGGGGTAGGGTAGGTTTAGGGCCGGGTTTAGGGTAGTGGTAGGGTAGGGGTAAAGGTAGGGTAGAGGTACGGGTAGGATAGGGAAGTGGTAGGGGTAGGATAGGCGTGAGATAGGGGAACGGGTGGGATAGGGGTAGGAAAGGGATAGGGTACGGGGAGGGTAGGGGTAGGATGGGGGTAGGGTGTAGGTAAGGTAGGGGTAGGGTAGGGGTAGGGTAGATGTAGGGGTTGGGTAGGGTTGGGGTAGTGGTAGGGTAGGGGTAGGGTAGGGGTAGGGTAGGGTAGGGATAGTAGTAAAGTTGACATCGAAATTAACGCGGACGAAGTCGCGGGCGACCGCTAGTTATTAATATTGCGTGATATTAAATAATTGACATAAAGTTAAAGACAAGTGTAATTGCGCTTCAATTCCACACGTTGTTTCACTTCTGGCTCACTTCTGAGCACGAGTCTTCTGTCAGAATGAAAGGGGTTCCGCATAAACGGCAGTTACCATTTTATTCTCCAGGAACGGCGTTATGTGCATTTTAAGAAATTAAATTACACGTGTTTCAATCGATGAAGGAAAAATCGTGAGTTCTGCATACCTGAGAATTTTCTCAATTCTCTACGTGTGCCACGTTATTTAATAGGCCCGTAAAGCCCGAGGTGATTACACATAAACGGATATGGTCGACAACCGCTTGTACTTTGTCAATATCCTGATGGCCATCCTCAATTATGCAGTTGCAAAACCATGCTAATTTCTAAGCCTTTATTCCATCATACATTGCGTAAGGACCTTTGGTGGTATTTAGCATAAAAAGGTAAGTTCATGGCTGACGGTTGTACCTGTCTTGCGAAACGATATAACCATACTAATAATTTATTGCAGTGGTCAAATGTTATAAAGGTATACAAGTTTCACAATTGATGATAATAAGTTTAGAAGGTCTCTTATCTAATTTATCAGTAGATACCTATTACATAAGGAAACAAGATAAATAACTGCCTGGTAGGAAAATTTTAAACATTTCAGGTTTGAAAGCCAGTTAGTAATTTTTCAAGTTACGGAAAATTGTAATATTGACTACTAGGTGACGCTGCACGGTTCTACCCGCGTGGTTTCCGTTCCCGTAGGAATACGGAGATAATATAGCCTATAGCCTTCCTCGATAAATGGGCTATCTAACACTGAAATAATTTTTGAAATCAGACCAGTTCCTGAGATTAGCGCGTTCAAGCAAACAAATTAACTCTTCAGCTTTATCATATTAGTATTTTAAAATTTATTAGGTTTATAAAGGAATGAAAGTTTAAGCTTTAACTAATTTCCTCGTAAATAAATATAGGTTATTTGTCATGTAAGAAATTAAATATCACGGTGAAGGAAAAACATCGTGAGGAAACCTGCAGAGAATGTTCTTAATTCTCTGCGTGTGTCAAGTCTGCCAATCCGCATTGGGCCAGCGTGGTGGACCATTGGCCTAGCCTCTCTTATTCTGAGAGGAGACTCGTGCTAAGTAGTGAGCCGAATATGAGTTGATAATGAAGTCACCCTAGTTATGTTTTGCAGCCTTGTAGGTGTCAAAATGGAACCCTATCAGTGTCAGTAATTGGACAATATTATCTCAGAATATTATATTATATTCAAATGTAGTTTCTTTAGAGTTAGAGGAGCTATTTAAGGCGACTACTTTAGATGTTAAGATGAACAAAAAAGATAACCGTCGCTGGACCCCTGATTGATGTTAAATATTGAGGGCCGGTTTCACCACTTTCTGATAAATTTAATAATGAAGAGTAATCGATCTAGTTGTGTAGCTTATTTACAAGTTTTGTCTTCGTCATTAACATAAAGTAAGAAAGTGATAAAACTTAGGATTATCAGACTCTAATTAGAAGGATTTCTGAGAGGAGACTCGAGCTCACCAGTGAGCCTAATATGAGTTGACAATAATGATGAATCAGAAGGAGGCGAAACAAGCCATAAAAGTATTCTGTAAAAGCTTAAAAAAGAAGTAACAGCTGCAGAATGAAATTATATTAAACTGTAAAATTGAATACATAAAGGCGTTTGCCTTAACGTATGGGGCACTTAATACCCAGTTTTGCTGTACCTACTTATTACGTAAAATAAACTGGCTTACGTACCAAGAGGATTAAGATTGAGACCCAATATTTGTTTGTACAGTTGAATAATATTAATGTTAAGAATTGTTGGTGTCTGAACCAGCAATTCATGTTGCCGAGTAGTTACATCTTTATGTGATTAATTGTTAGATTATTTAGGCTATTTAGAATATAGACATATTACTAGTTATATATTGATAACATTGTATTGGTAGTTCTTACTTGTATTATATTACTTCTATTATGCATGTTTAGTTATAAGAGTGCTAATTATATATAGAATAAGTAGACATGTAATAATATAGTAACTGATTCCCTAGATTTGTATACTTTAGATATAAGCTCTAATAAGCATTATATAGTACATTTCCCACTAGCATAAATTAGTATATTCTGTTAGTTGTTAACTGATTAACAACCATGTACGGACTAGAGTATCGCTGTCCTTATCAAACATACCTCTTGCTCTATTATAATATACCCATCTCACTCTTACTTATAAGTTTGTCTCCTTTATTTGTACTATCTTTGTATCAATAAAGTATACGGGTTGCGCTCGCTTCTAATCCTATATAATTCAGCACCCCAATAACAATACACACACTTCACTCCCGAAGCCTGAAGCGATTGCACCTCTACTTAACAAGATATACGTGTTTTATTTATACGCGTCTCCCTGTGGTTTGGACTCTCCAAAATCCTCCACAATGCATGGTCCTTCGAGCTGGATTCACCGAGCCGGCAAACATTGAAGATAAGCTCAGGCAAGAGAGCGTCTCCGTGGAAGAACTGAAGAGGAATCAACCTATCGCCGCAGAACAGGGTTCCGCGGGCTGGGAAGATCGTTCAGTTGGGCCACGAAACTGAAGTGACGTCATCGAAGTCTGCCTAGACCGAAGAAAAGGCATCGACCCTTCGCTGCGGGTGCATTGAGGCGAAGCTCAGTAGTAGCTGCCGAAGACCGCGAGGCTTGTGGGGAAGATCGTTTCATCGAGCTACAGACCAACCGAAGATCTACGACGCAACGACGAAAAGGAATCCACCTTCGCTGCGGGTGCGTTGAGGCAAAGCTCAGTAGTAGCTGCCAAAGACCGCGAGGCTGTGGGGAAGATCGTTTCGTCGCGCTGTAGAAGACCTTCAAGGGTACACCTTCAACAAAACGAAGAGGAATCCACCTTCGCTGCGGGTGCATTGAGGCGACGCTCCGAGTAGCTGCTGAAGACCGCGAGGCTGTTGGGAAGCTCGCTTCGTCGCGTTGGAGAAGACCTTCAACAAAACGAAGAGGAATCCACCTTCGCTGCGGGTGCATTGAGGCGAAGCTCGGAGTAGCTGCTGAAGACCGCGAGGCTGTTGGGAAGATCGCTTCGTCGCGTTGGAGAAAACCCTAAGCGGTTTACCGCGCCTCATCTGTTCACCACCTAACGGTGTCAAACGGTGAACAGTGAGTTAACGCCTAACGGCGGGAGCAGTATACCAGACGATACTGCCAGCTTGCCTTAACCGGCAACTGTAACAGTCTGATCGCGCCGATACGGTTCACGTGAGATAGGGGTCCTCCTAGTAGGCACAGCTGAGGGTGTCGGGCGTTCCTCCCGATACCTGAGCACTCTAACCCTCACGTGTTACCCTCTGTCGGGCGATTCCCACCTCACCTTACCCATTACTCCATCCCTGGGAGAGTGTGTCTTTCGAGACCCTCAAACAGGACTGCTAGGGCATTAGGGCAGTTAGGGTATTAGGGACGGTAGGTTTATTAGGGTATTTATGTATTTTATTTTAAGGTATTTATTTATTTTATTTAGGGTTTTAAAACGGTATATTTATTAGGGTATTTATTTATTTTATTTAGGTTATTAGGGTTAGTAGGGTTTATAAGGTTTTAGGGATAGTAGGATTGGTACTGTCAATAAAACCTCGACCACAGAGAGAGCAAGATTAGCTTAAAAATAGACTAATTAAATAAAAACAACGACGTACGCAAGAACATGGATAGTTTAACAAGCACAGAAATGCAAATGCTATTAAACTACCTACAAAACGTAGAACGAGTATCAAATGAAGACCCCTGCATGAATAATAATCACCAAACTCAAGCTTTTAATGACGGACCCCGCATGGATAAACGGATACGAGACTCTAATGATAAGAAAAGGAGAAGAGCCATTTTAGAGGCACGTCTAGAAATTCAAAAAGCACGATGTGAACGGGCAAATATAGAAGTAGAGTTAGCAAAAACAAAAATAGAACTTATGCAACTTACAGAAGAAAGTAACTTTAGTAAGGAAATACAAATTATTAATAACGATATACATAAATTGCCAATCACAAATGAAAATAAAGACATTAACTTTATAAATAGTTTAGACAGAACAGATGCGACAATAAACAATAACAGTGATTTAAAGTCAAACTCTGATATTGACTCCAAAAATGAAATAGGAATAATTTCCACAAATTCTATTACAGAAGATAAATGTGTAGGAATACTTTTACTCAAACAAGAGACTGCTAGGACAATAAATAATTGGCCACACAAGCTCGAAAATAAACAATGTGGCAAATTCGGCAAAAACCCAAATACCGAACTAGTTACATTTGTATCATCAATAAATAAACTACAAAAAGCTAAACATTATTTAAAATCCACACCAATAGAGCCAGTCATATCAAGCTCAGTGGCTCTAGCTAAATTGAAAAAATCATCTGCAAGAATATTTCATATGATAATTAATCAAATGCATGACATTTATCTTTTGAAAGTAAACTTACTTAAGGAGATAAATCATTATAGTTCAATCAAAACAGAAAATCTCAACTTGGCCTCAAAATTAATAAATATAAAAAGCATCAAAGATTGCCCACGTTTAAATTCTAAAAAAGCGCCAATAAAATTTGACACCGCACGATCTTTGCAAATCATACAACAACATAGTAACAATTTAAGAAGTAATAACTCAAACAACCTTCAATTATTGAATTACTTAAAATTAAATCTAAGCTGCGTTGCAAATGAAACTAGCCCGACAATATTAGACAGCAAATACCAACTACAAGAAACTATAAAAACACGAAAACCGGCTGACAAAACAATAAATGTTACTTTAGTACAATCACCTGCTAGTAGTAAAATAATTAAACTTAGTTTATTGGCACCACCTGCAAAGAATAGAAAAATACATTTGAACTTAAATCGCATTATCGTAAAACTAGAACAGCTTCATTTTATTTTAACATTTAGGAAACTAACAATAGACAGACATAGTCAAATAATTAATTGGAGAGCCAAAATAACAAATCAGTTTATCGCAAAAATAATAAATGGTTTACTACAGCCACCTGCAAATACTAAAATAATAGTTCTAAAGCTACGACACAATAACAATGTCATAAAACAAGTAATCCGAGAACGCTATTGTTTAAAACTAATACCGAACAAACATACAAATGACGATACCACAAACGAATCCTTAACAATAGAAGGTACAATAAAATATGTTTCCGAAATACTGGATTCTATTTTATTATCGTCAGCTGCAGATAAGAAAACAATGCTAATTCACCAAAACAATAATAACCATCTATATAGAAAGATAACAATACTACCGCAAAGCATGAAACTATTCGGATATCTTTTCAATGAACAGATAACAAGACCAATCTTACAGATATATTCGAATTCGGTTATTATTTTCAAGAGATCAACATTCGACAAGAAAAATACGATAACGTGGCAGTTAAAATTTTTAATCTGTTCCACTGAACGCACGCGTAAAATAAGAATTTATTTACATGAAATAGCGCAAATTGAACCTGATCAAAATTGTAACATTAAACATTTCCCTATTGAGCCAGAATTCCTAATCATAACAAAGGCTATAGACGAAATGGACTATTGGTACCATCCTTTATTGCCAATAATTAAATTTGTGAAAATGCTCATAATATTATTACAATCGTATCAACACACTCAGTCTCGAGACGAGGGGGAGCTCCATGTAAATGTCAACTATATTAAATTTATACAAAATTCATCTTGGAAAACTAGACTCAAGGCCTTTAGAAAACTTAGTATTGATTACAAAGAAACGTCTACAACACGACTCATTGTGAGACAACGTTACAATGGAATCAAATAAATATCGCAAGTATCATTAATCAATAAGAACAAAGAATAACTGCAACATAAATAGAGATAACAAGAAATACAAAATCGCTACAAAAATAATCAAAATATCAAACATAAAAATACATTTTTCTCGACTTTCTTACTTCAGTAACAGAAAAATACACAACAAACAAATGAAGCTAAATAAAAGGAATATTTTCATTCACTAACAATGTAACACCGATGTTAAACTACTTGTCGAGTAGTTGTGTTCAATATGTTTAATCAAGAGCAAATAAGGAAGATTGTAAACTACAAGTTTTGAATCAGTGCAGAGTTTAATCATACTTAACAATCAGTTACATCAAAGGAATGTGAAATTTTAAATAGTACATGATATTTTTGATTGATAGAGATGATTATTGCCTAAGTTAATCAAAGTCATAATATATTCCGCATCACATAATCTACTTCACTAACCCTAGAATAAAGTCAATTACTTTAATATCAATTTCAAAATTATAGCTATTTATACGAAGGAATAAAGTCATAATGATAAACAACAAACATTAATGGAAAACCTAAACTCAGTTAACAGAACAAAATAGAACTAGTTAAAACATTTGATTTTGTTTTTTAGTAACGGAGCCCTATAAGACCTTACTCCTATTAGATAGCGTCTTCTCGTCAACCCCTATATTTGGTGCTGCAGATTTCATCTTAAAATATTACATCTTCGCACGAGGGGGAGACTGTTAAGAATTGTTGGTGTCTGAACCAGCAATTCATGTTGCCGAGTAGTTACATCTTTATGTGATTAATTGTTAGATTATTTAGGCTATTTAGAATATAGACATATTACTAGTTATATATTGATAACATTGTATTGGTAGTTCTTACTTGTATTATATTACTTCTATTATGCATGTTTAGTTATAAGAGTGCTAATTATATATAGAATAAGTAGACATGTAATAATATAGTAACTGATTCCCTAGATTTGTATACTTTAGATATAAGCTCTAATAAGCATTATATAGTACATTTCCCACTAGCATAAATTAGTATGTTCTGTTAGTTGTTAACTGATTAACAACCATGTACGGACTAGAGTATCGCTGTCCTTATCAAACATACCTCTTGCTCTATTATAATATACCCATCTCACTCTTACTTATAAGTTTGTCTCCTTTATTTGTACTATCTTTGTATCAATAAAGTATACGGGTTGCGCTCGCTTCTAATCCTATATAATTCAGCACCCCAATAACAATACACACACTTCACTCCCGAAGCCTGAAGCGATTGCACCTCTACTTAACAAGATATACGTGTTTTATTTATACGCGTCTCCCTGTGGTTTGGACTCTCCAAAATCCTCCACAATTAAGGTACTGTTACACATGCTCTAAAATAGCATGCTAAAAACGTGCTATTAAGTATGCTCCATACGAGCATGCTTATCATCAGTTTACATTTGCTAGCAATAAGCATGCTATTTTTAAGTATGCTCTTAAATAAGCATGTTCAAAACAAACATTCCAACTACACATGCTAATTTGTATCTATCGCTCTGTCTATAGTATCGTGTTAGACAGGGAGAGATGAAGGTGAAGAGAATACAGAATAGCAATGCTGATCGACTAGCATACTCAATAAGCAAACTTGTTCAGACGCGCTAAAAGTACGCTCCCTTCTACCCGCGCATCCAGTGGCATGCTCATAAATCGCACGACTGTTGATTCTTGAGCAAGCTTAAAATAAGCATGCTGATTATTAACAATGTTGCTATACACATGCTAATAAGTAGCAACTGCTTAATAATAGCATGCTTTTGTGCTTGAAATGAGCATGAATAACAGTAGCTTTAATATTACAAGGAAGGTGCGGGCCTCGAGGCTTAGCCTCCTTGCCCGGGTAAGGCCTTGTGCGTCGTCTTGGGTGTCAGTTCAGGTGCTCCACGCGGACTGCGATTGCTGGTTATCCTGCGATGGGGTGGCGTCAAATCCGGTAAGTGCGTCGTCTATCGCGTCACCATCTTCGTCGCCGTAGGTGCCTGCCGGCTGTTCGGCCACTACAAGGAGCTCGCGACGTTGATGACGACGGTTAGGAGGTATCTTGCAGTGTGGTGGGATACCGTGGAGGTGTGGGTATGGCCCGTACGGCGGGCTAGGTTCCTGTCGAAAGTGTAGAGTTTAGTCGATACATAAAAAAGTTCAAGTCTCTCACACTAGATGGCGCAGATATAGTGTTACATCGCGGTGACGTTTGTTCTTCCGGAATGGATATATACATGGCGAAAATTTAGTTTGATGTGATAATGTTTAATGACTCTGTAACGATCATTATTATATTTTTTAAATGCTATAGTATGGTAATTCATACCAAGCATTATAATTTGTTTAGAAATATCGTATGTACTATGTAGATGAAGATAGAATAGAGTAATAGACTAATAAAGATACTAAATTACTAAGGTAAGATTAACATAGTCACATATTGTTATTGTTACTATTATCTCTATGTATATCTATTTATTTATATCTACATTCTACAGCTATACTTACTCGTATACGATATCATTTCTCTGTATTCAGAATGTGTGGTACTGATAATAGTATATCTGTAATAAAAAAATGTATGTACTATATCGATTTTAGAAATACTTTTACCAATAGAAAGAAACCTAGATCTTAAACTAGTAACATAAGCTGTAATATTCTTTTATTCCCAAGAAAACGAGAATTATGTGGGTGAAACCGCAGGCTACTTCATCATCATCATCACAACTCGTATCCGGCTCACTGTTGAGCACGAGTCTTCTCTCAGAATGAGAGGGGTTAGGCCTTAGTCCACCACGCGGGCCCAATGCGGATTGGCAGACTTCACACACCAGGTTTGTGGTTTCTCAGGTATTCAGGTTTCCTCACGCTGTTTTCCTTCAACGTTTGAGACGTGATATTTAATTTCTTAAAATGCACACAACTGAAAAGTTGAAGGTGCATGCCCCGGACCGGATTCGAACGTACGCCCTCCGAATCGAAGGCCGGTCATATCCACTGGGCTATCACGTCTTTAAGCAAGCTATTTGCTGTTATAAAATTGAAAGAAAAAAATTTCGTTGTTGTAAATATATCTATACTAATCTATACTAATATTATAAAGTTGAAGAGTTTGTTTGTTTGTTTGATTGAACGTGCTAATCTCAGGAACTACTGGTCCGATTTGAAAAATTATTTCAATGTTAGATAGCCTATTTTTCGCGGAAAGCTATAGGCTATATATTATCTCCATATTCTTACGGCAACGGGAACCACGCGGGGGAAACCGCGCGGCGACAGCTAGTATAGTATAACGAAAAATCTAGATAAAAATAATTATATAATCATAATCGTGGTCTGGAAAATACTGTAATCGTTATTATAAACGGGTTTATTTAGTAATTCCTTATATTATGATCATTGTTTTGCAAAAGGAACCGAACGGCAAGGTTCCTACATTTACTTTCGCTGTCAGTAAGTTTACCAACCACGTACGTAGTAGACGTACAGGGGTTCCGTAACCTGACGAACACACGTGCATTCGGCTACTAATTAAAAAAAAAATTGTTTTGTTTTTTTTTATATACTCTGGAGCTTAATTGTTGTGAACAGTGAGCGGTATAAAAAAGCGCTGTTAAAAAAATTCGGGCATTAGTGAAAATTAAAAATGGTGACAAACGCACAATGGTTGTTAGTGTTTGGAATTACTGCAATACAATTTTCTGGTAAATGTTATTAAATGTTATTTTTTTTTTATTCTTTATAAGTTAGCCCTTGATTACAATCTCACTTTATGGTAAGTGATGGTAGAGCCTCTATCATCTTCATAAACTTGTTAGGAGGAGGATGAAAATCCACACCCCTTTCGTTTTCTACACAACACTTCTACACAACTGGAACGCTAAATCACTTGGCGGTATGTCTGTGCCGGAGAACTAGCCACAGCCGAAGCCTCCCACCCAGACCTGGACCAATTAAGAAAGCCTTTATCGGCCCAGCCGGGGATCGAACTCAGGACCTCCGTATTGTAAATCCATCGCGCATGCCACTGCGCCACGGAGGTCGTTGAATTTTTTTAATTAATATAAGCCTACAACCAGTCTAATTGGCCAATTAATTAATAGTACCTAAATATTATAATTTTTGAAGTAGGTTTTAGTAGTATTCATATAAATAAGAATAAAGAACAGTGCAATGAAAAGAAAAACATTTTACTGAGTAATTTTAATTTTATTTTATAAAAAAATTCAACCTTTCCGCTGCGGGATATTTGAGTGTCCAAGCAACCGGCGGTCAGGACTCCAGAGTGAGGAACCTCCTCACAATTTCTTCTCTATCTGATTTTCTGCCTTCCTATTTTATTATTTTAATCAGGCTTACTGCCATTTTATGTATTCTAAATGTATAATATTTAGTATTTTTATAAATGCAAAATAACTTTAAGTGTAGGCAATCACTGGTTAACAAATCATCTAATTAAGATGCATTCGCACAGGTGGAAGTAGTTTTATCTGATCTAAACTAAAGTAATAAGGAGATAGTTTGAGATATTATAGGTATTATAGGTACGGGGTAAAACTAAACCGATTTTGATGATTCTTTTACCACTAGAAAGCCGTATTTGTGAGTGTCATAGGCTACATTTTATTCCCGTATTATCACGAGAACAAGAACTACACAAGTGAAACCGTGGGGCGTCGGCTAGTGTATTTTAAAGTAATGTTGTCCATACTACTTTATAATTACATAATTATGCAATTACAGATACCTATTAACAGGACAACTTTTTAATAATTTGTTTCCGGTTAGTTACATTAGGCAATTTTATCATGAATTAAATAAATAAATTGTTATTAACATCTAGCGTATGTTTAAATCTTCATCTTTGCGTCCAAATTCGTCAGTGCCTGGAGACGAAAGTCTTCGAACAGTGCGAGTTGCCAGTGATGACCTATGGTTCCGAGACTTAGTCGAGGTTACTACACTATTGATGAGTTCCTTAACGATAAAGGTGCTTGGAGGTCATTGGATCAACTTCCACCTTCACACAGGAAATAAAACTATAAGAAATTGTAATTGTTATCAATTGTAAATTATAATACTGTATGACTTTTTCAAAAGAGCACCTGTTGAGTTTCTTGCCGGTATCTTCTCAGCAGAACCTGCCTTCCGAACCGGTGGTAGTATCTTTACAAATAGTCAACTGACGAGCGAGTCAAAAGTGCTTGTAAACTGAGCCTACTTGAAATAAATGAATTTTGAATTTTGACTTGGTCGCTAACTATGGGCCTTATTAGAAAGCCACTCAGCGTTCGATGGAGTCTGCTATGCTTGGGGATTTTCTGCGTGATTGAATCAGAAAAGACAAGATCCGCCGACGAACCAAAGTCACTGACATAGCTCAGCGAGTTGTAAAGCTGAAGTGGCAATAGGCAGGCCACATAGTTCGAAAACCCGATGGGCGTTGGAGTCCTGGAATCGCGATCGGTGCTGGAATCGCGACCCGCATCGGAAAGCGCAGTGTTGATTGACCCCCCACTAGGTGGACCGAGGATATCAAACGGGTCGCAGGGAGCTGGATGCTGGCGGCTCAAACCTTATGTCCAGCATTGGACGTCCATCGGCTGATAATAATGATGATAATGAACAGCGACTCTATTCTCGTAAAATCCTGTTATTCAGAAATCTCGCGGGAACCATGAATTTTTCCTATAAAAAAAAATGTGTTGATCAGGGATCAAGTCAAATAAAAAGTTGTGAAAATAAAAAAAAAAATTACGCATCCAAATACAAAGAATACACAACAATCAAACGCAAAACGCAGTTAACCAACACCTAAGTAATTTAATAAGAAAACGAAATGAAGCATGTAGAACGCGTTGCGCGCTACTTCCGAGTGGGTTACGTTACAAAAGCGAGTCGGCACCGGCCGTTGCATAACACTGCTCTCGCAGACTATAAGATGGCACCAGATCTTACCGGAATGTTTTCTTGTGTAATATATGTATTAGGTAGACCGATGACATCAAACGGGCAACAGGGAGCCGTTGGATGCGGTATTTGGCTGTGTTTAATCCTTGCTGAGTTTAGCGGGAATATCGTAGGAATCACATCTATTTTTAACCGACTTCCAAAAAGGAGGAGGTTCTACGTTCGACTGTATGTATGTTTTTTTTTTTATGTATATCCAGCGATTATTCCGTCATTTATGGACCGATTTTGAAAATTCTTTTTTTATATATTCTTTACAAGTTAGCCCTTGACTACAACACTACACTTACCTGATGGTAAGTGTTATAATGCAATCTAAGATGGAAGCAGGCTAAATTGTAAGAACTAATCGCTTGGTGATACGTCTTTGCCGGTAAGGTGGTAACTAGCCATGGCCGTAGCCTCCCACCATCCAGACCTGGATCATTTAAGAAAACGTTAATCGACCCAGCCCGGGTATCAAACTCAGGACCTCCGTCTTGTAAATCCAACGCGCATACTACTGCATTACGGATGCTGTCAAAAATCAATCAAAAATTGTTTGGCAATGAAAATATTGACTAGCTGACGGCGCGCGGTTTCACCCGCCTGGTCCTCGTAGGAAAATGTATAATAATGTCAAAAATACATGGCGATTCCAAATTATAACGTTCAGTTTAAATTAAATTTAGAATTAAATTAAGAATTAATGAGTTGATTATTGTCTTACGTTAATGTTCCACTAGTTCACAAATTAACTTTTGGTGAAAAGGCTTCAAGACTATAAGCGAGAGAGTTACAACTAAGAAACACCAGTTTATATGATTATGCAATACACTGGTTAACAACCTTCGATAAAGAATTATTTTGGGCCTGAGAAATATAAAGTGAACCTGCTGCCTACAGTTCTCTATATGGCACGAATAAAAAGGCCTAAATAAAAAGTCGAATTACTCAATTGAAAACATACATTTTTGACCTACATACATTAAAAATCTTAGAAAATCACAGATATCAAAATCAGTTCTTTATGAAAAACAAACTGACTTTAAATGACCTACATATACCTAATAATAATATAATATATTTTAATAGCAAAAACTTCATCTACAACCAGCAAGGCGCAATTTATCAAAAACCAAGAATCAGTAGCATTTACCTCGTTTTTAAGTATTTATTTTTATTTATTTGGAACAAAAAATATTTACATATTAAAGAAGAAGAGAAAGGGGTTAATAAATATGTAAACAACGACTCTATCCACGAATTACACAAATGAAGAATTATGGCGTCACAAAACATGCCTACAAATGACTTAAACATTTACATGACAAACAAGGAAAATTAAACAGGGAACCAGAAAGAAGAAGAAGAAGAATATCATCAAAATATACTAATTAACAATAATAACAAATAATAATAAATAAAAGCTAATTACTATATTTTTAAACAATTAATATACTCAAGAGGTTTGTACGTTAACTCAATGTTCTCAGAATGATATTTGACGATTTACGTAATTTTTGAACCTATATTGTTCACAAAACTGACTATTTCAATTAATTGTTTTTTTTAGAATATCTTATCAATTACTATACTATTTACAAAAATCACCTACTCGTATCATTAATAAAAACTTTCCATAATACGAGTACATGCATTTGCAAACGTAATGGGATAATTTGATAAGAAAATAAAGATCTACATAACAGGTGCATACGAAAGAGGTTTATTATGCAATGGACACAAGATGCCTTAAACGAGTGAAAATGGAAATGGACACCAAAACAATTTTAAAAGCATTATCTTTGTAGGTCGTCGTCCTCAATTGTTATGAAACACTTGTTTATGTTCACAGAGTATTATAAAAAAGATACATCACATATTTTCGACACCGGAACCTGGAACTTGTACTGTTGTATAGGTATAGACTTTAGCAAGTAAGTTGAACCAAAATGGCGATCATCTGCGCTGGTACAAAAGGGTAGTTAAGTCATCAAATTCAATATAAACAATATTAATTTCGTATAGTACATGCTGTACATGGAATAAGGGTCCGAAGTATATCAATATTAATTAATAAAAATTAAGGATTTCATAGGAAACTTAATTTTCAATTCAATTCAATTCTTCTTTATGGAAACTTAATTTTAAAATCAAGTAGGTTTTAAAATTTTCCAAACGTCAAAAACGCTGTCGTCTATTTTGTGACGTCACAATGTTACTTAATGTATTAAACGACAAACTAATTGATAACAAATGTTTTTGTCAAACGCCCCGTTTGTAAAGTATTTGTTAACGTGACGTCATGAAACAGTTGAAATATAGATCATCATTTATTATACATATAGTATTGTCAAAAAAATATTTAAAAATTTAAATTTTCATGTAATCATATCTCAGAAAATTTTTTTTTTCAATCTAGTAGAACGATAGTAACAATTTAAGACCATTTAAAAAAGTGGGAAATAATTAAAAATTTCGTACGCGATTGTAACGTCGGTGAAGAGTGCAGTTACTAGTTCGTACATCGCTAACATCCGAAAATGTGTTTCTACGCATTGGTCAACTGTTAGACCGCGTACTATTGATGTTAAAGTTCTTTTCTGCATTGACTTCTATTGCCCGTCTAGCAATAATTAATTGCCTAAAATAAAAATACCTCGTGTTATACAAATTAAATTAACAAAATAGTCAAGCATTATTTTTTTGTAAAAATCCTAACAAAAAAGTTGCCATTCAGCATTATGTTTAACTTTTTTACAAATTCTTTATCTTATTTTTGAAAAAAAATATTTTTAAACTTTTTTGGGTTTTCAAAATACCGTCGTTAGACTGTAGAGTATTTATTCTTTGTGGTGTCGTTTTACGAATAAATTTTACGAAAACTTTAAATAACATATAAAATATTAATATTTTAAAACACAATAAAGATACAAAACATATTTCTCAATAGCGTGTCTGCATTAATAAAGCAATTTGTTAAGGTCGAAAATTCTCCTTGAAGCGCGGTGAGGTAATCGAATTAACTCAAGTCATGTATGTATCAGCTCTTTCACAATTGGTGACATTAAAAATTCCATTGATTTTCCTATTGCAATAGCTTATGAATATGCATTTATAGTCACTATTATATTTTACAATCCGTTGTTCCAACATATTCGTACGTTTGTATAATCCGTACCAAAGAAGTATAAGATTTGATATTTTGTTGGTTCGTTTGTTACGAATTAGCTCCGAAACTACTGGACCGGTTTTAAAAATTCTTCTACCAATTTGAAGCTAAATTATCAGCAAGTAACGCAGGCTATATTTTATCCCCGTATTCCTACGCAGGTAAAACCACGGCTATCTTCTAGTAAAGGATAAATTCTTTCTTCTTGAATGGGGATTGCATTCGGCTTGTTCTATTGAAGCGATATTTATTAGATAACAATGTGTGAACTAAATTTTTTATTTAAATGCTTAAGACAATTGAACCGTAACAATTACTGTATGTTTATATAACTGAGTTACTTATCAGTTTGCACACTATTACATACTGGATTTCTTAGGGTTTGATTGATGCTTAACCGATGCCCAACAGAATCTCAAAAACGTCGTCTCTACCTATGGTGCAGGGAGTGCGTTGCACCAGGGCGCCGCGATCACAGGGGAGCTGCGCGGGTTATAATAGCGGACCCGGGCGCGGTGTAACCTAACGTAACCTCAAGTAAAAAATACTCCTGTATGCATACCTTCATTATGCATGGAATCTAGAGCTAGAGTTTTAGCAGAGGCAAATAGGAAACTACTTACAATGCCTTTGTTTGCTATACAGACAGTTTCTGGTAACTTGAAGTACTGTTTGTATATATTACATTTTAACAATGCTCAGCACGCTTAGGTACTAAAGGGCGCTAGAGTGATAGTTGCACCCGAGCGCTACTTTAGCTAGAGACGCCTCTGATTAAAGATATACAAAAGTATAAGAGTCAGGAAACACAGACTTCGGAAAGGGTATTCCAAACCTTAGCCATGCGTATGAGAATATAAGAATACAAAATGTTTTGTAGGAGTCCTAGGGACATCAACAATATAGGGATAAAAACCCACCCGATGTCTTGCGGTGCTATGGTAGATTGTTTGACGTCGTATCTCTGTAGGACCAACGGAAAACGGCTATAGAAACCACAGCAAATGAACACACCCAAACTGAATCCAGAATCGATTACAAGCGGAAAAAATGCACTAAGGCAAAGCATCTACAACTAAATCAGACAAGTCGTCAAGGTAAGTAAACAATTAAAACAACTGTCACATGGAAATGATTAAACAGAAAGTGAAAGTGCCCTGACCTGCCGCACTTTGAATTATAATCATTTACACACCCAACGTTATCAGATACGTTATAGAGAGAAGACCCAACTGGTAGGAAGATCATAAAATATTGGACAAATATGGGAACCCGATACGGTGTTGCATAAACTTCTCATGTTCTGTTCATTGTATCCGTTTTTATAAAATTGTTTTGCGCAACCTGTCTGTGTATTGTTTACATCTTTGAATGCTAAATCTTGGCTTTGTTTATTAAGTAATATTTATCTTTGTTTAGATCTGAACTTAGAAGTTTGCATTGGTGAATGCTACGTATAATTTTATTACATCATAAATCTTTTAACTAGTTATAACAATTAGGCTTGCGGCCAAATATAAGTGGCCGATATGGTATCATGATACAGATTTAGATGCACCTAAATATAAGAGCCGTGATATAGCCTAGTGAATATGACCTCTGCCTTCGATTCTGAGGGCGTAGGTTCAAATTCTGAGAGGAGACTCGTGCTCAACAGTGAGCCGAATATGGGTTGCTAATGATGAAATATAAAACTGAAATGTCATTGATTTTTGCATCTATTTTAGGACAAATTCCTTGAATATGCTTATAGATAAAACCACATAGGCCTTTCGCAAAAAACATCTTAATTCTCTTATCCATTTTCGTCTACACAGAAGGTCTATTATAGTCATTGCCTTTGCAAAATATAAGTTACATACATGAATTTATGGTTTATGTATGTTGGCTGTAGTATTTTGACCACTATAATGTAATTTTTTAATCTCCGGATCTCCATCTCCGGATTTTACTGTTTTTTTTTTTTGAATTTCGTAATCTGAAGAAAGCTACAGAGCCGTGATTGTCAAGTGGATATGAACTGTTTCGATTCGGACGTAAGTAGGTTAAATTTTTCAATTATATGCATTTTATGAAATTAAATAACACGTATCTCAAACGGTAATGGAAAAACATCGTGAGGAAACCTGTAGGTATACCTTTTAATTATCTACGTTTGCGAAGTCTGTCAATACGCATTTGGCCAGCGTGGTGGACTATTAGCCTAATTTCTCTCATTCTGAGAGGAGACTCGTGCTCAACAGTAAGCAGAATATGGATAGTTATCGAAGCCACATAGAGTATGCTAATCTGGTCCTGCATTATGCACTGATTTTGCGTAATAATTATGCAAGTTTACGCAAAATAATTCACTCTTGTAGAACCTCTCAAACTGCTGAGTTTTAAAAAATTCTAAATATCCTTTGTTTAACATCGCGTGTTAATTTTTATTTTCTGTAAGTAGGTAGTTATAGTATGTATGTTATGCAGTTTACAAGTCGACCTTGTACGAACGAACGAATGTTGAGCAATAACAGAGGCAAGGTTTAACTTCCACAAAATCGTAAAACCAAATTAAAAATTGAAAGCTGTAGTCCGTTTTAATTAGCTATTATCCAAAACAGATATTGTTATGTTGGCATTTATAACTTTAAGGAGTTAGTGTAAGTGTAAGTAACACAAGATGAAACATTTCAGTAAGTAAGCCTCAATAGTTTCATGGGAAAAGGGCCGAACTCAAGAGCTAACATGCGACCAAGTAAAAAAAAATGTTATCCCTGTCTCAGTATAGAAAATACAGCTATATTTCATTGCCTTAGGAAGAAAGAGATGGTCTTTCGTACTAAGGCAATGAACGATAGCTGTATTTTCAGTTGCACCGCCATTGAAATTTGTCTATTTCTCTTCACTAGTTTGTCTGGTCACATGTTAGCACCACTGGTTATGATTTAGATCCCCGCCCGCTGGACTATTATCGTACCGACTCTCAGACTAATTACATATGGACTAGTCATCATCATCATCATTATCAGCCGGTAGACGTCCACCGCTGGACGTAGGCCTCTTGCTTGGACTTCTAAGCACAACGGTCTCTAGCATCTAGCGGCTCCCTGCAACCCGCTTGATATCCTCGGTCTATCCTCGGTCTCGGTCAAACACTGAGCTTTCCGATTGGGTCCCCCACCTTGGGTCCCCAACGTCCATCGGCTCTTCAAAGTATATGACCCATTTTCACTTCAGTTTCACTACTATCTGCCTTATGTCAGTGACTTTGGTAAGTCTGCGGATCTCCTCATTTCTAATTCGATCACGCAGAGAAACTCCAAGAATAGTTTGCTCTATCGCCCGCTGAGTGACTTTGAGCTTAAATTAGGTATATATCTTATACTAAATTGGAAGTTTTTGATCGTTTTTTATACCATTTAACTATACAAAATCGTTTGATCGATTTTTATAAGCTTTGACAAAAAGAGGCAGGTCCTTAAGTAATAAGTCTGAGTACCCACAGCAACAACAGTCTTTTCGACTAATTGGAGAGGGACGAGAACGTTATACCTAATTTACCAGGCTTTGTTTACTTAAAAAAAATAGTTTCCTAATATATTGCATTAATATGGGCAACAAAGAAAAATAATTTCTGTAATGTTCCTGTAAATAAAGCAATATACCCGAAGTGGAAGGCCTCGGTCCCGTTATAAATTGCGTGTACAAAACAATTATTAGTATGTTATGTTCTTAAGATATATATGCGAAAAGTCAGGGAGGCAACGATATTAGTTTAAAATATGTTATATATTAGTTTAATATATGCAGGGAGGTAGGATCAAGGAAGTCTAGGGGCGGATGAAGTCGCGGGAATAGTTAGTTTTTATATATTCACAGATAAAGCTAGCATTCGGTTTTTGGTGACAGCGACCGGGTCGTACGACCCACTTCTTAGTATGAATTTATATGGAGCACTAAACAAACCCGGTCGCGCGACGCACTCTCGGGATTTGTTTAGATAAGTACGACCCGGTCGCGGTCGCGGGTCGCGGTCGTCAAGAACCGAATGCATAGTTCTTGAACTGTTTATCTATACTTCTATACTAATATTATAAAGAGGAAAACTTTGTTTGTATGTTTGTTTGATTGTAATGAATAGGCTCAAAAACTACTGGACCAATTTTAAAAATTCTTTCACCATTCGAAAGCTAAATTATCCACTAGTAACATAGGCTAACTTTAATTTTGGAAAAAAATGAGTTTCCGTAAGATATTTGGGGTTTTCGGACGCAAGGTGTAAAAAATCAACCAAAAAAGTTACTTATTTTGCGTACGCTGCCTAAATTATAAAAGATAGAACCATAAAATGTTCTAATTATTTGTTGATCTAATAAATGTCTATAAAAGGGTAGGGTAGAATAGGGTAGCGGTAGGAGTAGGGGTAGGTAGCGGTAGGGTAGGGATTGCGTGGGGTAGGATAGGGGTAGTTATAAGTTTACATAGAGTTTCACGTAGATGAAGTCGCGGGCGTCCGCTAGTAAAAAATAAATGCAAATTCGAGGAATTGTTTCGACCTTAACAAATAACCTGTCGAGCCAAATAATGTAAAACGAGTGCTCTTTGTCGGAATGTGGCCACGAATAAAGTAATACAGTCTTTACGGTCTGACTGTTAGAACACGAAACAATGCAACACGCTCACCTAAATACCCCTCACTCGTGCTTCCGTCAACCGTAGAACAACATACATATGTTAACGTTAGGAAATACTTATTTTTGCAAGAAGATATCCGTGCCGTCCGCGTTTAGTATGGGACGCAACCTGCGTAGATACATTGGCATCTTCTTATCTCTCGCGCACACAAAACGCCAGGCGTTTTGCAAGTGCCTAATGTATTTATTAAGCTGACCTGCAAGAATGAATAATTAAATTGATTATAGTGAATTAATTATTGTCTGTTAATCTTAAAAGTAAAGCTAAAGATAAACGTACTAGAAGACTCATTAGCAATGAGGCATTAACAGACTGTAAACTTCAAAACTTAGAGCATCGCCGAAAGGTTGCCTGTCTATCGGTGTTCTACAAGATATATTTCGGGGAGTGCGCTCAGGAACTGTTCGATCTTGTGCCACCTTCGCCGTTTTACCACAGGACTGCTAGACATCGCAGAGATCTACACCGCTACGTTGTTGAAATCCCTCGGACGCGTACTAAGCGGTTTAGTTCCTCTTTCCTTATACGCACTGCAAAGACGTGGAATGCTCTCCCAGCTTCAGTTTTCCCCACCACCTACAATATGGGTATTTTCAAGTCAAGAATAAATAGGCATCTTCTAGGCAAGCGCGTTCCACCGTAGGCTGCATCATCGCTTACCATCAGGCATGATTGCAGCTACGCGCTTGCTTTTTTAAAATAATAAAAAAAAGCTACTGAACTGAAGAGTTTATTTTCTTACAACTTTGAATCACCCACGGGTAATTTAATTCGACACTGGTTCTGTTCGACACACGGTAGGTGCCGATTTTGTTCGATAATGTTTGACTCCAGTTTGACATCGACAACTTAAAGACACTTCAACTTAAGTTCAAGACCACCTTGCCTTATGTCCGCCGCCGCCGCTACCCGCTGTTTAAAAAGATATATATATATATTTTTGATTGTTTACAAGTTAGCCCTCGACTACAATCTCACCTGATGGTAAGTGATGATGCAGTCTAGGATGGAAGCGGGCTAACTTGTTAGGAGGAGGATGAAAATCCACATTCTGTCGTGAAGAAGAAAAAGCTATGACATTTTGCCCACGCCCACAGAAACTATCGAACTCCTTTCCCAACCAGCAACCAGCCATGTTTTCAGCGATATTACTTATCTTACCATATTTAAATACCTACTCATTTCTGCAACTTAGCCTTAAAAGTATTTTAATATTAATCTTTTATCAAGGTCTAAAATTCAGAAGATTATTTTAATTCAGAAATTTATGAATAACGAAATCCGTTTCTTGTATTTTTCAGTACTGAAAACACAAGAAGAGAATGAAGTAAAGGAAGAGAGGAAGAAGGCTCAATTTATAAGAGACTTATTCAAAACAGGGTCATGTATTCCACCACCGTTCACATGTCCTCACCCAAATATGCTCTATTACTTATATACCAGGTAAGTTACAAACAAGAATGCTTTATACTTTCAATACTATAATACCAATTAGTGCAGCAAATTTTTGGGTAGATGCTCGTCCAAGATCAATAGTAATTTATTAAACGTTTAACAATTATTGTAGACATATACGAAATTGTAATTCAATGTAACAAATGTCATCTGCCAACTAACTTACTGACTACTTAAAGACCAAATTAGTGAAAAGGCCAGCTGATTGTTTCTGAAAATATTTAAGACCGCCTGAATAAATTATTTACTTCATGACCATCATCATCAACCTATTTTAATGAACCAGTGCAGGACATAGACAATCTCTTCCATAAAACAGGAGTTTCGTCTAAGGCATACTAATTTTCCATTTTGAATTGCATTGAAATTGATTTTGAAATCGGATTGCGATTGCGATTGAATTGAAATCGAAAATCATTAAAAGAAAGAAATATCAAATATATGGAGCCGACTGGAGCCTCGGACACAAATAGGAAAAGGTTAACTATTTGATCAACAAATCAGTTGTCCTTATTTTGATATATTTGTAACACATAATTGGGAATGATAGAAGAAAGTTAGGTTATAATTATTCATTAATATGCAACATTATATCGTAGACTTTATAAATCACTGACTGTGATATAAATAACTTAATTTGCGTCAATCATGATGTATAATATTACAACGATTACGTATATACCGGTATAGTATACTTGACTAGTTGAACATTGAAGGTCTTATGACTGTCCTGTTTTTCCCCAGAACGACCCAAGAGAAAGGCGAGTTGCTCAACACGCTCGATAACGACTCGCTCACAAATTCGAAATTCAACACGAAGCATCCGACAAAAATAGTTGTCCACGGCTTCGGTGGTGGAAGAAATCTGTCCCCCAGCACGGATATGAGACAGGCGTATTTCAAAAGGGGCAATTATAACATAATAATCGTTGATTATGGCCCACTCGTCAAAGAACCTTGTCTCGGTCAGGTTAGTATATTAATCCAAAGACGTATTTTGTAGAAGTTGTGAGGGACCTATTGCCGTCCTTGTTCTTTTTACTATGTGTAATATAAGTAAAAATGTGACACAAAAGGGGCTAAATAACCAAAAGAAGGTAAAAGATAAAACACTACGCAATCGACCAAAAAATGGTCGATACACAGTTGGGGACATTTTGACATCGACCATATTTTGGTCGATACACAGTGCAGTGGCGAGCTAATTAATATACCAAAGTGTTACTAGACTCCGCGTCACGAAAGGAGTCCCGCAGTTAAAACTTGAACTAAAATTGACAGCACCTTACACAAATGACAATAAGACCGCTATTACCAAATGACAACAACGAATTGGCTTACTTTAAAATAGAGCAGGGGGATAGGTTGCTAATCATCGGCAACCAAAAAAAACAATTATAGATAATACTAATTCAATACAAATTCTGTACACAGAGGTACATGTGTATCTCTGCGTGAAAGATTTTTTTAAATCGGACCAGATAGTCCCTGAGATTAGCACGTTCAAGCAAACAAACAAACAAACTCTTCAGCTTTCTAATATTATTGATAATTGATGATATTATAAAGCATTATAATATTATTGATATTATAGTATAGATTCATAGGGCACACCGAAGGACGATCACCTTTAATTTATTCGGATTGAAATACATCGGTGTTTCAGATAGAGTGGGCCCCGCGTTTCGCGAGCATGTGCATAACGCAACTGGTGGAGTACCTCCAGTACCACCCGGTGAAGTCGGTGCGTCCCGAGAAGATTCACACCATAGGTTACAGTGTTGGGGCGCATATCCTTGGACTGGTTGCCAACCATCTAACCGAAGGAAAGCTTGGCCGTATAACTGGTGAGTTTACTTTGTTTATTACAAACTAGCTGACGCCGCGCGATTTTACCCGCGTGGTTCCTGTTCCGTAGGAAAATACTGAAAATATATAGCCTATAGACTTCCTCGTTAAATGGGCTATCTAACACTGAAAGAATTTTTTAAATCTGATCAGTAGTTTCTGAGATTAGCGCGTTCAATCAATCAAACAAACAAACTCTTTAGCTTTAATATTAGTATAGATTACATAGTAAACTCGTAAATACAATTTCGTTGCTTTTACACAGGTTTTTACAATGGGATATTATGAATAGGTGCAAAGCACACTGGTAGGGAAAAATGCATCTTGCAAGGTGCTACTATATATTTTTTTTTATTCTTTACAAGTTAGCCCTTGACTACAATCTCACCTGATGGTAAGTGATGATGCCATCTAAGATGGAAGCGGTCGAACTTGTTATGAGAAGGATGAAAATTCCCACCTCTTTCAGTTTCTAAACAGCATCGTTCCGGAACGCTCAATCGCTTGGCGATACGTCTTTGCCCTTAGGGTGGTAACTAGCCACGGCTGAAGCCTCCCACCAGCCAGACCTGGACCAATTAAGAAAACCTCAATTGGCACAGTCCATCGAATCTAGGATAATCCACCGGGCATACCACTGCGCCACGGAGGCCGTCAAAATAAACGATATAAATTATTACGAGTATATTAGCGAAGGTTACACTTAATATCTGGATTCTAGATCTTAAGTGAGAATTGTATTAAATTGTAAGAGAAGATATTTTTCTATTTAGACCACCTCAATCATAGATAGGTGCTTGTGTAAACAAGTAACCTACATCATTAAATGCAATTAGATACAGCAATAACACTTAGTTTTGAGTAATATTTTACAATTTCGGTTGTACTTTCAGTAATTACCATAATAAGTTTAAGGATCACCACAGACTGCGTGTAGAGCTGAACATGTATGAAAATATTTGTTGGTATCAAATTTAAATAGAGTTATTAATTAATTTAAAGTTTATTAATAAATTATATAAGTCATTCAAAATATAATTAAATAAAATACATTGATTTTATTCAGTAATACGAGTAGTAAAGTTTTTTGTGGCTGTGCTGTATTCCGGTCAGCGGCTTTGCTGTATTCTGATCGTAAGGTTGTGATTGCGAGCGTAACTAAAATCGCACGTCAGATTTAACCTACGAGTATGCCTCAGGTTCACTGAGACTTTGTCATCTATTTCAATAAAAAAAATCTGAGGTAATACATTGACAAGTATACCTATATTAGATTAGATAATACATTAGTATGTATTGGTACATATGATTAGGGTATTACAAGTAGGGTAAAATGAGGTTTAACACCTACAACACAAGCTGTTGATGATCGCAGAGAAGCACTTTATATCATGTTTTTTGTATGCCCTGAGAAGTGTTGCTGTCTAAAGACGATGGTTTTCCACTTACCATCGGGCTACATAGTCCGTCAATTATTACTATGAAAAATAAATATCGTTTACCATTTTTTGCGATGTCTGCGCTAACCTTTAGTTTAGCACGCACTGTGATTTAATTGCAGTGCGTACTACCTATTGCCTAAGTACTTATATTACGATGAGTTGCCTCAATTACTGGTTTCGTAGCTTCTAACATTGCAATAGATATGTAATAGGTAATAATAAGTTTGAACAGTTGTAAATTACATAGATAGTATAGGTAATTTACATAGATAAATACTTATTAAGCAACTATTTTGAAGGTTTAAGATAATTATATTTTATTATAGAATATCGACGTTAGAATTATGTATTGACACACTATTCTAAATAATATTTTTAAAACAGTGAGACTTTAAAGCATTATGCAACGGGACGTAGCGAAGTTTTTTATACCTGCTTTTACTTACACAAAGCTCAAACATAGGACTATGATAACTTTTTAAAATATCAGCTTTCTTTAAATATTATGATTAAGTTTTAATAAACGTATATACCTAGAAAGAGCTGATAAGCTTTTCTACAGTGCATTCGATAAACCATAATTTTTCTCTATTATATATTAGATATTGATATTAGTTTATTCAACTTCGCGACTCGTTGAGCTATGTTTGTGTGATCAAGCCCAGTTCTGACTACTTTAGTTGAGTACGAACAATTTATTGGATTTAACGCACAAAAATCGTTCCTACTCTACTAAAATACTAAAGTAGTCTGTACAGCCTCATAGCGATGTAGCGTACGATCACGCAGAGATACTTCGAGTATACCTTATTCCATCGCTGTGTGACTCAAAACCGTCTTATGAGCCCCATAATTAGCGACCAAGTCTCGGAACCATGGGTCATCACTGTCAATACGCATTGTTGGAAGACTTTTATCTTCAGTCACTGAGGAGTTTCGGACGAAAAGACGGTTCACCTCTTTCTTGAAAATGGATTGTTAGATAGTAAATTATATGTTTCCTCTTTTCAGGTCTAGATCCGACTATTTTCTTCTACATGGGAAACAACAGATCTCGCGATTTGGACTACACGGACGCCTTGTTCGTGGACATCGTGCACACCGGGGCCGGTATCCTGGGCCAGTGGGGTCCGAACGGTCACGCCGACTTCTACGTCAACGGCGGCTCCAGTCAGCCTGGATGCGCCCACGATACGATCTTTCGTAAGAATTCCTAATCATCATATTCATCATATCATCGTGTAATGCTAGCGGACGCTCGCAACTCCGGTCGCGGAAAATTCTGTTTTTTTTGTATTTTCACCCATTGTAGTCATAGTGGTATTATAAAATCATTGTAGCCTTTAAGGGTTAAGCCATTTGGAATTTAAGCTTAAAAATCATCTACCACCGCGGACACGTACCGGCTACGTATCGCCTCGCTGTCCACCCTCCCATATAAGTCATTTCGTATATCCTTATGTCCGAGAGCTGGCGAATATTTTCGATTATGTATTTGAGTCAAGTTAAAAACTTGTCCTTTACCACTCTCCTATTGGTATAATAAAAATACTTGCCTACTTGTCATCTATACCAAAATTATAAATGCGAAAAATTGTCTGTTAGCATTAGAAATATTTATTCGGGTTGAAAAATGGATGAAAACTTATTTAACTATTGATTATCTTGCCGACGAAGAAGCGGGCATCTGCTAGTTTTTATACGAATAAGCGTCATCTTTGTGTCTGTGAATGAAATAAATGCTATCGTCTATGAAGTTCAAGTATTATACGTTAGATGGCAGAATGAAAAGTTACATGCTTTTGCGTATCACTATCGCGTTACTGCAACGCTGTCCATCTAGTACCACTAACGCAAACTAGATGGCAGTAAAAAACATTTTTTATTCTTATGTGAAAATTCAGAATTGATTTTACTGTTTTGAAATAAACAAAGTAGCTTATATAATAGTATGTATTACTTAAATTTATATTAATAAACTCATTTCAGAGACTCTATCTTGCGACCATACAAAAGTGACTCCATACTTTATCGAGTCCATCAACAGTCGGGTCGGTTTCTGGGCAGGCCCTTGTCCGAATCTCTTCTCCTACCTCATAGGCTGGTGCGAGCCCCAGGATACGGAGTACGTGCTCATGGGTGAACATGTCACACATAAGTAAGCGATTTAATTATAATATAATCTCACTTTATCATGAACTAGTAGACGCCGCGCGGTTTCACCCGCGTGGTTCCCGTTCACGTAGGAATACGGGGAATAAATATGCTTATAGCCTTCCTCTATAAATGGGCTATCTAATACTGAAAGAATTTAAAATCGGACCAGTAATTCCTGAGATTAGCGCGTTCAATCAAACAAACAAACAAACTCTTCAGCTTTATAATAATTAGTATAGAAGTATGTATGTTTGTTATTTATTATCTCGTCAAAATGACTGAAAGGATCCAGATAAACATTGGCACAGATATTAGTATACAGCATGTAATATTATATAGTTTAGCTACACTTCCAAACTTTCACTGTACATTAATTAATACAAACATATTAAGACTAAAAAAATCCGATGTTAATACACATTGGAACCTCTTACAAATCTGCTGAACCCAGGAATCCTCTGTTGAACCTTGAAACCACTGTACCAAAGAAGCAGCAAGGTTTGTCAAAGTCTATTTCTTACATAAGATGGTTCTCCCTTCACATTAATCTTTGTTTTTATGTTTTTCAGAAAATCATAGCTAACACAGTTATTTTTTTTATTTTGTAGAGCACGAGGGGTGTATTATGTCACCACTAACGCGAATCCACCCTACGCCAGAGGTTTTCCTGGGAAAGCGAGGCGGTTGAGATCCGTGTCACCGTACAGTTGATGGTAGAGAAAACTTGGACATTTCATTTTACTCAACATTTTCCGTGTCTTCGTTGTATTGCCAATATTAGTTTTAGTTCCTACCTCGCGTGGATACCTAATAAAATGATAGGATAAAAATGATATAAAGGTTTAAAGTTAAAAGTTCGAAGAATCACCTGTCACTCGATCTGCATTAACTCGCCTCGTACGATTTTCACTTGTAAATTTCTGTATATCTACATACTCTTACTAGTATCAACTTTGTAATGTCACCGGATCGTCTCGTGCAAAAGCTGTCGAACAACAAGATTGGGTGCCGGGTAGCTCTTATTACCATTACATTCACAGAACAGAAAACGCGAAAGTAGACATTCCGTGATTACAATCTTAATAACTCACATATCACTCACTCACGTATACTGTATGATTTGATAGTATATAATTGATATTGTTTATGTATGATAAAATAGCTAATATTATAATATTGTATCTATTCGGCTTAATATTAAAAGTATTTAAATTAAATTAGGGAAATACTTGGGTAATTTAAAATAGAGAAAGGTAATTTAGAATATAATAATAGGCTAGATTGTGTAAATAATTAATTATAAAATGGTCGGGTAGATTATGATAAAGTATATTATGACTTTAAATAGTAAATGCTATGCATGTTTACTTATTAATTTATTAAAAAAAAATTAAACGTTGACATTTTTATAATTTATTAAACTTAGATACTGCCTACCTATGCGAAAAAGTAAAGGACACTGCCAATAATTTAATAGGGATGATGTATGATGATTTAAAATTGTATATAAATTAAGAGTATGCTGGTTGCTGATAGTAAAGTAATTTTGTAGAGGTAACAGGGTGACTGCGATCATTACTTTCGGAGGTATAGGTATTTAAAAGATAAATTTTGCGGCGCTGCCATGGATCACTAAAAAACGTGCCAAATTGCACGAAAGAATGACGTCGTCGCTGAGAGAAATCGTTAAATTTGTATGCGCGATCAAACAAAATTACAAATATCTTTGTTATTGGTGCGTTTATGATTATACTTCAAATAATACAAAATGTCACATTAATTGTAAGGAAGCTAAAAATGTATGAATTTTCATCTTATTTATTTTGTACACATTCAGACAAACTTAGTATTTTATGTAGACATTAATTAGTTAATATTGATCTTATATTGGTAATATATTAATAATTACCCGAATGTCTCATAAAAACCAATATATTCAACCCTTGTCATCATCCCCATATATATATATAATGCCTACCTAGCCAATAATATATAAGTTTGATAAATATTCATGTTACCATTGCATAAGTTTCACAATAGTGTTTTGCTCATATTGCACAAGTGATAATTAATAATTATAAGGTATAAACTATAATTATGCTAGAGCGTATAATTAGTTGTATGTACCTATATTACGAGTATGAGGTTATAAGTAGTTAAAATACTTACCAAACCGCAATTCTAGTTGTAAGAATAAAAAATACTGTTACTTTTTAGCATTGATTTTCGTCTACTTGGTACGAGTACGATTATTTACTAAATTAATGTGTATCTAATATTATTTTGAAAATACTAATTTATTTTATGGTGTGATATATTTATTTATTCATAAATAAATAGGTTCTTTTAATTATATAATATCTGTTTTTATTAACCTATGATATATTATTATATTTTTATTTTTAACAATGCATAAAAAATTCATTAATATCTTTTTAACATAAAAATTGATCCGACTTCAAAGATGTATTTCACATATTTTGATTTTAACACAAAATTTCTGAACCGATTTTCATGAAAATTAAAAGGGACCAATTTGGAAGTATACTCTTTCAAACAAAAAAGAATGTTTAAAATTGGTTAATAAATAACGATGTTATGAGGTAACAAACATTTAAAAAAACATACGCGTCGAATTGAGAACCTCCTCCTTTTTGAATTCGGTTAAAAAATATATAAAAGAACACCAAAAAAATGTATTTTTGCAGACTAAGAAGTGGATTAAAAAAATAAGAAACCAATGTCGAACAAAGGTTTCACAATATTAATCAGGACAACTTTATTAAAAATATATTTAATTAATAATTATAATATAATATTATAAAAATAATAATAATAAAAAAAATTAACAAATCAAACTGTAACCAAAATAAGACCCTAGAATGGCAGAGAATGACCTTGAGTGGAGTCACGCACTTGTGAACGTTAAAGACGTCTTTGACAGTTAACAAACACTCCCCTTTTCCACTCACGTCACACTCCCCGTCTATCCCAAGTTACCCATAAAGAATTACACAACATTATATCGCGTTATATCGTCGTTCCCGCCAACTGATCGCTACCCTCTCTAAATCCCTACTCTTTACGAAACAACTCGCGCCACCTAGCGTCGGCACGAGCCAACACGAGATTGAGTGAAACAGTGGTCACTCGTCGCTGGTCAGGTGGTATATATATATATAAACTAATTGTCTAAAACTGATTTAAATATTGATTAGTTAAAAAATACCGTAGGGCAGCCAAGATATATTTTCATTTATCATTTTTTTTTATTGTAAATCTTTGTTTTCAATGCTTTCCCTCTAATTGTCAAATCTTTCGCTGCTCTAATATTCTTACAAATTACGATCTGAGTTTGGTTAAATTTAGCGTGTTAGATTACCAAGGTATCTTGTTAACATATTGGTTTGATAAATGCTTTAAAACGCTGGCAAAGTGACAGCTGACAAGCATAGGTGACTATCAGGCAGACCCATAACTTGACGATGAAGTGAAAATTAAAACAAATGAACAATTTTCAAACATATATTCGGGAAGGTAATGTCTTCATTTAATACATAATATGTATTTACAATATCGGAACAAACATGAATTGATTCAAAAATAATAATTGTCAGGTACTCATTAAATAATGCATGATACTTTTAAAAATAATTATAACAAAATCTTACGGCTTAGGTATTAAGCCGTAAGATTTTGAAGGAGAAATAAATTCTATTTAATTAGATACGAATAGGGAACTGTAATTAATTCTAGACCATTTAATTACAGTTCCCTAATGTAATTAAAAACAATGTAAAAGATTATTTAAGGTACACACAATAATATATTATATTTTTTCAAGTAGATACTTTTAGAGAATGGAAATAATGTGATATACATATTTTTTACGTAATTAATATAAGTATCCGTGGTAAAAATAGTAAATCAAAGTCTTTTGATTAGCTTTAGGACAAGTACAATATAATTTAATAGCTACAATAAAATAGGTAACTAAATAAAGTATGTATTTTTGTAACCTGTTGTTGAACAATCATATTAATATGCTTAAAATACCTAGTAAAGAATTTAAAATAATTTATTGGCCATTTCCTTTTCTTTCTAATTTTTTTCCTAACTTGTTCAAAAATTTGGAAGAAAAAAACTATCATAAGTTAATTCTTATAAATCTATACATAAAAAAAATTGTATTTTTTTGTCGTTGTTATATTATACTAAGCAATAATAATCAGCACACAAATTATCATAATTATATTTTATAACCGTCTATTTTCAATAAAATTGGCATGTGCATGTAGTTATAATAAATAATATAACGGAATATACCTATATGAGTATTTATACATACTTCTATTTTATTTAACATTATATTTTACACTAACGATTTGTAGGCCTGTTTGAAACAACACATTGCTATTTTAAAGGCAATGTCGAAAAACATCAAAAAATACTAATTAAAATACCTAACATAAAATATTTATTGTCACTTACTCGTATTTTTTAAATAGATAACAGCATATTAAAACTAAAATATATGATATAATCGAAACTCAAATTGTTATTTGACAAAGTTGTTGTTGTCTAAGTAATAACGTATCTGTTATATCTTTTTATTGAAATAGTTGACTTTGTAATAATAGTTTAAGTTTTGGAATGTTTTCTATATCATTGTAATTAATTGGATTAAAAATATGTTCTATTGTTCTGTTTAAATTTACATTAATTACAGTGATATCGTATGAAAACCTAAAATACCTATACGTTACTCATTTAATATTTACAAAATTTGTACTACAGTCTAAATATTATTGTGATGCATATCGAGCGGCTTTATTTATATATTAATTTAATATATTTATTTATCATACAAGTAGATTATTTATTTATTAATTTATAATATGTAATTAAAATAAGGTTACATAACTGATATTCAAATTTCAATGAAAACCTGCTTGAAAAAATCTCTAAATCTAGCAAACAGTAATAATAACTAAATAAAATTATAGAATTAAACAAATAAGTTATTCTAAAACTTGAGATGGCTTTAATTATCTGCTTTTTAAAGTAATACTAGCATGGCAAGTATGTACAGCTTCGCTTATTAACTTTCAAAGCAAATTCATGAAATTGAAAACATGACTCTAATCAGTAATTGACCAATCAGTGCTTTTTGCAAGAGTACTTAAATACTATGTTTTAGAATACGTATACTCTAATTATATTAATATTATACAGATTTACTTCTAAAAGTACAAATAAATAGATATATTGTAAAAATTATTGTGGACATATATATATATATATATATATATATATATATATAAAATATATTATAAATCAAATACGATTTACGGTTAATATTATAAATCGAAAATTTATATTTTTCAAATAATAAATATTAACCTAATTATTTTTAAAATATAATAATAATGAATATATCTATGTAACGAAAAAAATACATAATCTGTATAATTATTGTCTTTTAGAGGTAAGATAGAAACACAGCTAAACTTACCTGGATGATATAGCCACTTAAGATAAAAAATATATATTTTTATTTCATTTTAAAAAAGGGATTTAGAAACATAGAAAAACTTAATTCGTAGTTTGTTATTTTATGTAAAGTGTAAATAAAATCTTTAATAGAAATCACTTTTGAATACATTATAGAATACGAAATTTTTCCTATTTTGTCCTCTAAAGGTGTCATCACTCATTTTATGTTTCATTAGTTTATTTCTCAAGTATGGACTACGGTATCAAAAAGGTGAGACTAAAAGTAAATAATTTTTAAACTGTTACTAAGCTGTAACTAATAATAATAATGAGATATATACAAATACATATTATGATATATTTGTATAGATAAATATTTTATTTATCATCTTATCTTATTTATATTATTATATTTATTATCTTATTATATATTTACAAAAAAATTATGTTCAATATCTATTTAGTTTCATTATTTCCTATAAAATATACACACTACGGTCGCTCCGTATAGGAGCTTTATTGTCAACACAGCCTTATAGAGTGAGATCACCCCGTATAGTAATAAACTAAAAAAAAACACAAAAGTAAAATAAAATTAGTAAATTATTGTCTTATATTATCATTATTACTATAACACTTATTCTTACCTACGAACTAACACTGAATAATATTATTTTATTTTTCTAATCAAACTTAACATTATTTAATGAATGAAAAGAAGTAAGAAGTAGTTTTTCATGTCAAACTTTTGAGAAAGTCCATTTGATAATTTACTTATACTTAATTTGTGTTAAGTTTAACTATATTCAGAGAAGAACTCATAAATATATTTAACAGAGAACAGATTGGATCTTCCACTATAAAATAATTTAAGGTACAAACCAAATTGTCTTTGTTTTATTTTATTTCAGTTTCATTCAATCATGCTACAGTTTAACTGAAATTAGTTTTTATTTTCTTTATTTTCAAAGAAACTCATCATAAGAAATTCATCAAATGTTAAAATAAAATACAGCAGTCCGTAGAAATAACAACACTATTTACCTTATTATAAATGAATATAACTTAAGTAACTATATCTCTTTATTCTAAATTGTATTTTTATTATTTTTTTCTTTTTATATTTTTTTAGTATTTTTTATTATTTTTTACTGTACAAACACATATCATTTTAAGTAAGTACTATAAAATATTCGAAACAGTGCACACACAACGAGTGCTGGGGGATCTTCGTTATACCCTTTCCGCCATTGTTTTGGACATTGTGAAAATTATCAATGCAGTAACATCTACTTATTATAAATTAATCCTATGGTGCACAAATCCCGGCCCTAAAAACTAAAAGAGCCTGATTCAAAAGAAAAAAAATATCTAAATTACAATTCAGGTCAACTAGATAAACGCTAAAGCCTAGGCTACTATTAAATTATTTTCCTATTAAAATGGTTACTATTATAGACTGCGATACACGTCAGTCTAAAATGTATATTTGTTCTGGTGATAAATGAATTATTACTAGATAAATCAAATGAACTGTAAATACTTCGAAACTCACTTTCATTTGAAATATCTTCTATACATAATATCTTAAATGATTTATCAAATATTTTAAAGGTAAATAATAAATAAAATATGAGCACATTGTATGGAATTCTCATTGCAACAATTCTATGAAAAATAATTAATACGTGTCTAAATAAATATAATACACTTAATATATTTAATAAACTTACATATATAAATATTATATCAATACAATAATCTTAAAGAAAATATGTAATAATGCTCTAATAGATGACAAACCTAATTTAAAACGAAATCATCTTTCAGAATTTTAAAAATACTTGAAATATTTAATAAGAAAAATCATGAAGCACTTATTAAATTCTTTTTTCTTTAATTAAATTTTATATTCCTTTGAGGATTGTCTGAAATAATGAAGTCCAAAAGCCTAACTAATTTATTTGAAGACTCTAGAGTCAAACTTCTTTTGGCCCTTGAACTTCCTATTAACCTATACAACATTATAAGTTTTATAATATGTATAATATGAAAATGAGAATTAACCAAATGAATATGAAATTGCTTTTAATGATAGATAAACTTACATATTCAAGTAATATTTTTATGAAATATAATTCAATTATTTTTTACAACACAGAATTGACGGCGTAGAGATTCATTAAAATAACATTTTACTCATTACTTTATTATTTATTCTAACAAGTAATCTAAAGTTTTTAGTATTTTAAACCGAAATTTTATTGGTAAGTATATTACAAGTATGAAATTGTGAATATGTCATAAAGTTACTTTATGGAAAATGTTGAGAATTAAATGAAAACAAATAATATGATTTAAAAAATACTTAATTAGTCAAATATATGGACACAATGTAATTTCAAATAAAAATTAAGTTGCAGACAATTATAATCATGATAATTCTCACTTATGTCCAAATAACTCCTTTAATTTATTCACAAATAGCACTTTTTAACACTTTACTGTTTTATATTATACGTAAGATTATCATTATTTATTCACCGCCTATAACACATTATATTATTGTCATTACTATTGGTATGAGACAGCCACTGGAAGACGCTTTAAGTGAAAAGCAAACATTTTTATTTAACTGCGATTATTTTCCCCAAATAATTGTTTTGATAAAATTCAAGATTAATTACATTGCATCTTAGACCATTAATAACTGGACGTGGTTCGCTAACCGTTACCCCTCTGGCAAAGATCAAAAATCTATGATCTAATGCGTTTATAAAAACTGTTGCTACAGAATCGATGTTTCATTGTTGTAATCGTTTTCGTCGTGTAAGGAGCTCCCTAAAAATGCCGGTTTGTGTAGTTAAATGGCATAAAAAACGGGCAAAAACTTGTAGTTTAGTAAAAGATGGAGTAACGTTTCATTTGAAAGTATTTAAACCTTAATTTTATCAATTTTTAATAAAAACAATTTATAAAAAGAATCGATTCTTTTGACGAAACAGCCAAACATCGATCAGTAATCGAATATTCTATGTATTTAATATGTAGATAGTCTAAGCAATGTCACAGTAAATATGCAAGCAGTAGTTTGACTTCATACTAGAGGTCGAAACGCGAGCTATACCTCAATTTCAATTTCAACTTACTAGTTAAATAGATTTTATTAATTATAAATAAGACTAACTCACTAACATACTAAACTTAAAACAGATACACTAACAATATACTAACAGAAAAAAAAATTAAAACTGTTACTCTTATTAATTGAAAAACTTGTTTAATGTAATAATGTAAGGAATAATAAAGGCTTTGGCGTGGCCCGACACGCACTTGACCGGTTTTTTAATATTTGGTCACGTAGTGTGGAGGTAATACCTAGATGGCATCACCAAAATAAACATATGAATACGACCTATCCTTCAAGGTCATTGATTAGTATCAGCATTAGTATTAGTATTATTTAAATCTACCAATCAAAAAACAACACGCATTTTATTGATCACTTCCTATTTTACTACAATTTACAAAATATTTCATTAGTTTACATAAAAAAGTGTATTTACAATCACAAAACTAAATGGAAATACAAAGTTGGCAAATGTAATTAAAATGCTGGAGGCAGGCAAGTTACGCGTGTGTGTATTGCAAGTCAAATTTATAGTTGTGTGTAGTGTATGGACACAGAATATGCATAATGTGTGTGAGTTTACCTCGTGAAAATGACAGACTTTTTTGTTGGTGAATTTGGGTGCGAACCGCGTCCAGTTATTAATAGTCTAAGCATTGCATACATTTATGAAGGTATACACAAAAAAGCAAAAAACAAATGAATTTCAGATTGCACTGGCACTGCCACGCATACCTAAATCTTGAATTTCTTACAAGAAGTTAAGCTTACAAAAGGCGGTCACTTTTAATAACACAGCTTCCAATATAATTATATTATAATTAATATAATTATATAAAATTGGCAAAAATTTCTATTGGTTATTTTATAAATAATGAGCAATTTTTTTTTACATATTTTAGTTGTTAGATAACCAGTGATGACAATATAAATTTTTATTTTTTAATTTTTAATAAAAGGTATCAAGCTAGGTCGAGTTTCGTACGAGTGTTTTAGATATAACCCAAAGTTTAATAAAATAAATTTCTACAAACTAAAAACACTCCGATATGAAAACGCACGCACACTGTTTGACGTGTTTGCCTGTCTGTGGTATCGTAGGATCTAAACGAATGGACCTATATTACGTAGGTACTATATAAAAAAAATAAAAAAAAATTTTTTTTTTTTTTTAGGTACTATATATTATGAGATAAATAGCAACATGGCTGTCTCAGATTTTTTTAAATATATTTCATTTTATTTAGCATAATATTTATATACATTTTTTTTTTATTTTTTATTTTTTACAAGTTAGCCCTTGACTGCAATCTCATCTGATGGTAAGTGATGATGCAATCTAAGATGGAAACGGGCTAACTTGTTAGGGAGAAGACGAAAATTTAAACCCCTTTCGGTTTCTACACGACATCGTACCGGAACGCTAAATCGCTTGGCGGTACGTCTTTGTCGGTAGGTTGGTAACTAGCCATGGCCGAAGCCTCCCACCAGCCAGACCTTGACCAATTAAGAAAATCTCAATCGGCCCAGCCGGGGATCGAACCCAGGACCTCCGTCTAAGTACATCTGTCCGTCTAATACATATACGTATAAGTTTGACATATGATATTTTATTATGTTATATTACAAAGAAATGATAGCGGCATAAAACAAATTGCAAGCAAAAAGTAAATATATATACTAGAAGTATATTATGTAGGTATATTTGTTTTAATAATGTCTATGATGTACAGACATCAAACAACTTTATTCTTAACCTATATGTTACACACTTACTTATATATTTATATTTTATATATATCTTCAAAATTTACTCATTCAAAGTATCTAACGTTTAAAGTCCTTTAAAAAATAAATAAATTATATATTTTTAAATTGTTAATTATGTGTGTATTCATAACGAGTGAGATTGATCTGGACCATCACATGTTATTATTGTCATTTCATCATGAGCAGCGGCAAATAAAAAGAACAAACATTGAATATTAGATGTATTTGAAATATTGTTTTTTATTATCAAACTAGGTAGCATTGATTGGGTCTGTATAAATTAATTTCAACTTTTGTATTTTATTTTATTGAAGTAGATTGGTATTTATATTATTTATTTATTGGTACATAATTTTAGTAAACAGTAGGTAGGTATAATGTTGCTATGTACGGGTTAAAGTTTAACACTTTTAGGTATTTCATGGTGGCATTAATGCGAAAAAAGGTTCTGTTGATATAGTTTCTAGTTCTTCTATTGAATTACCTAACCAAAAAAATTATCTAATAAGTAATTAAAAAGCCTTAATTTTAAAAGTGCTTTGAGGAAAAACGTCCCATATTAGTTTGCCTATCCTAAAATAAGAAAACACCTCTACAGATATTAAACATATTTTTTTTATTGTCGAGTCACAGTCGAGTAAATTTTTATAATTACTCATAAACTTACTAATTATTATTGAGAATATACTCAATTTTCTAACCTACTTAATATTGTCATGTATCTATCAGTTTACTGATTTTTATGTATTTACCTACTGAATTTTAACTATTCTACAATACTAAAGTAGATAAAATATTTTACAAATAAATTATATTTTTATTAAGTTATACTTAAAAATAAAATAATAATAAATAAAACATTAAAAAAAAACATTTTTTATATACATACATGACTTTGATTTATTTATATATTAAAATAATAACATAAATATAACAAAAATAGTTTATATTTACATTACTTAGATCGATCAAACAAATCAAATTCATTACTTTAAAAAAATCAAATGAATTAAGAATATACTCAAATTTCTATCCTACTTACGAATAATATTGTCATGTACTTATATTTTTACTGACTAGAGTAATTTTAAATATTCTACAATTCTAAGTTAAACAAAATATATTACATGATTTTTATTTATTTAAATATTATTTAAATATAATAAAAACACCAAATATATTCTATTTACATTATTTAGATCAATTAAAAAAATAAAATTAAATAACTGTATGCAAATCTTTTTTTTAAAGTGAATTATAATATGATTAAATACAGATTTATGTAATTACCTACGCAAAAAGATGGCGGTCGCTTAATGGTTGGTGTAATCTAAAGTATGTCCTTCTGTAATAATGTAAAAATCAAAATAGCACATAACAGATAATTAAAATGTACACGAATCAAAATAATATTTCACGGATTTATTTTATTGACTTTACTTATATTACCTACTATTATACATAAATATGTTAGAATAATTAAATACCAGTAATGCTGCCTGTTATAGCGATAATATATGTATATTATAAATAGTTAAAGGATATAGATTCTACTATGTACATAAACGGTTTAAATTTAAATAGTTATATAGAGAAGAAATAATGATTTATAATCATCTACAGGTATTTACTATCTTAATTATAAATGTTTATGCATGGTATTATTTTATATTTATGATTACATCTCTATGTTTAGAGAAATAATGATGAAAATATAATAGATTACTATTGCCTACATACTAGATATATAATTTGATTGGATAAATATGTGAGAGACAGCATACTAAAAATGAACTATTACAATGAAAGGAAATGGCCAATTTCACTTTGAATAAAGTTAACAGAATATAAAACCAGTATAATTATGTAGATATACATAGGTGTTACAACGTACGTAAAACAAAAAGTTTCGCCATACAATAAAACGGACGGGGCAGGACGGTAACGCGACACATATATGAACTATTGTGTTGTAATATCAACAAACAAAGTTTCAAAATCTTAAAAAAAAACAAAAATCTTGAAATAAATGATTTTTGATTTTTTTTTTATTTTGAAACTCGGTACACAAAAACTACGGCTCAATTAACGGAGTCCACGAGGATACTATACTGATTTTAACACTGCCCCATCGCACCATAGTGACGATGTCACGGTACGCTCGGTACCCTCTAAAAGGACCAATAGATAGAACCCATAGGTCAAGGTCAAGATGCCTCAGCTCGAAAGGGGCTGGAAAATATGGCTGGACCAGGGGAGCGAAATCTCTTGTGCATTTCCCGGACAAGGAGGCTACGTCTCGAGGCCTGTACTCCCTTCCGGATTATCCGGGAGGTTGTGGCCCACGCGACGATACCAGCGTCGCAGCGCCGTCCGTCCCGTCCGCTGTGTGGTGTTGAGGAACCTTATGTAACTATTTAATTAACAAAAAACAATTAGTCACATCTTATGTGTTTAAGTTTCTAGAATTAACATATATAAAGAAACTTAAAATGTATATATTACATTCAGGTATTTCAAAATTTCGATTTTATGTAATCTTGAAAAAAAAAATGAAGATACATGAATACATTACTTCCCTTTTGTAGGTAACATTTTATTTAAAGTCCTACACCTATACATATACAGTATGTTTTCAATTTGAAGTACAATCCTAAGTTAAATTATATCGTAAATATAATATTATAAACATTTTACAACAACAAGAGATAGTAACAAGAACGAGCAAATGTCTGTTCTAAAAAGTGTCAAAATCTGCGACCAAATTACTTCACCGTATGCTGAGTTTCATATTAATTTAATTTATATTTTCTAAATAGCTATAAAACTAACATAGTATAACAATTTAAACAAAAGAACCCGTCAGCATACGGACAAAGAATATTTCTTCAAAATCCAACAAAAAAAAACGACTTATATGTATAAGAGATCAAATAAATTAAAGCAAAAGAAATAATTTCTATTATTGATATGCCAATGTAAATATATACATCTGTACACATAATTATATTGAGCAAATAAAACATCACAACTATTATAATTCCAAGCATAATAAAATATTTGCAACGATAGACAACAATTAAATTGAAATAACACTTAATAACGTATAATTGTATGGCCTGACCAGAAAAATAAAAGCCTGGTATGGAGGACCCACAAGTATTTTAACCACTCTGTGTTTTTGAAACTAATGGGAGGATTTAAGGCTCAAAAGGGCTAGAACTTAGAGCCGTAATGTTTGTTAAAAAAATATAGAAGGAATTAGTTCCTTTTTTTCGCAACATGACAAGGTTTTTATTTTTCTGGTTTTAGGCTACAATTAGAATTTGTAAGGGTAAACAATATTTTATCATAATTGTATATTAGAAACGCTATACACGATGTGATTTTACGCTAACCACCGAGAGCATTATTATATGCTACTATATCTAAAAATATCGGCCAAAGCATCACCGATAAACGTAATAAACAGTGACGTAACTATGGCCTATATCTGAGGCATGTGGCAAATTCATTGAATGGGATGAAGCCCCAAAAATAGTCATGGATTTTTTTATATGTACTTCAGTGGGATCGCGGCATTACTCCAGGCTTGTGAATTTATAGATAGTTACGTCACTGGTAATAAGGGCACTATCCCATTGGCGTTTAGTAAATGACAACATTTCTGAAATTTTAGATCAGCAACAATGCTGTGCTAACACGACGAACGTTAAATTTCAGTTTCACAAAAGACCTAAACTATGGATAACATTTTCTTTTATCTTATTTTCTGTCTGAGAAGCAAAGTCCCATTCTGAAGTCTTTGTACGGTGCCACAGGTATACACGGCTTTACCAATCATCGTGAAGTGAAAGTAATTAGACTCAGACGCTACTTACTGCTGCTTACTAAGATAATGTTTAAAACTCCAGGGGCCGATGTCTTAACGTTCTATCTGAAACACGGGGGTGTTTCACCACCAATTTTTTACGTCTGGGCTAAAAAAATATCAATATTTTATAGCCCGACCCAGGCTTCGAACCGGGGACCTAATGATCCGAAGCTACTTATGCTAACCACTGAAACTACGAAGCCGTTACGTCACGACAAACGAACAAACGAGGCTGTAACAACGACTGATACGTCGCATATATATGCATGGTATCGAGCTTAGGCAGATGTCGGAGAAACGCCATAGTTCAAAAATCACCAGTAGGATAGCGGCCTTAATGCACAGGAGTAAAGAATTCAACACAGAATTTACTATTTTGTTCCTTACTCGTGTGATAAAGGTGAGCACACATCATTTTTATGGGTAGTCTGATAGATTGATAGATCTCGGTGATCTGAAATAGAGATCAGGAGCAACATTCAGAAATCTAAAGTCGGTACAATATTAAGAGTCGCATAACTATTTTATTTCACGTCAAATTACATTCACGCTCGTTATTAATTAACTAAGTAGATATCTCAAGAATGTCACTTGACTAGATTTCATCGCAACTTAATATTTCAATTGGTAATATCAAATATTAAGTTACAATTTTAAGTTAAAAAAATTGATTAATATTTCAGTCGCGATACAAATTTTACATTCAATGAAACTACTGCCAATTTCTTAGCTCCCATTCGCACGAGCGTTTTTTTAATGTGCGTTAAAAAAGCGTTCAAATATAGTATGAAGTTAAATGAAGGTCTATTTCCAACGCTCAAAATTGAAAATGCAAAACAGCTCGAAAAAAAGCGTTTTTAAAACGCTGACGCGTGAACATATACTTGGGAATGCATTTGTTCTATTTGAACGCTTTTTTAAGGTCCGTAAAAAGCGCTCGTGCGAATGGGGGTTAGTCTCTACATAGTGACTGCGCAAGCAAAACTTCTCAGACTTCCATAACATACCGTAAAGTGTAAAACCTTATGTACAATGGCATAATATTGTGAGACATCTAGCTACTACGAGTACATTAACTTAAAGGATAATATTTGCAAACTTAGCTAAAGTCGGACTGATCATATCGTTGTTTGTGGTACAGCAAGGTTTGCAAGTGTATTTATTGATATTTTGATTTTTTTTTTATTCTTCGCAAGTTAACCCTTGACTACAATCTCACCTGATGGTAAGTGAGGATGCAGTCTAAGATGGAAGCGGGCTAACTTGTTAGGAGGAGGATGAAAATCCACACTCCTTTCGGTTTCTACACGACATCGTACCGGAACGCTAAATCGCTTGGCGGTACGCCTTTGTCGGTAGGGTGGTAACTAGCCACGGCCAAAGCCTCCCACCAGCCAGAACTGGACCAATCAAGAAAACCTCAATCGGGCCACCGCGCATACCACTGCGCCACGGAGGCCGTCAAAATTTCTCTTTTATTCAAAAATATATTTGATTTATTAAAGCAAATTAAACAAATTATAAGTTACAAGTATATCTGTTTAAAAAGCTTCTAAACAAATTAACCGATTATGATACAGTTATTTTTGTTTGAAAGCTCGATGGTGAGTTTATTGTTTCATTTAATGGTTTTGCTTTTTTTCACTAATTTTCTGTTGTGGTAAGTATACTGATAAGGGTCTCTAGCTAACTTCACGTCAAATCCCTTTCCACAAATGCTAATGCTTAGAAAATTAAAAATTTATGGGGCTGACATTTTTTTTCTTTTTTTTTTTCTTAAAATGACCAATATTTCCATTCCCCTCCAATTAGTCGGGAAAGACTGTGTTAGGAGTGGGTACGACAATAGACCAACGAGGGGGGGATCGAACCACCACCCCTAGGTGATGAGTCCGACCTCTTTTACCGTTGAGCTGTTGAGGCTATGTATACATTTCCAATTTGTAGGTTGATCAGGTGACCTATTGATAACGAATCTCATACCCTTACATTTCTACTTTTTGTTTGTTGTTTTCGTTAGCGTCTGTACAAAGAGAATTGTCGTGTAACTTAGCTATAGGCCAAGATTATTTATATACATAGCATATTAGCATATATTAGTACGATTATATAGCCTAGTTGTCCCAGGTGTTTCGTATAAATATTATGCCACTGGGCTTAATTGGTAGGATTTAATAAGTGCCGTCGTCAGTGAGATCCTGGTACGACTCGGCGGGGGGTTGTATAGGCTCGGCCTGGTAGAGGGCGCCGGAGACGAAGGGGTTGTTGGGCACGTGTGGCTGCGGCGGCGCGGGGCGGGTGGGTGCAATGCTGCCGTACGCGGGGGGCTCCGAGCCGGTCAGAGCTGATGACTTCTCCGACTGAAGACAATCACATGTTTTAGTAGTCTTCATCATTATCAGATTATTTTTCAAGGCCTCTTATAGGAGAGGATATGGAGCTTTGACCCACCACGCTGCCGCTGTGGGCTGGTGGGCTGGTATAATGTTAAATTCCTTAACGACCAAAATAATAAAATCGTACAACCTAAACAATTTTTTTTTTTTAAATACTTTGCAGTAGAAAAATTTAGGTAAACTACTTGAGCCCATTTAAAAAAAAATAAGTAAACTACTATTTAAAAATAAATATAAAACTAAAAAAAAAAAATTAACTTATGTAATTTTCCAACACGTGGTACAACTAAATTGTAAGGATTTTAGTATCTTGTAGAAAATTCATTATTACTTAAAACTGTGCAGTCAGCAACAATCGTATATAGCATGTCGTGCTATTTACGGGACTGCCTGTATATCTATCTATTTCTTTAATTTTTTTTCATACAACGTCACATGTATTTGTATGTCACAGATGACAGGTTATTACACTCAATATCTTCTATAACAGCTTACTTTTAAAGGCTTCCTGTATAAATATTGTTATAATACTTACGAAGGTGGTCTCTTGGTCTAAAGATTTCAGCGGCGCATCGTAAGGCGCGGTCGGCTCAGCCCAGGGTTGCAGTTCTCCCGACGCGAAAATGCCATATATGGTGATGCCAATGAAATGCACTGTGGCACCCATTAGAAACACCGCCCGCCATTCCTTTATTGCCATATCTGGTTTATCCTGTTGTTGAAAACATAATATAATTAGTAGCGACTGAATATTTTATTAATTTGTTATATTAAAAAATATATATTTGTTATCTTTGCAATTGCACGTTGTAGAATCAACATCTCCTGAGGATGCTCCGTTTTCGGGGTTAAACGCACGTAGAGAGTATTTTGTCGGACCTGGGTGACGTTGTCGCATGGGTTCGTCGGCTTTTCGCGGATAATAGCAAAATAAATAAATTATTATATATTTGTTTAAATTTTAATATTAGAGTGACGTCTTGAAACTCACATTGGTTTAAAATAAAACACTATAATAGTCATTTTGTCGATTAATTTTGACAAATATTGCCATTTGCTATTCAACAAAAAAAATCTTCTAGCAAATGGATTAATTATTGATTCAAAATTATTAAGTTAACATCTCATAAGGATGCTCCAGTGTCGAAATGACACGTAATGTAGGCGGTGGCATTTCCGGAAAATAGCAAGGAAATTTATTAAGCTTGAAAATCTCAAGCTATGTTCACGGACTACCTAATTTGAATTTCGTTAAGACATTAAATCGGGTTTAAAAGTAGATAAAAGATCACTGATCACGCACATGAAGTCGCGAGCATCCGCTAATATACAATAAGACAAAGACAAAGCAAAAACAAAATATATCTACATCTAAATTACATCGAAGAGGGAGAAACAATGAGGTTTATTATTTTGAATAGCGTTAAAATTCTTTGAAATGTAGTCGTGCGTCGCTATCGAACAGAAGCGGCGACGGCGGCGTTCCCCCGCGAAGCCCTAGGTTCCTTGCCGCGAAACAAAAAGGACAGTGGGTCGTTGGTAATTTTAAAAAGGAAATCGAGCTCGGCTGGGCCGCCGCGTGAATTCGCAATGAGCGGGGCCGGTGCGCGACGATGTGGATCGGGTACATTAAGCGAGCACTTTATTATCGGTGGCTATACGCTACAATGACTTTTGTTATACTACTCGCAGTCGAATGAGACATTTTCCTCCAAACGTTTATAAAATATCTCCTAGGAACAGCACAGACCGTCAAATTATAGTAAGCGACACTTTTTTCATACGTGTAAATTTTAATACATTTTTATAAATTCATTGATATTATGAAATTGCAACGTCGGTCAACCAATCTAAATACAAATAAAAAATTAAATTTAAATTAATCTAAATAAAAAAATAAATATAAATTCGACGTACTGTCCAACTTATATTTTTTTTTCTTAGACGTATTTTATATTTATTATTGACATTTATATTAAAAAAAAAAAATATAAATGTCCAATTTACTTATATATTTTTTTTCTTACACAATATGAAAAATAAATAAACCTGTGTATGAGTAGGTACTAAGATAGCTGTTTTGATTATTTACATATTTTATATTATCATTAACAATAACAACCCATATTCAGCTCACTGTTGAACACGAGTCTCATGTCACAATGAGAGGGGTACCAATAGTCCACCACACTGGCCTGCAGACTTCACACATGTTAAGAATTAAGAATATATTCATGTATACAGGTTTCTTCACGATGTTTTTCCTTCACTGTATGAGCACAGAATACATAAATTATGTACAAGTCACGTGAATTTTTTTTAATTGAAAATTCCCGGACTAGATTCAAACCTACGTCTTCCGAATCAAAGGTAGAGATCATACATTCACTGATCCATAGAGGTCCACTGGGCGATACATTTATATTTAAATACTTATATAAATAAAGTACGAAAATGCTTCTTACCTTATCCTGCGTGATGTAGTCAATAACGATGGGCACGAGGAAGCCAGCGATGGTGCCGATGCCGTTGGACAAGCCCATTAGGATGGAGGCATACCGAGGAGCTATGTCGAGATGGTTGACGTTGTATCCAGATATGGCGAACCCGCTGAATGCTACTCCAAGAGTCATTTCTATTGTAGCCACGTACTAATAAAAAAAATGTTTAAATAAAATAAAAAAATATTATACTCCATTAAATTAAATAAGCTTCATAAGTTTAGTAAAACACTAAACATAATATTATAAAGTATGATAAGTAGACGTACTAATTTATGTTTTGTTTTTGTCTATGATAAGATAGTCCTTGACTGCGATCTAATCTGATGATAAGTGCTGACGAAGTCTAAGAAGGAAGAGGGCTTATTTGAAAGTGGTCAAGTATGTTCTATCCATACCTCTACTAACTAACTCTCAATATAAATACAACCATATTTTGTAAAGAGTATGAAAAGATATTTCAAAATAAGGATGCAGATAAGGCACTAATTTCAAATTTTAATTCCAATTTCACAAGAGGTTCATGTTTTACTAGAGCTATCACCATTGAAACTATGTTGAAGTTATAATGTTGCAACAAATTACGTGTAGTTTTGCTTTATTCAAATTAATAATGAAATTAAACAATTTTAGAACGGTATTATCGAACATTTACCAATATAACATAACAGGTAATAAATAAAAATGAAATTTAATACCTTTCTGTCATAAAATATTTATAGCTCAGTTAGTTTTCTAATTTTTGATTTTTATAACTTTATGATTACCAACAATGTATTAACTAAGTAATTAACATCTGCTCCGTACCTTATTATCAGCATAAGCAATGAGGACGAAGAAGAACGCCTCAAAGCCGAAGCCGCCGCAGTTAAAAAGCTTTCGCACATTAGTCGTAGTCATGATGTTGTTCTTGCGCAAGTAATCAGCGAGCATTCCTCCGATGGGCACGAGGGAGGTCATGATTAAATGTGGTATCGCTCCAACGAAGCCAGACTGCAAGGACAATATAAAATTAGCGGACCATCTAAAGACAAATAATATCAATAATGAAAAGTAAAGTTAGAGAAATAATGATGAATAATAATTAACATTTGCAAATAATGCTAGGATTCAAAGGAGATAAGCAATCAATCAATCAATCAATCAAAATTCATTTATTTCAAGTAGGTATAGTTTACAAGCGCCTACAGCTTTTGAAACGTCAAGTTTGATTTGACTATTTGTGAAGACTCTACTACCAAGTCTTGTCTGCTTACGCCCGAAATTAATAATGTATCTCCATTCTAAGATTGTTGCCAATCGCCCGATCGATCTCTAATCTTCGTGCCAATATTAAAACTCTGCAATCGATCTGCAATCTAAATTTTTTTTTCTGACGGATCGCAAGCGATCTTTCCTTGCCCCTCCTCGTCGTTCCGTTCTTAGCACAGTGCTTATAAATAACATTGTGATTTATTCAATCAGATTTTTTAATGTAAAAATCTGATATTTACAAAAATTAACAATACAAAATTCTTACCTCTGTGATTTGCATATTAAACCTGGTATTAAAATATGCAGATTGGAAGATGACGAGTAAACAGAAGTTCCATGTTCTGCAGAAATTCGCTACGATTATAGCATACACCTAAAACAAAAACGTTCACAATATTTAAATAATAAATAAATAGCTGTGAAGTGTGCTGTAAATATAATCTAGATAAATAATCTCGTGGCATGATATTGTTATAAGAAGAGTTAGCTTAAATTTCATGTTGTATTATTTTTCAATTCAAAAAAATCTAGATAAAATTAGAAATCACTTTTTACTCTAGAGGATAAAATAGTATAAAGATACACTGATAGCATTGTGAAAAGAAAACTTTACCGAGCTAGTGAGATCTAAATAGCTTTACAAACATGTTGTATAAAGTAGTACTTACGGGCGGTGAAGTAGCGAATGCCTTCCAAGGCGTGGCCCAAAATCCAGGCATAGCGGCTTGTGTGGCCGTTCCTAGAGATTGTTCGATGTACGTGAGTTCCTTCCCTGATATGTGGGGGTGCTTGCTTGGCCGCTCGAACACAAGCCACAGCCACATCACGTACCTATTACACGGTAATATACATATTAACAGTGAACTATTTTGATAAAACATTCTAAATGTAATCACAATTAAATTTATAAAATTGATAAAATAAGCAAATTGAATCAAATCCATTAACTAGTAGTAAGCTTCTGTGCAAGCACTTTAGAACGGTCAAGTGGGCAATGCATATTTATTCTATAACGGTATTTTCCGATAAAACACGCCTACCTGCAAAGTCTCTATAATAGGGATTATGACAGTTTTTTTTAATTGTATATAAATTAAGAATATGCTAATAGTAAAGCAATTTTGTAAAAAAACAGGGTATCTGCGATCATTACTTTGCTACTGGGATTTAAAGGGTCAGATTTGCGGCACTGCCACGGATCCCTGAAAAACGCCACTTACAAAATGGTACGAATTAATGACGTCGTAGGTACATAATGATCGTTAGATTTGTATAGGCGTTCAAACAAAATTACTAATATCTTAGATGTTAAAAAATGTCACATTTAATGTAAGGAAGTTAAAACTGTATGAATTTTCATCTAATTACGGAAAAAGATTTATTTTGAAATTTTATAATCTTATTTATTTTGCAAATATCCAGACAATCTTTGCTTTTTATGTATAAATTGCTTAACATTGACCTTATTTACCCGAATGTATCATAAAAATCAATATATTCAAACCATCCCCATTGTAAAGTTGAAAATGCTCCGATTTCAGAATGATATAGGTATAGGGAAAAGTAGAAAGCAATAAAAAGGTAAACAACTTAACTATACAAAGGTATAGTTACATCTAAGCAAATTGATTGTAAAGTGCTTCTATTCGAATAAGTTAAGCAGGTATGTCAGTGACTATCACCGGTTCAAAAACATTTTCAACCGAAAACCGAAGAACAGCAAACAAGAAACTCAGCATTTACAAACTTGTTTATATTGTTCATATTTACCAAATAATTCCCGAAACTCCATAAAAGTAGAATGGCGTCTGCCAAGATATGTAGTCGGTGAGCAGACCGGACAGTGGCATGCCGATGACTATCCCCGCGTAGGTTCCGCAGAAGGCGAGCGTGGCCAGGCGTGATCGCTCCATCGGGGGCGCCCACATGCGCCAGATGCCGTGGCACGAGGGGTAGGTCACACCCTGGAAAAATGCCCTTCTATAGCTTGGCAAGTTGATGACACTCCCATGATATGCGGGCGACGGGGGGAAAAAATTGCGCAGGTGAAATCGTGCGTGCGGGGAAGTGAGGTGCATCAGTCGTCGGTTTTTCATTCATCTTCCTTTTTATTAGCTTTAAAGCAGACCAGTTTGAACACAAAAAGTCATCAATATCGGTCAAGCCGTATTGGTACAGCACATTGAGATATATTGTATCAATTTAATTGTATATATTTTTGTAAATAGGAAAATCTTAGGAAAATCTTTTACTTTTGTAACCATTTTATTTGTATGAGTATGTGAAAGCAATTTCACTAATATGATTTATTCAATACCTTTATCGTGGATAATGTGACACAGAAATCGAGATAAAATGTATTTTATACGACCGCTCCGATCTCAATGTAAGATTTAATAGGATACCATGCTATTGACGACTCTGCTAAGCCGGGTACAGGCGAATAAATACATCGCCATGGTAACCGAGGGCCCAATAATCCTAAAGAGGCTTTGTACTTCGGGAGACGATTTCGACTGTACTCAAGAACGATTGAAAATAGAGAACATTGAAAATATATATGATAGCGCTTAGATATCTTTATTATTTATCTTGAACCTCTTATAAAGCTTTTTTCTTTTGTTAAAAAAAGAATATTTGCCATATTTTTTATAATATGACCAATATTCCCATTCCCCTCCAACTAGTCGGGAAAGACTGTGCTAGGAGTGGGTATGACAATAGACAACGGGGTGAAGATTAAACCACCACCCCTCGATGATGAATCCAACCGCTCTTACCGTTGAGCTAATGAAGCTTTATAGCAAGATTTATATATTGTATACAAAATATATTCATCAAAGGGGTTTTCAAGAAATGTTTATGCATATTTTTTCTCTACCTTCAACATTATTCAGTTTTAATTTTAACGCTGAATATTTAATTTCACCTTGTATCTCTATTATCATAGCTTATATCTTTGATTACAGGTTCCTAGGCAGTATTTTTAGCAAACTATTTTATAAATAGGCAGCCAGAATAGGACTTTAATAATTATGTATTTCTATTTTTTTTGCGTTAATGCTTTTCTAATATGTTCTATATTTTTTTTAATTTTATAACACAAACACTCGGATATGCTTGAGTATGTACTCAAGCATATCCGAGTGTTTGTGTTTATACTGGCTTATTATAATAACTGTACAGAACGGGACTGGAATAAAGCTGTGTAGCCCAGTGGATATGACCCCTACCTCCGATTCTGGAGGGTGTGGGTTCGAATCCGATCTGGGACATGCACCTCCAACTTTAGCAGTTGTGTGCATTTTAACAAATTTAATATCACGTGTCTCAAAACGGTGAAGGAAAACATCGTGAGGAAACCTGCATACCAGAGAATTTTCATAGTTCTCTGCGTGTGTAAAGTCTGCCAATCCGCATTGGGCCAGCGTGGTGGACTATTGGCCTAATCCCTCTCATTCTGAGAGGAGACTCGAGCTCAGCAGTGAGCTGAATATGGGTTGATAAAGATGATAGAACGGGGCACTGATCATAAACAAGGTTAATATGCCCATGGCAATATAAAAATGAAAACATTTCAGAAGCAGTCATGATCCTATTATCAATATCTAAAGTCCCGTTAAAAGGGGGATAACACCAAACGTGACACTTTACATTCGCCTCCCGTTTTGGTTTCAAAATTTGAGCATCCATAATAAGCTTGATCATGCCTCGTCACGTACTGAATGCCAAATGTTCAAAATTAAAGTGTGTGACATGACGTCATACTTGTTACACGTCCGTTCTACCCCTCTTGTATCTTTGATGTATCAGATCGAGGTGTTGTTCGAATATTTTGTTAATATTATATTTGGAAAATGCATAAATTTAAAAATTTTTCTTAAAAAAAGCTTTTATTTTGGAGTTTATAAACTATACTAAAACTAAAAGTTGTAATATTAGAAACATATAGTTTTCCATATTAAAATTTTATAATTTTTGTCTTCGTGTATTATAGGTGTGAAAGCTAGTGTTACAACACATTTCATTCATTATCTGGTTTTAAATATAACACGCTATTAATTTCATAGTAATCATCCAGTGTCTAAGTAATAATTAAGTAGTTGAAGTTTGACGTAATCGGTACTATACAGCCTTTCTTGATGAGTACTGTTTACTAACAAAGAAATTAGAAATGAAGGTAGAAAACGGTAGAAGGTAAAAAAAAAAAAATTTAAAAACAAGTTCATTATAATTATTATTATTAGGTGTGAAATGACATGCGTTTTCTACCTTCATTTCTAATTTCTTTGTTGGTAAACAGTACTCATCAAGACAGGCTGTAGTATAGTACAGAATATCTAAATATTGCGATTTTCTATGGAAAAGAAAAATTTCTTAACATTGAAAGATCCTTAATTACTATCGTGGTATATTAATTGATGATTTTTACCAACTGTCATCTGAATTAAGAGTGTTTACGTGAATCATTATAGCTTTCTGTATAAGAAAACTTGAAAAAATGTAACCCAGATTTCCAGACCTATAGTTGTTCTTCTTTGTGATAATAGTTTTGTAAGCTAATATTACAATTGAGTAAAAAAAGTTACCTCAACAAATCCCTGTGCTACTTTCAACATCACCACCGCCACGGGGCCCACAGACATCGCTCCAGGGATTGCCATATTAAATATGGCCGAAGCGAAGATGGCCACACCAAAGATCCTGTTGGCTGGATACATGGACGCGAGGAAGCCGCCCGGCACTTGGGTGATGAGGTAGCCAGCGAAGTATGACGAATCTATTGATGACTCCACGCTAACTGTCCAGTTGAAAGGCGTATCTTCTTTAACTCCGGATGAAGTCTGTTGAATAATTCATTATTATTTTCCTGGGAGAGGTAATTAGGAGCTTAAACTCACCGCGCTACCGTACGCAATAAATCGCGTACGAAATAAATCTATATTAATTAATTAAAAAGTTAAGAACTTCTTATAAACCTTAATTTAAAAATCATGTATTTATTTTTTCAAAATTTTTCAAATGTCTAAAACGCTATCGTTCATTTTGTGACGTCAAAATGTTGGATGCATCGCATCAAACGGATTTTATCTACTTGCCGTGGCTAAGGTAACTAGCCACGGTCTACCACCAGACCAAATCTGAGCCAATTTAGAAAATATTAAATCTTAAACTGATCAGTTCTGGAAAAAGCACCCAGGGCATCTCTGTTGAGAGCCCCAGCACTAACAAGAGAGGTCTTAATAAAAGCTAATAATAGTTAAAATACTCACATTATGCTTTTCAGTCATCTTAAGCTTGGCCATGCTCATGTTACATCGCATACCGAACATGATGCTGAACCCGAAGCACGCCAGCAGGGCCACAGTGTAGCGAGCCGTCAAACATGGGCATTCCGCTCGGACGTATTTATCTGCTCCAACAAATTCATTTTGTTATACTATGGCAAAATCATCAAAACATTTTTTATTTTAAGTGCACAGAATAATTATTTGTTATAATGAATGAATGAAATATACTTTATTGTACACCAAAAATAATAATAACAGGCAAGAAATTAACTTAAAAACTAATGTACAATTGGCGGCCTTATCGCTAATGAGCGATCTCTTCCAGACAACCAATCGAAAAAAGAGAAAATAAATACAAGGAATAATGCATAATGACGGGTGTACACATAAAAAGAGAAGTAGAAGATATATTACACTTAGATAATAATATATAAAATCAAAATCAATATATACTAGGCTGCAAAATTAATTTTTACGGGTGAAGTGAGATGTTCAAAAAAGGATCCTAAGCGTCGCGAGGTATTCAAGGGTAAAGGTGTTTCGCCTCACTACAGTGAGGAAAATGCTAAGAATAATTATCTTAATTTGGCAACACATAGGTAGATGTAAAATTCATATTATATCTACTCTTATACTTATACTCATGATTAATAAATCACAATAAAGTAAAAAAGAAGCACGTCTTTTTTATAATTTCGATAATTTTTTAAGAACACAACAATACAAATTTATTTTTAATAATTAAATGTATTGAAATTATCTTTATCTATTCAGCCTACGTTATCCGATATAGAAATAAGAAATATGAAAAATATTATCTCGCTGTTTGTGATACGTATGTATCATGTAGATGCATTTGCTGATAAGAAAGCATGGATACAGACATAGAACACTAACTTAATTATAGAATTGGATACAATTTAGGTAAATGAGGATATCTAAAAAAAAATTGGGACTCTTGTTCTGGGCATCATATCAAAATCATTTAAGTGTTTATTGTTAGCAAGAATTACATAATTTAAATTCTAACAAGTATCACTAAATGGGCACTATTATCATTTTTTAAACGTCTTCATCTCAATTCGCGTATGTATTTTTTTCATGTTACTTCATAACTTCGTCATTTATTATCCAATTTTAAAAATTCTTTTTTTGTTGAAAAGAGTATACTTCCAGATTGGTCCCATTTCATTTTCATGAAAATCGGTTTTGTAATTTTGTTTTAAAATCATAATAACTGAAATACGTTTTTGAAGTCGGTTCCATTTTTATGTTAAAAAGATTTTATACATGTGTTACAGTGGTTGACGGTAGAAGCAGTTGATCACCTGAAGTTTTGTTTTATTTGTTTCGTGCGATCGTCAGACTATAAGCAAAGACGTTGTAGGACAGTTAGTGAGTGAAAGTCAACCTTCCCAGCGGGAGAAGCTTCATCAATGTTTTGGGTGGCTTTCAGTTAAAAATAATCCGTCTTTTTAGGCCGGCCGCATTTACTTGTTTTCCGTATTCGTTTTCCTAATGCGTTATTTTGATTTGGAATTCCGTTAGACTATCGCAGACTTTACATTTTTCTTCATTCGGAATGTAAATTACCGCAAGGGCTTGCATTCGTTACATACGCGCAGAATTTGTTCTCGAAAATGTACGTCATCTAATGTATTTTATATTGATTTCATGCATTCGATTTTCCGAACATGGAAAACGGATTCGGAAAACGAGTGTCTACGGCCGGTCAGCGTCGAATCGCCTGTGGCATTGTCAACTACACTGCCAGGCGTTTCGGATGGTTTGTGATTATATTTGTTGGTTGTGCTACTTGATCTTATCTCCTCTTTAATACTTGTCATTTGGGGATGGTAGAGAGGTGTATAACCTGATGTTGAGTGCAAAACTATCGCCTTTAAAAGCGGCAACACACAACAAGTACTATTCTATACTATTAAGTACTATTCAAATTAAAACAAAGCTTATAATATACGCGTATGTACCTATATGTCTCGGAGGTGGTCGCTCGGGAGACGGCGGTGTCTCGAGGTCCTCACCATCGTACATCTGATCGTAGCCCTTCTGTTCCACGTGAAAGTTTTCATACTGGGTGTTTCTGTAACAAAAATATCATTTATAATTTACTGGTACACTCCACTGGCTTGAAATATTCTTATTTCTAACCGGAATACATTTGACGTGATGTTAGGTATTCTTAAGATATTATCAACTACCCCATTCTAATGAGAAAACTATTCTTCTCTAAATTGTGTTAGTTGTTGTTGTGTAGTAATGTGGGTGACATTTTTTCTATGATTTATTAATACCGCGGCAATGCCCTCTTTCTTAAGTGTAAATCTTGATATTAAATCGAACGTATTTTAATTCCAAATAAATAAATAAATAAATATACTTAAACAATACACATCACTATTTAGCCCCAAAGTAAGCATACAGAGTAGCTTGTGTTATGGGTGCTAAGATAGTTGATATTATAATATTCATATACATTTATATACTACATATAAATACTTATATAATGTATAAATACAATTCCAATCTTCCCATTAAAAAAAAAATCTGTTAAAACTAATTAACTTCAACGAAGCAAGTATGAATGTTCATTATGTATCTATGAGTATAAATATAGTGATCGCTCAAGTGCATATTGTATTACGCAACGTGGGGAGCGCACCCCGCCTTGCCTCTTCACGTCTTATCCAGAAGCATCTTCGAAAATTGCAGAAAATGATGCCGTTTATGCCTCAAAACGATGAATTTATTAACACAAGAACCTAGTAGGTAAATTGATAATAAAAACGATAAACTAATGGTAAATGAATCTATTAAACTAATGTAACAAACATCACGTGTCTCAAACGTAAAGGAAAACATCGTGAGGAAACCTGCATATCAGAAAATTTTCTTAATTCTCTGCGTGTGTGAAGTTTGGTAATCCGCATTGGGCCAGCGTGGTGGACTATTGGCCTAACTCCTCTCATTCTGAGAGGAGACTTGAGCTTAGCAGTGAGCGGATAACGAATAAACATTATTTAACAATACAATTTTAAAATTATTAACAACAATTAATAGCCACAAAAATGTGTGATTGAATAATCAGTGACTTTTTAAAGAAAAACAATAACTTAGAAACACAAGTCACTGATTGTGCGTAGACTCTACGAGAATGCTACGCTTCTACGATCGAGTGTTTATATTCTTTATAATGTTGTCTCTCATATTTCATACTAGCTGCCGCCCGCTACCTCGTCCGCGTGAAATTTAGTTTTTCAAAAATCCCTTGGGAACAATAGATTTCTCCGAGATGAAAAGTAGCCTATGTGTTAATCCAGAGTAAAATCTATTTCCATTCCAAATTTCAGCTATATCGGTTTCTGTAGTAAATAATATATATAGTCATTAAGTAAATTTCAATAATTATAGTGTATTAGCGAGTTGCGAAGCTGAAGTGGCAATGGGTGGGTCACATAGTTCGAAGAGCCGATGGACGTTGGGGCCCCAAGGTGCTGGAATGGCGACCCCGCACCGGAAAGCGCAGTGTTGGGCGACCCCCCACTAGGTGGACCGAGGATATCAAGCGGGTTGCAGGGAGCCGCTGGATGCTGGCGGCTCGAGATCGTTGTGCTTGGAGGTCCATGCAAGAGGCCTATGTCCAGCAGTGGACGTCTATCGGGTGATAAGGTTAGGATAGTGTATTAAAAACAATATAATTTAGATAAAACATTATTTTTAAAAAAATGCATGCTATTTTATAGCAAATTGTATGCCAACATTTATTGTATCAAGATCTGTATTTAAGAATTTGCAAATAAAGGATTACGAATTATGTAATTGCGCTGTTAAAGAGTAACGAACATCCATACAAACTTTCGCGTTTATTATATTTGTAACTTGTTGCAGTGGACACACAAAAATGACATAAAATAATTAGATAAATTGAGTTAGTCGGCATAGTATCAAATTTTAAATTAATTCAACTTCTAAGCCAAACTATTGTGTTACAGACTGAAGAAAGTTTTGTACGGTCATGTCATAGCGTTAGAGAGGACAAAGTTAGTTACGAAAGTTGGAAGCTGAGTGAAAGTCGGTCAGCGCTAATTACTGCCCAAAATTAATTGTTGCTCCTTAGTGCATAGCATAGCCATGATATACCAGTACAAAGTCATTTCAGCGAAACTGTCAGGAAACCACTATGTGAATGTTTAAATGAGGTTTGCTTCAATTTGAGAAATTGGTATTTATTATTATAAATACGTTTTTCATATTTCTATCCTTTAAAATGATTTCTAAAATGTGAGTTAAAGTTACATTATTCTTTGATTCAGTCTATAAATATCACACTAATATTGTATAGGTGAAAGTTTGTGTATAAGTGTGTGTAAGTGAATATGTTTGACCTCCTTTGCGCGCTGCAACTACTGAATCGATTTGGCTGAAATTTGGAAATAGATTTTACTATGGATTGAGGCTACTTTTCAGCCCGGAAATTTTCATGATTCCCGCGGGATTTTTGAAAAACTGAATTCCACGCGGTGAAACTGCGGAGCGTCGGCTACTCTTTAATAAATTATTCTTTAGCTACTTTAGCATGTGTTAAGTATCATTCAAAAAAATTAAAGAAGAAGCCCCATTTTTCCCCAAGAATTTCAGCCAAATCACTTCAGTAGCCGGAATGTAAAGGAAGAACAAACATACACACTTACACACAAACTTTCGCCTTTATAATATTAGTATGATTAGTACTATTATTATACATGCTCACAAATACTTTTTATAGATAATGATCAGGTAGACATTTGATAACTTTCAAAATTATACGTTTTATGATGTAAAAGCCAGGGTGAAACAGTAATTATGGCATTTAGTGTGACGTCACATAATTACAGACAGCGTATAGGGTGCATTAGCGACACAATAGTTAAACGATCAAAGGGGAACCGCCTGATAACAGATAATCTGTGTTTTATTCTGTTTCCCTGCATGTATTTACGTGTATTTAATCATCATTGTTTTGTTTAGTACGAGTATAACTGCAATATTTATTTCTACATGATGTATCTACCTACCTACTTAATTGTGATTAAATCTGCCTAGATTTATTGCATACAAACATTTCTCCGAATCATTTCACCGCGGCTAGTTGCTTCTACTGGTGACAGAAGCGCTGGTTCATATTTTGCGCAAAGGATCATAGGGCCTAGTGGCAGTTTGATACTGTTACTATCGCGTTAACGTAACGCGAATTTCTAAGGAATTGAAACAGCGCCATCTAGTGGCACTACTCCACAGTTGTTTCCATTCTATATAAATTCGCGTTTATGTTAATGCGATAGTAACAGTATGAAAATATTTAAAACTCCCGCTAGTCACTCTGGTCGGCTGCCCAGCGCGAAAATGTAGGCAGTATTTTTGCCGTGGGCATAATTTGTATAATTGAATTTGGATGACTTAACTTAAGTTCCTTATTGTATTCTTTTTCTCTAATGATTTTATGGACGTGTCGTCGCCTGATTTATCAGGAAAGAGAAATAAGACTTTAACTATTGAGGTACTATTGAGAATTGATCAACTATTAACTCAGTAATCTCATTATCTACAGCATTATGAAGAAACCACAAAATACAATTGTAAAATCTTCGTAACCATCCTCTTCAAACTGACACCAGTGCTAACCAGTCTAATCATTGTAGGGCTTCCAAGGACGAATTCTATACTACTAGCAATCATACAATTGTTCAATATAATGATAAAGCCTAGATGTGACGTCACAATATGACTGCTGACGTGGCATCTCGTCCAGTCAGAACTAAACGCATTATCGGAGCTCGCGACAGGGGCGTCGAGCGTCGCGCGTCGTTTCCACTTGGTTATGCCTTTTATCCGACGATTCATTACAGCAGGGGGAGCGAACAGATAGCCACATTTATTACTTTTGTCAGCGGAAAAATGAATTTACACGCCAGTAACCTTGATTTTATGAATATTTTAATGCGTCTTTTCATCGCGTCGATTTGATGTCTTTTTTTCGTTTCTAAATATTATGGAAATATATTTCTAATTAACTAGCCACAGCGTATCTTTTATTTTAAGTGGTGTATGTATATTTTTGATAAACATATTGCATTTTTAAAGGATTATTATATACCGTTAAAGAACGACAGTCGCTAGGTAAGCCATGGGTATTTCCGAAGCTAAGACTCTGGAATAAGAAAACTTCTTTTTTTATTTCGTAGTTACATCTGAGATTGAAGTAAAAAGAATAGTTCTGTATTAGTCTTACTGATCTTTAAAATCCAAAATCCATCCAATTAAGAAAATCTAAATTCTTAAATTGACGTACGAAAATCTTCATCAATCGATTTCTAATAACTATCGAACCAATAAGCTCCCAGTTATAAAAAAAAAAACCAAAAGTAAAGTTTTTTTGAAGTCGGTCAAAAATATGAGCATTATCGCATAATGTGCCTTTATTCTAAGCGTACCTTGCTGGCAAAGTTTATTAAATTGGCGTCAGTGCCTCTGTATGTCAAAGTTGGTGGCTGGTAAACAACGAACAGTGACAGAAGGGAGAGTGCACTAATTCAATCACGACGCTTAATGGGTCTTTGTATTTTGAATACAGAATTGTTTATAAATAAAATTCATACACGAGGTTTAAACTCTGAGCTTAATTTTGAAGGTAGAAGCTGTTGTTGGTTAACTTTTTGTACATTTTCAAAATGCGTCAACATACAAAGCTCCAAGGCTCAATCGATTTTCATCAAACATGTTTAAGAACACTGGCACAAAAGTCACCAATCCAAAAAAGAACTAAATTTAAATCGCTTCATCCGTTCGGGAGCTATAGTGCCAAAGACAGACTGATAGACAGGCAGACACTTCACTTATAACACCCCTCTTTATGCGTTGGGGTTAAAAAGAAAAAAGTTTAACCTGAAAAATATAGTATCACATACCAATCTTTCTGTCACAGTATATTTAAAAATTACAAAAGGACACACTTTTTTTCTGACTTAGCAATTTCATAGGAAGATTTTTAAGTAACCGTTAAATAAAAACTCCTAATCATCTGAGCTGAGCTGAGCTCAAATCTCCTCTCAGAATGAGGGGGGTTAGGCCAATAGTCCACCACGCTTCACCGTTTGAGTCACGTGATATTTAATTTCTTAATATGTACCTAACTGAAAAGTTGGAGGTGCATGCCCCGGACTGCATTCGGACCAACACCCTCCGGAATCGGAGGCAGAGGTTATATCCACTAGGCTATCATGGATCTCAATAGCAACATCAGATTGTTTTATAAAAAAGGTAAAGTTTCTAACAAGTACATCGCCGGTAGCCGGTATAAAATTACCCCCATAATGCAGTTCAGTCGCAGGCTCACACCTGCATGCCTCATATTTTCCGTCGGCGCATTTTAATTCCATTTTCTTGCCAAGTACGTTCAAGCGAGCGTTTTAATTATCGGAGAATAACGCGAAATATCACGCTCCTGCAGCCTACGGCCCAGACATCCGGACTAATTCCCCTCATGTATCTTGTATGCTGTATCCATAGATGTATGTAGGGTATTCACGTCATCGCTACTATCTTTACTACTCGTATAAGATATTACAGATAATTTTTTAATCGACTTCCAAAAAGGAGGAGGTTTGCAAAAAGGAGGAGGTTCTATGCTGTATATGTATGATTTTTTTTTAAGTATGTCCAGCGATATTTCCGTCATTTGTGGACCGATTTTGAAAATTCTTTTTTTGTTCGTTTCGTGATAGTAAGGATAAAATTGAATTTTTAACAAAATTCTACTTCTCAGTTTTACAAAATTAGTTTTAAAAAACTCTGTTGATTATTCACACTATTAACTACTATGATTAGTGAAACAGGGTAATATTTGAATAAGACTATAAAAATATATAACTATAGTCTTGCCAGTTCATTGATGACACTCCCACGATATGCGTGCGACGGGGGGGGGGGGACAGACTGCGCGGGTGTGAAATCGTGCATGCGGGAAAATGAGGTGCACCAGTCGTGGATTATTCATTCATCGCTACACGCCGCCTGGCCCGCGCGGACTATCAGGAGTGTTACGAACGAAGTTGCCAAACTATAAATACATACACAGACTATATTCACAAAATCAGATATACGACTTTTTAGACAAGCATCTCAAGAACCTATACCTAAATAGATATTTGAAAACGTTTCTAAAACAAGTAGGTATAATTTAACTAATAGGGGGTATATTTTCTTCAAATTTGAAAGACATTTCTGGGCAGGACATTAAGAGCGAGAGGGGGCACTTTACGTATCACAATATGCACTTCAATACTCGCTATGAATACCTTTACACAGGGAGGTACTTTGTAAAATGTGATAGTTCGAATTTGAGTTTAAAGATTACCTATCACTACAATATTGGTTAATCATATATTCTGATAGTCGCACTTTAAGACAGTAAATTTCTGAATGAAAAAAGAACATTACGAAAACTGCGTTGAACGGATTTTGATGTAAATTACTTACGTTGTTCGTTAACCTATCTTTTATCTGGTTTTACTATTCAATTGGAGGAGAGTATTATATGATTTAAGTGAATAAGATGATATGAGAAGAATAACTAAGTTTAGTTGAGTAAAACTTTGAATAAATAACAGTAAATTTACACATTTTTTTTATAAAATTAATAGACAATTTTGTGTTGTTAAACAAGACTGGTAATAGACAAGTAGACTTGGTGTTACAAGTATGTGGATAATCAATAACAACAAATATCAACCTGAGGCAAATATGTCATTTATAAACCGTGCCCATTAGCTTGTCGCCTGGGTACCAAACATATCCATATAAACAAACTAGCTGACGCCGCGCGGTTTCACCCGCTTGGTTCCCGTTCCCGTTGGAATACTGAGATAATATATAGTCTTCCTCAATAAATGGGCTATCTAACAGTGAAAGAATTTTTCAAATCGGACCAGTAGTTACTGAGATTAGCGCGTTCAAACAAACAAACTCTTCAGCTTTATAATATTAGTATAGACTATAAACATCATTCGAGCCAAGTGTCAAGTTAATACGCACGAGCTATATGTCTCTGCACTAACAGTCACGTCTTTACACCGCTACCTGCTAGCAGTAAACAAGCATGGTGGTAGTACTTCCTATTACAAGTTTGAACACAAAAAGTTCTACTACTATTAACAAATGTATCATTATATTTATGACATCTTTTATATAAGTGGCTAAAATACGCCGATAGTACATTATTGGTTGCTTGCGTAACTGTACTAGTTAATGCGGTGAAGTTGTCAAATTGAATAAGTCAAAGCGTAGCTTGACATTGGTCCGTTCGTTTTTCATAAACACTTTAATTACATTACAAAATAAACATTTTAATTGCTATTTCTGTACGAATGACATAGGGTCATTCGTTTTTTGTTTAATTTTTCTTGTTTTTGTTTTTTTTACTGTTGTGTTTTGTTTCTTTTTAATTTTTAGGTATCTTCTTGTTTAGTGTTAATGGATTTGTCCATACTCACTTATAAATAAATAACAATTCTTCCTTCCAATGAAAGGTTCAATTTCTAGGACGAATTTTTCAAGTCACTCGTACAATTCCCTAATCAATACAGACTATAACAGGATGTTATAAGAATCCAAATAAAGGCATTTGCATTTTTTTTTGTTTACACTAAAATTTTCCAACCTAAAACACCGGCCCTGGTGAGAACTTGGGTGGAGGGGTAGCTATTACACCCCGGGAGTCACCCCCCGTAATTGATTTACAATTGTCGGTTGAATTTGTTTCCCGACCACCCAGTGATCGGGCCCGTAAATGTATAACCACCGTAAACCGTGGACGGAGTCAAAAAGTTAACGAGTTTATTAAATTACTAACGGACGCCCGCGACTTCGTCCGCGTGGAATTCAGTTTTCAGTTCAAATCACGCGGAAACCATGGATATTTCTGGGATGAAAAGTAGCCTATGTGTTAATCCAGAGTAAAATCTATTTACATTCCAAATTTCAGCCAAATCGCTTCAGTAGCCGTAGCGTAAAAGAGGAACAAACATACTTATTACACACTTACACAAACTTTCGCCTTTATCTTTATTATATATATATCTATAGTCTATAGTTATAATCAAATAAAAAACTGGTCAAATTCAAATCAAATAAAACTTTTGCTCAGTTTGAAACCATAAAATGGAAAAGGTTGTAGGATACTTTTTATTGCGAAAATAAAATAAGAAGGGGGTGAAATAGGGGTTGAAAGTTTGTATGGAAAGTCCTTAATTTTTAAAGTTAAAAATTTGTTAATAAATCATAAAAAAATACAAAATATAATGTGATTTAAATTTTTTTTAAATTCAACCCGTAAAGTGGTGAAATAGGGCTTGAAAGTTTACATTGATTCCCACTCGCGGGCGTCGGCTAGTTTAAAAATAAAACAGAACTATTCGCTTTATTTAAATGTAAATGAGGATGGACATGAGTTAGACTGAATAAGAACTTTAACTGAATTAATTAATTCTTTCCCCTTTAAAGCTTTTCCGTTCACTGGAACTTTGCGAAATACTTTCTAGAAATTTCTGAAGAGAATTCAAGTATGTAGCAGTTTTGTCCATAGGAAATTGTACGTGAATACTGTGTCTGTCAACTTAGGAGAGCCGCCTGGAGTGAATAAAACATGTAATAAATGTAAAAGCCTTATTAAGAATCTACGGAATACGCAGTAACGCACCTCGCAAATTATTTTACACACTCTAATAAGTAATAGGCTAGTTGACACTTTTGTAAAGGGGTTTTAAATTCAAATCATTAGCGTTCTACTAAATAAAAAAAAAAAAAAAATTTTTTGCGAGCCAAAACGCTGTCGGCCATGATGGTCAACTTTTTTTTCTTTTCCATGACGCCACGTTAACACTAAACCTTAACCAAACGGAGTGTTCGACAAAATAATAAGTTAGGTAATACTTACTTTACCGTTTATTCCTTTAGTGAGATCAAGTAACATCGTGACGTCACAAAATGGAATATAGCGTTTTTGACGCTTGGATAAATTAATTAAATAGACAAATTTTAAATTAAGTACGTTTATTCATTTTGTGACATCAAATAACATCGTGACGTCACAAATAGATTACAGCGTTTTTAACGCTTGGATAAATTAATTAAATACATAATTTTTAAATTAAGTACGTTTATACCTCTAGTGACACCAAGTAACATCGTGACGTCACAAAATGGACTACAGCGTTTTTGACGTTTGGAAAAATTTATTAAATATACAATTTATAAATTAACCTATGAAATGCTTAACTTTTATGAACTCGTAGCCAGCAATCGAATACTAGACCACATAAAGACAATAAAACTAGTTAATGAAAGAGGTTGTAATGTTGATACTTTTTAATTAAGAAATAACAGCGAAGCCAGAAACCTATCAATAAATCAACGCGGCTCGTACATTCTCACATTTCATCCGCGGACATAATAGAGTTATGACAAAAATGGCGATGCCTCCGAAGAAATATCACTCGGTGAACCCGAGACGCTTGTTAGCGTCTTCGTTTTTATTTATGGCCAGATTTATTTTATGGCCGGGGCTGAATACCGGCCGAATCGAACGGGACGGAAGTCTGTGAAGAAAACAATATTCAACCGATTTGGGGTGTAAACGGAGTAAATTGCTGTAAGAAACTGCTGATACTTAAATACCAAAGGCTTTTTCTTTCAAATAAACCTGTCATCACTAGTATCTATTGCTTGACATCTAATCACATTGTCATATATTAATTGTTATTAATATATCAATTGTCATATATCAATTGTCATTTATCAATTATTGTTATATATCAATTGTCATATATCAATTGTCATATATCAATTGTCATATATCAATTGTCATATATTATTTGTCATATATCAATAGTCATATATCAATTTATATTTCCAAAGTGGGGAGTATCGAATCCAGGGCCTATTTGTTTACCATATCTGAAAACCAAGTGCGACAGAAATTTATAATGATTTTCTTCGTTTTCTTTCTGGCTATGGCGCTTTGTACTGCCTATCGTAAAGTTCATTGTCCATTGTCATATTTTACATTAATGTTTTGAACAAAAACAATAAACAAGGAAGTAAACAAAACGAAGATGTTTAAGGATGTACAATAATAGAAGTTCAATTGAAAATTTAGAAAACCCCCGAAAGCCATGAAATTAACTATAATATAAGTGTCAGTCAATTCTTTCCATCATAGCAGAAAAGTTTAAATAGCGGTCCAATATGTGAGATATATCAAATAAAATTATTTACTAACTGGCTTAAAAAACCGTATCGAAATCGGTTCAGCCATTTGAGAGCTACGATTCCACAGTCAGACATCAACGTTAAACGTATAACATAAAAAGGTATTGTTTTTGAACACCCCCTAAAACTTTTAGTAGCTGTGGCTTACTAGCATTACTTAAATAAATATAAAACAAAATACAATATAACTTACAGTCGAAAAACAGCAAAAAGTGAAACCAAACAAACGAAACGTGCTTTCAGCCACCTTTCAGCGGAACAGTATTTCAAATTTTAATTTTATTTCTCTCGAACAACGGAGTTTATCAAATAGAAATATCATAAAAATGGAAAGCAAACAACACAGCGTGTATTTGCGATGATATTTGGTTCGGATTCTTATTCTCTTTGTCGGTAATCTGGCGGGAGGCGCGCCGCGCACGTTCCGGCTCGACCTTTATTGTTTCTTGAATTTCTACGATCGGTAGACATCCCTCCTATACAATACAAGTACGTATACTAACCGTGTACTGCGTATTGATTCTATCGCGTTTGACGATCAATTAATGGTTTTTTATTTTAGTTTGTTAACTAACTGGCGTGAATATAGTTAAGTAAGCTATTAAAATAGGGCACATATTGATTTTTTCTTTTTTTGAAAATCGTATTTTCATATGAATAATAGTCATCATTTAGTCTTGACGTTTTGAGACCCTAATTAGCTATCCTGACTGTCGTTTTGATGTTCATTATTTGTGCAATATATAATCCATACGTAGTAATGAAAAAAATACAATTAACCTGATTTTTTCTTTGTCCTCAAATAGAGCATTTCGTATTTTGTTTTACTGACATGAGACATCTTAAAGTATTTAGTAGTGAGCTGCTTCTGACAGCCCTGTCTAAGAAAGTACTACCATAATGTGTATACATTTGGTATACACGTTATACCTATATGCCGACAAACAGCAAAATATATATTTGGTAGTCTTAATGTAGGTTTATTCACTCAAACCCCCATTTTTAAACATGTCATCACTACATTATAACATAATAATATTAACACACTAATATTATAAAGGCGAAAGTGTGTGTATGTGTGAGTTTGTGTGTGTAAGTGTTTATGTGTGGCTACCTATGCGATTTAGCTGAAATTTGGGAATGGACATAGATTTTACTCTGGATTATCACATAGGCTTACTTTTCATCCCGGAAAAATCCATGGTTGTGAAAAACTGAATTCCACGCTTAGGAAGTCGCGGGCATTCGCTAGTTATTAAATAATGATAGAACAGGGTCGGTCGTGCTGGATCAGCTAGTAAACTAAACTACTGAAGTGCAAAATACTAAAATGTACGCAGTATAAAAATCTGCAAAATAGCTTCAGATCATTACTCTCACCCCTTGAGTGTACACAATTCGTTCGCACCGTGTAAACCATTTACACCCTAAGCCAGGGTATTTGCGTAATTGATATTTACAACTAACCTGGATTTCAAAACGCTTTTCGGGGATTAAGCGGGGATTTGTACGAGCTTTCGTTCCTTGAGAGTTCTCTTCAATTTATTTACAGTGTGCCTTACTTGCAATTGATTACTTTTGGAGTCTACTATATTTCCATACTAAGGTAATCTTAACATAAGATAAAACAAAGTATTTTTGCTTAGATTATATAACAGGATTTTCATGTAGCTTTCATCAATAGATAAAAGATAAATAGAAAATTTAATACATTTTCTTCAATGTAAAATTTAACATAAGCCGTGATAGCCCAGTGTATATGACCTCTGCAGCTAATTCCAGAGTGCGTAGGTTTAACTCCAGTCCGGGAAACTATGAACCCATATTCTGCTGCTGAGCTCGAGTCTCCTCACAGAATGAGAGAGGTCAGGGTCCACCACGCTAGCCCAATTGGCAGACTTCACACGCGCAGAGAATTGAGAAAATTCTCTGGTATGCTAGTTTCCTTACGATAAATGCACACAACTGAAAAGTTAGAGGTGCATGACCCGGACCGGATTTGAACCCACATCCTCCGGTATCGGAGTCAGGGGTCATATCCACTAGGCTATCACGGCTCAATAAGTACTAGCAATAAACAATTTAAAAAATCTTCTTTAAAAACATCAGATCATAATAAATCAAAAAAAAAACAGAACTCAGTAAAACTTGTTAAAAAATTGTGTATTCTTAACATTAAAGTCGGGCAAGAAAAATTTTAACTAATGATACGATTTTAAGAAGTCTGAGAGACGAAAACTTATAAATACACAAGGAAATGTAGTGTTATTGTCACAAATCCCAGCAAGGGATGCTAATTAAATGGCTGAGTTTTCCGGAAGTACTCCATTGGTGCGGTCTTAATTAGTGTGAAGCCGTTGCACAATAACCTCTAGACATCATAACATCTATGAAATATTAATTAACTCTGGTCTATTTTGGGGTAACTTTTAATAAAAGAAAGTATGGTGATGTTATAAAGTATTGTACACCAAGAAATTAGGCGTGCTTTGTTCGGTTAATGGTTCGTTTAGCTTAGCTAATCATAATTCTAAATAAATTGGTCTGAAGTATACCTATTTATGTCAATGTACACATGTCCACAAAGGAAAATATATGAAAATATTGTAGAATTACAAAAAACGACATCTTAATTTCAACATATTTAAAGAGGCCTAATAATTTACACCACGAAGCGAAGAACCACCATAAACAAAATCAAAAATCATTCATTTCGAGTAGGCTCAGTTTACAACCACTTTTGACACGTCAGTTGACTATTTGTAAAGATTCTACCACCGGTTCGGAAGGCTGGTTCTGTTGAGAAGAAACCGGCAAGAAACTCAACAGTTGCTATGTTGTCCTAATGTAGATTGGCAGCTTAGTATTATATTGTTTGTATTTATAACGATCGTTATGTTAATGATAATGACTAGGAACGGCATAATGTGGTCTCCGAGGCACAAGGGTGTAATACCAACAACTTCTCAACTCCGGGCTGAGAATTTTTAATGAGGATTTGTTGGAAGAAAGAAAAGTCTATACTACTAATATTATAAGCGCGAAAGTTTGATGGATGTTTGTTACTATTAAACGGCGCTAATACTGTAGTAATTTAGCTGAAATTTGAATCGGGAATAGATTTTACTCTGGATTAACACATAAACTACTTTCATCCCAGAAAAATCCATGGTTCCCGCGTTATTTGTGAAAAACTGAATTCTACGAGGGCGAAGTCGCGGGCGTCCTCTAGTATCATTATAAATATACAATCCGGGAACGCAATACCTATGTCTAAACATAGATCCAAAGCGTTTCACGTAACACAGATTTTTTCGCAACATAACTCTCAAAAAAAAGATATTGAAAAGAACCGAATATTGGCATAAATATGAACAACCACGAGGAAAAGATGACAATAAGTACGAGACTGGCAATTGGATGGCAGTCCCACGGGTACAGTCCCAATGATGTGCCTACAGATTGAAATCGTTACGTAAAGACAATTTTAATACTCGTAATTGTGTCACGGGGTACCGTTTCGTATCGATTTTCATCACAAATTTGGTGCTCAGCAAAATTATTTTTAACTTTACTTTGCTCACTTTAACTGATTGGTATTTTTATTAAAATAAAATTAATAATAATGAAATTAACTCAATAAACAAAACTGCCTCTTTCGTCTTAATAGTAGATAGTAGTTGTGTTTGGACTGTGAAATCTAGCCTATACCTAAGCCTGAGATGCCAAGCCAAATAAGTAGGTGCTCATATAGAAATGCTTCTAGTAGTATAACATTTTGTTTTTTTTTATTTTGGTGCCTTTTAACCGACCAGTAGATAGCACATGTTTAGCTTTTTATCTTAGTACATTTTTGTTTTTTACGAATCTAGTCCGTTGAATTTTTTCAAGTTACTATTGCATCAACTATTTCTTTAAAAAAGTTATTTTAACTTTCTATCTGAACCAAATTAAGGCTACTACTAATATCAACGTACTTAAATAATAATTTTGATACATTTTGACAGGCATCGTAGATCGCGAGTTTATCTAGTTTTGTGAGTTTTCTTTAATGTTTAGAAAACTACTTAATCAACAACCAAACGGCATTTTTGTTACAATAATTATAACCAATTTTTAGTGTAAATTACACATTAAACAGACAAGCCTTTTACGAGCAAAAAACCAAAACGTGATTAAAACGAAATTTTTGAATTGCTATTTACAAAAATATAAAATGGTAAGTTTGTTATAAGGCCGTGATAGCCCAGTGGATATGACCTCTGCCTCCGATTCCGGAGGGTGTGGGTTCGAATCCGGTCCAGGGCATGCACCTCCAACTTTTCAGCTGTGTGTATTTTAAGAAATTAAATATCACGTGTCTCAATCGGTGAAGGAAAACAATGTGAGGAAACCTGCATACCAGAAAATTATCTTAATTCTCTGCGTGTGTGAAGTCTGCCAATCCGCATTGGGCCAGCGTGGTGGACTATTGGCCTTACCCCTGTCATTCTGAGAGGAGACTTGAGCTCACCAGTGAGCCGAATATGGGTTGATAATGACGAGTTTGTTATTCAGAAACTGAAGTTGTTTATGGTAATCATTTTCAAACATTTGGTTCAGAGAATTAGTCTACAATATATTTTAAAGTTTAGGTATTGTCGTCATTCAACTTTTGCAATCCCCTTTTAAGACCCGAATGATATTACGTGTGTGCGTAGCATATAAATATGAACAGAGCATGACATTATTATTCACGTCACACGATAAAAGTGTACATCATTATGTTGATATATTAAAAGCTTGCATTTTTAGTACCTATCGTTGATAACGTTTTATTAGAATCATGGGAAATCACGGAATTACAATTTATATGGATATTGAAAACAAAATTACTTTTTTAAAATATTTACACCTATATTAAGTCAATATTATGTATTTTGTGTCTCAAAAACTGCTTCTTTGGTTAGCAAGTGTAGCTTCGGATCACGATATCGTGAGTTCGAGTCCTGAGTTGTGAGGTTTCTGTTTTCTAAGCAATTTTCAGTAAATATTTTTGTGCCTAGGAGAGCACGTTAAACAGTTTGTCCCTAGTGATCGTAAAATAGCTTAATGTTATCCTAAACCCACCAAACCGCATTGGAGGAGCTTGGTGGTCCCAAGCTCCATATCCTCTTTCCTATAATGAGGGAGGCCTGGCTCTGTAGTGGGCTGTTAGTAGGCTCTCTGACTCTCTCTATGATGATAATGATAATGATGAATCTATTTTTCTCTTTTAATGACATGGTTTTGCACTCTTAAGCAAAAAAGTCGATTTTCTTACTCCAGCGTGCTTATTTTTATGATATGAAAATTATTATTAATGACTCGTTGTAAAAACTCAATTTTCATTTTCTTTTTTTTAAAGAATATTTGCATATTTTTTTTTATATGACCAATATTCTCATTCCCCTCCAACTAGTTGGGAAAGACTGTAATAGGAGTGGGTACGATAATAGACCAACAGGGCGGGGATCGAACCACCACCCCTCGGTGATGAATCCGACCACTCTCACCGTCTTACCGTCGAGGCTCTAAACGAGTAACTCTTTACGAGTAACTATTATAAAAAAATCAACTTGAAACCTTTCCATGTAATGAAAAAAAAAAATTTTTTTCGAGGAAATGTGATTTAACAACACAACACACTCATTGAAATAAAATAACAATAGTAATACAAATAAAATAAATCTCACAAAACAAGTTGGCAACTTTTCTCCCTGCTAGTTCAATCATAAAAACAAATTGGCAACGCTGACAACGTAATACCGTCCCTAGGGCACCCGCGTAGGGCTGACTACGGCCACGATCACATACTACGATCACGAAGGCATAAAACTTAACTATGACTTGATATACCGTAACAAGGGTCGGGAAATTACTTGACAATTGAGGACATTTCGAGAGGTAATTGTGACCCTTATTGTAAGAGTACACAAAATCACATATTCAATGTATTTTTCCACTAGTTAATTAGCGTCAATAAATAACTCTAAAAATACGCTACTGAAATTGCTGATTAGATATATTTACACGTCCAATCAGTCGCTAGAATGTAGGTAAATTCATATTCTTTTCTCTCATATATTCATATCATCTAGAGGAAAACATACGTGATAAATTTGGTGAGTGAATCAATTTTCATGCATCGACCAAGCTATATACGAGTATATAAATAAATTAGTAATTTTTGCATCTCTCGCAGATTTTGTTAATATTTAAATAGATAACTGTCTTTAGTCTAAAAAGTAATTTCTTGAATACTTACATTAGACGACGCCAAAACATATTTCCTCGGGGGTTTCTTCACTTTGAATCAACAGGTTATACTAGAAATCACACCCTTCGGTTTCCTTAACAATTTACCACCTTATTCCCTACGCGTAGGGTATCTATTTCAATTACAAATCCCAGGGGTAAAGCAAAACAACCTGTGGAATTACTTAAGTATATTAAATAAAATGCTTTTGAAAAGGAGAACTCGTCGGATTTGTATTACATTTTCAGGTAGAACTGTTTAGTGTGAAATTCTGTATTAGTTAGCTTCGTCGGTTATTGGTATTGTTTTATTACTGTATTTTTCACTGTTCTAAGTAACACTGCGAGAAGACACTTTGTTAAATGGTTGAGTAATTTATCGTGTTAGATCGCGAGCGACGGAGCCGTAGTGACGTCACGGGAGCTGATATCAAACTAGCCAGAAATGCGTGCCACGCTCCCTCTGTCCTCACTCGCAGTGATATTCTGCAATAATTTCATTTTCTCTCTTATCTTTAAGATAGTATTTTATAATTGAAACTGACTGATATTTGTTATGACTTTTACGACTTTATGTTACATTTTTGTTGTAAAGAGCTCGATATGTTATTCATAAAAGATACTTAAACATTTTTTTAAACTTTCATAGCTGTAATAACGCTTTGTTTTGTTTAAGATACCCGTGTGAACACACAAAACTAGTTGACGACATTTTATTTTTTGGTCAGAATTTTGTCGATAAATCCAAATTTTGTTGTCTGTTGTTGTTAACAAAAATATTCTTTGTGTTAATCTTCTCTTAATTACTAACTACAATTCATTTAAAAGTACTTAATTAACAACTTATTAAACAACCAAACACTAAAATACAAATATTTATTTGCATTTTAAATCCTACGGAATAAGTCATTCAATGCAATTCAATAAATAATATTGGGATAAATTATTTCTAGTAATATAATTTTTATGACGTTTTCCTACCAAGCAATATAATAATTACGTAAAAATTTGCCGAATCGCGCAACTGATTGATCTTCTATTCCGTCGGCACCCAGTTTATCACGAAAGCTGCGGGTGGGAATGAAACGACAATAGCTGAAGAAAGGGAAAAACAAAGAGATTTCATTCGAGATCAGCAATCTTATTAAGGAAAGGTTCCTGTAAAGGTTTAATAGTCATTTTCTATCAGATGTTATCTTGTTTTATGGTGATCTCATTCAATGAACTTTTCTTGCATTGCTACAGTAATATACTTGATTGCTTTTTGGACTTTATTTGTTTGAAATTTATAGAAGTGTACCTTTAAGCAATGATTAAAATAATATGATGTACAATAAAATTATTATCAATGGTTAAAATGCTTTTCACTTTAATTTCACTCTACGAAGTTCTATGAACAAATAAATTTTCTATAAGCTTAAGGTCTAGCTATAATTGAGTCTATTGATTTTAAGTATCAACTGTTATCTATAATTATAAAAAATATTTAGTTTAACTTAAACAAAAAAAAAACGGCTGGTTGAGCCGAATCGAAGATTTTCTGTTTGTTGTTACTAACAATATTCTCAAAAAACACTAGAGAATAGAAAAATCATAAATAGTTAATTTTGTTTGAGAATTCAGAAAAGTTACAATACAAGAAAGTTTCAGTTGTGTGCTTTTTTATTTATCATAAAAAAATCAAAAAAATGATAAAAATATTAAAAAAAAATCTATTGTAAATGATGAAAATTTTTCGCAATATTTTGCAGAATAGCGTAGAAAGTCTTGCGAGTGCTCCAGATTCACAGACAATGCCCCAATTTATATCCAACTCACTTACTAGAGCCAGGCGAGACGGGATAGTGGGCGAAAGGGATGAAGGACTTCTATTTCATACTGTTCATTACTTTAGCACACGCTATATCTGAATCTATACATACTTTTATTAAAACTGTAACAGATCAAATTTTTTACATTGAAATTTTTTGTTGGAGGGCAATAAATATCGATACTGAAGTCCATTTTAGTATGTCTGTCCGTCTTTTTGTTGACTGGACAAAATAAATCAAAATTCACTCAGTAGTTTCAGTTTACGCTGAAACTACTGAGTGAATGTAAATGAAACTTGGCATGGTTTGAGACCATGATATACGAAGGATATATAGAATTCAGAAGGGTATGTCAAAGGGCTGAAATTTGTAAAAATTGGTATGTGTACAACCAGAAAAATACTGTACTTCAAAATTTTTCAAAAGTGTTAATTAGAGTTTGAAGTTTTTTAATGTAAATTGTTCATATTTTGAGTTATTTTTTGTTAAGTGATTAGTGGACTACTTATTATATATAAAACATGCGAAATATGAATAGAAGGGGGTGATATAGGGGTTGAAAGTTTACATCGACTTTCACGCGGACGAAGTGTAGACATATGAGTCTGCGTTATGACTGATGCTATTCAGACACGTGTTTATAACATAAAATAATTATTTAAGCAAGTTAAGCAAGCGTCACTTTCGATTACTGTCGCTATTATCTTGTAGGAGTTTGTCTGGGAGAGATTGCTATAGCGATAACAATGTCTTTGCCCGCTAGAAACATATATAATTTCTTTCCTCGTAGCTTTAATTTTAAGTTTTCGACTTTAATTATCACCATTAAATAATGACATAACTTGACGTTTCGAAAGTGCTTGTAAACTTAAGCCTAATTTTGTTTTACAACCCACTATTTAGGGGTAGGGTAGGATAGAGGAGGGTAGGGATAGGATAGGGGTAGGGTAGGCGTAGGGTATCGATCGATCAATTTTCACGCGGACGTAGTCGCGGGCGTCCGCTAGTGAAATTATAAATGTGAAAGCTGCTATATTTTTATTTTCGATATTGTTATCTTTAGTTGTGTTTCGGCTACACCGGAACAGCTGATCAAATTTGAATAGTCAACATTGTCTTGTCTGTGTGTCTGTGTATTTGTTTGATTGTTTTTGTTTAACTAAACCTACTGTTTGTACCACAGTGACTGTAAAAAACTCTATATTAAGCTAAATCCAACAATCAACATGTTTGTTTTTATTAAAAAAAAAGTATGCCAAAAAGAAAATTAATGCGAACACGTGGTGATTATACTTACATATTCATCATCAACATTAAAATCCCATATTCGGATCACCGTTGAACACGAGTCTCCTCTCAGAGAGAGAGGGGTTAAGCTAATAGTTCACCATGCATGCTGGCCCAAAGCAGGTTGATATACATTTTTCAGGCGAAATTCTTTTAAGTAATCATAATAAAGTGATTCAGTATTCTTGCAATACTCCAGTTCTAAATACAAACTTTCAAAATATGCAAAGCACATGGATTCTCTATTTAGTACAAGACCCGAATATTTCGAACAATATATATTAGTAAAGTTATGCAATTAAGTTAATAGACGTATACTCGTACCAACGATATATAGGAAGAATGTTAAAAAACGCCACAAAGCCAATTACATTAAAACATTCGGTCGGGACAAAGAGCGGCAGAACAATGGCTCCTGCGAGAAGCCCGCGATATGTCTTTCAATGCTTTTAACTTTCCACTGATGGCGTAGCGAGGGAAAAATGGTGACGGCCGCGACAAATACCCGTGACGTAGTGATGTGCGGCGGTTTATCGACTGTTATAAATCTAACTATAATAAATTATTTTTACGGTGAGCGTAGTATTAATATTTATTACTATTAATACTATGCTCACTGGTTCAAGGCTTCTTGAAGTTTACTCCTTAAGAATCGATTTTTCTGATATAGCCCCCGATATAATAACTCCACGGTAAATGGGCTGGACTCAGCGAAGGCTGGACTATTATCGATCCCACTGCTAACACAATCTTTCTTTTCTTATCGAGGAACGGGAAAATTTGAAATATTTAAAAGACATAGCATTTTAACCTGTTAAACTGGTATATGTTATATAGCTATACTTTTAAAAAAGGTTATAATTTATTTTCCAAGTAAAAACATAGAAATTTATAAAATGGGATATCGATAGTTACGCGTTGCATCCCTAATAAAGAAGTGAGACGTAACCAATGGGGTATCACGGGTTGGTTGCACCGCAAACTCATTTTATAAATCGTCCGTCCGTTCGCCCGGAACCACGCGTTAAGTCACCCTACTTCGATAATACACCCCCAATGCACTAAATTTTGTAAATATAAACTTTCATAAATGTAGAACGGAACAGTAAAACCATATGAAGAAAATACACAGAGCATGAAATACAACCAAATGCTTATTTTTAAAATGTGTTTTATTATTAGCAGTACTCGTCATCAACCCATATTCGGCTCACTGCTGAGCTCGAGTCTCCGCTCAGAATGAGACGGGTTAGGCCAATAGTCCACCAGGCTGGCCAAATGCGGATTGGCAGACTTCACACAGAGAATTAAGGTAATTCTCTAGTATGCAGCTTTCCTCACGATGTTTTTCCTTCACCGATTGAGACACGTGATATTTAATTTCTTAAAATGCACACAACTGAAAAGTTGGAGGTGCATGCCCCGGACCGGATTCGAACCCACACCCTCCGGAATCGGAGGCAGAGGTCATATCCACTGGGCTATCACGGCTCTCTTATTATTAGCAGTACAATAATGTTTTATTAGGGCTCCTGCATACGGGCCACCGGCTGCAACCACAAACGCCGCTACCGGCATATTTTCTGTAGTGTTCATACATTTTATATGGACTCGCCGCACATGGTTGACGCCGGTGGCAGCCACACGCTACAATCGTCGCTGCTCGCTTCTTGTGGCCCGCACCACTCGCGCGATTATGATCCTGCATGTATGGTTTAAATAAGTAGCAGCCACCGACCACAAGTGTCGATTACCGGCCACAAGTGGCTGTCGCGCGCTTCAGCTACCTTTGTGGCCCCTTTTTGCTTCTTGTAGTCGCGTGTGGCGCGTGTACGGCGACACTTACAGTAGGAATTTTATTAGAAAACATCAATATATAATAAGTGCAAGCATGTAACATGCAAGTGAGACATGTGACATATTTATTTCCAAAAAAAAATAAAAATAAAGAAGTAAGCAAATCATATTTATACATCTTAAATTAAATAAAAAATATGTATGATGTCATTGCTAACAAGTGTAATAAATGTTCTCGTAGAAAACGAAATCTCAATATCTTAATGTATTTTTTTGTAAAATTAAGGAAACCGGTAAACTCATTTCTATAACATAACCTATTTTTACATTTTTAACCCACTATAACCCTTGGTAGGAATAAAATGTTATATTACAAAAGCTCCAGAAAGTTGAGCTTGAATTTGAAATATAAAGATTTCTGTTCAAAACATAAATAGGTACAATGCAAATAAGCCACTAAAATCTACACTTTAAACCTTTGGATCTTTTATCCAAATTTTACTCAACTTTAGAGTATAAGGCATCAAACAAGAAAGTATTCCAATTTATCTCATTTAAAAGAGGAGTAGAAAAGTCCTCTCCTTTATTTAAAGGGACACTTAGCGACGGGCAACACGTCTTATTATTCTTTTATATAAACTACGGTCCGTGAACCACTCGCTTAATAGACAGTATCAGGCCAAAGATCTTAAGTAAATCAAATCGCCCCATGAATGGGGAATGAACCCGGGGCTTTTCACGGAGTTTTCTTCAGATGGGTATCACAATGGGCGGGGATCAAGGCAACTTATCTCCGTAGAGGCCAAAATGTTTCTTAATGCTTATTTAAGTTGCTCCCATTTTGTGATATCAAGCTCGTATATCCGTATTAGGAGCTATCCTCTCAAATTAAAGTGTCTAGACATTAATAATCCCTGTTGAAAAACTTGGAATGTTTTAAGCCACTTAAGTTTTCTTTTGTTAAATGTAGTTTGAAATATAAACTTAATATTAAGTTTAAGTTTTTATACATACTCATGCGATAAAATATTATTTATTTATTATTATTGAATAATCAGAATGGTTACTGAGTAAAATTATTAATTAAAAATTCAGAACTATATGAAATTGAATCCCCGTAACTATCGTAGCGTGTCTAGTTAGATTATTATATTCTACATTGCTCTTGCCAGATTTTTTTACTATACACAAATAATTCAATCTGAAATTCGTTTTTTTTTTTATTTTTATTTAAATATAAATGATTAAAAACTAAGCAATAAGTACGATAACAGATCAAACCCAAGATCTTATCTGTTATACGGCTAGCCCCTTAACAATAAACGTTTTGAAGCTTTAGGCTTTCAATCTTACTGAAAAATACATAAGAATTAAAATAACAAAGAAACACGGCTTATTGATCATTTCCGCGAACTCATCACAATAAAAAGCGTTATACATCCAACGCGGATTTAGTAGGAATCAAATTTACATTTTTATGGATCCTAAACACTCAATAAAACGACCGCAAATATAAAAGCAGCGAGATCTTACAAATCTGTAAACGCTGAGCGCTGAGTGAAGTGAGTGAGTGAGTGAAACCATACGAAACCCCTTTCAGTTGGGCGAAACATTTTACCGTTACTATGGGCTTTGAAAAACAACAATGGTCCACGCCATACGTATGTATGAGGATACGCAATATACTTTAAAAGTACGCCGATCATAGAGTAAGGAATATCACAGACATGCTTCTACTTGAAAGTTTTTGGTTAGCTTGTTATGTGTCGGTTTAATATTGGAAGTTAAATCTTACCAGTTTTTCTAAACTTGTGAGGGTGTTTTTCAACAACACTGGCATGAAACTTACCATGTACATTGATTATACATATATTTATTTATATGAAATCTTGTTTTAAAACATATATTTATATATTAATAAATGATTCTTTAAATGCAGTCAAAAAATAACTATGATTAGATCAAAGATTGTATGACCGATACAGACAGATACAAGGACAGTAAATTGAAACGTTTAATTTTTAACTAGTGCACATTTTTCGGAATGATTATTGTATGTTTATAAGTATAAAAACTCATTACTGGTTGATACTTACGAGTATATTTCCTAACTTTCTTGATATCTATTTTTGTTATAATAACAATTCTAATTTGTTTGTAAAAAACTAATATTTGTAATTTTACTTATTTTCAAAATCTTAATACTATTTGTCCAATTTGTTTTAATTAGCTTAACATCTCATGCAAAGTAGCTACATTAGGATGAATAATTTCGTAGTCCATAAATCTTTTTGCGTCGCCATTTGTTGTACTTTATCAAGTCTGTACAGAACCCCTCTCAGTTTGAGAGCCACGCTATTTTCATGTTTCGAGACTACAAATGGAAATCCATTTAAATACTGAAGCAACGTTTTAATACTATATCCTGTAATATATACTGAGATGTAATGTACAATTGGTACTCTGACAGGTTGATTTGCATTATGATCTTGCTAGGAGTACCGTGGACAGGCATTTTGTTCAGAATACAAATCTGATGTAAAAATATCGTTATTTTTCATTCTTATAATAATAATGACGTAGGCAAACTTTAAAATTTTAAAATGCAAGGATAGATAAAGGGATGTGTTTAATGGATAGTCGGATTTATTTGAATTAAAGAAAACTTTAAAATTAAATTAAATTTTATGTTAAGTTTAATTAGTCATGCAGTTCGACTCCTATAAGTGGGCTCATCAACACCTTGAAGTTATGGGAAATACTCCTCAGCACCCTGTATAGAAATTCTCTTTCTTCCCATGATATTCTCAGTAATAGTTCATTGGGAAGTCACTAAGTCAAGGAAGTCCCACACCCCTCTTATCTCGGAAAGCACGTTGGTTTTTACAGGGTCAAACATTATTATCGCCCTAAGCCTGTTAACCCGCATAGGAACAACGTTGTGGGTTCAGATTCCATATCCAGTGGCGTGCACAATATTTATAACTAAGGTATGCACTTTTTGTACAAATTAAACAAAATTGGACATTCATTCTTCAATACTTAAGACGTTAAGACTATTCATGGTAGGCAGCGCATTTATTCATGCACTTCAGCAAACCCCTATCCTATGTGAAATTAGCCGAGGTCCTATTTAAAATATATTTGTTTTTTTTACAATATTGTAAAGAATTCGTGATAAGTGATTTTTTATTTTTTTTTTCGTTTTAAAACTTTATAGCGAGTAGTATAAAACTTATTATGCATACTCTACCAGCTTAAACTTAAGGGATGTGGGCAGAGTTAAGTAGATCGTAGTTAGAAAGAGACGATAATGTAAATCAATTTAAAAGGAGAATTTATAAATACAACTTATTTGCACAGATAGTAAAAATAATTTTAATTTACAAAAAACACTTTATTACCTTGTTATTTTTAATTTATTCGGACTATTTTCTAAACAAAACTTACTTGGGTTATAACATGGCTTTGTTACGAGAACTATTTAAACATCTCTTTACATTTTAAAAAGTATTCATCCTTTATATGAATCCAACATATGAAGCCTACATGCAGAGAGATAAAGTAGCGTTCACAAAGAACTTCGTTAGTCCCAGTTGCGAGCGCGTCATACGGAGCCAGTCGCTAAGCACTCCGTCTGATCTTCAGGCTTCTCTTTGAGCAACTCAGTTGAGGGGCTTACATGAAATGGATTCGATTGTGCCAGCGATATAGCTTATTTGTTTGCCGTTGATCGACTACTGGAGGCAGGGGGTGCAATACGCGTATCGAAATGTAATTTAAATGGGGTGCACGTCTAGGAATATCAAGTTTGCGACGGTTTTATGTAATTACTAGCGGACGTCCGCGACTTCGTCCGCGTGGAATTTAGTTTTTCACAAATTCCTCGGAAACCATGGTTATTTCCAGGATAAAAGTAACTCAATTTCAGCTAATTCGGTTCAATAGTCGAGGATTGAAACAGTTACAAACATTCATATCATCAAAATCATCAGTTTTCGCAAATCTCTAGAAACCATGGATTTTTTCGGGATACAAAGTAGCTTATGTTTTAATTGAGAGTAAAATCTACTTCCATTCCAAATTGCAGTCAAATTGCTTGCAATAGCGGCGTTAAAGAGTAACAAACCAACATCCAAACATCCATACAAACTTTCACGTTTATAATATTAGTAGGATTCACGAGGCTTATCAACTGTTTTCTTTACTGCTATCTGCAGGCCTACTCACTAACTTTAGTCTATTAGCCACCTATTAATTAATCGCATTTTTCATATTTCGTACATTGTTAACGAAAATCTCAATGACAAACACAGTGTTTAGTAATTTTGATCAGCAATAGATTTATATTGAATACGAAATTACGTGACTTAAGAATCACTGACAATAGCTAGTTGGTAATTTTCGTTTCGTGTATATCCACTACAGTTATTGAAAGTTATAGGCCTACTGGAATCTAAATCAGAGTATTATTATTTATCACAACACAGTACCGTTTGCTAATCCACATTTGGCCAGCATGGTGGACTAAGCCCTAACCCCTATTCAGTGAGGAGACTCGTGCTCAGCAGTGAGCCAAATATGGGTTGTCAATGATACTGATGAAAACACAGTACTAGATAATTTTGTAGACCTATGCCATTGATATTATGATTTTCAAAATGATTTAATGGAACGATCAGATGACTCATTTTATATTTTTGTGGCATACCAAAAATCCTATCACAGATCTTGAGGGAATTGCCCAACAATACACTGAGTTTTAGTATTTTTAATATTTGTTTATTTAAAGTATTCGAGTACTGATACATTAAAGTTTGGAAACATGAAGCCCTCAGGGCATTGCAAACAAATTAATAGAGTTGAAATTAATGAAATATTAATTCTAAACATTCAATGCTAAATTGCAGCAGGAGTAGGAATAAAGGCAGTATTTTATACTTTCGGATTTCTACGTCGTTAAAAAATACTATTATTTTTTTTAATGTTTTTTTTCACCACAGTTAATGTTCATATGGATCCGAACATTTAACTTTTATACTGATAAAGAGTTAACTTATTGAATACGCTAGCCATGTTTCCTAGTAATGAAAAAACAAACTGACCGATAGATAGTGATAAAGTACTTACTAACACTAATAAGAAAATTATTGAGGCTACTTTTCTTCCAAACTCTCCCGGGAATAAATAAGTCGCCGGTGGAAACTATTCGAAATAAATTTCCAATCGAGCGTTAAAATTTCCTCATTGTCACCCGGCCAAAGTAGCTTACGTTGTCGCGCGATGCTCCGTTAGCAACAAAGGGTTGTGCTGATTGCTTAATGGAGAGTGAAGGCTGATATGCGAGTGATGAATCACCAGCGTGATTACTCGCCCATTATCTAAAATCTAATCTCGGGGGCGACAAGTTGCAGAAAGTTAAGTTGATGACGTAATTAAGACGTAAGCTTTTGAAAGCTTACCAGAAACAAAGTTATAATTTAATATAAAAACTTTTGGTTGGATATTTCATTCTGTAACAGAAACTTAAAAGAAATTGCGCTAATAAAATTTTACGTAAAACAAAATTTTCTTTACTCTAATATTAACGTCATAGTTAGGAAAACCTACCCTTACACGGGCCCACGACCTCTGTGTTGAGCCCTTTTACCGTTGAGTAATTGAGGGTTTTGAATCTAAATGTATATAGGTACAGAAATATATTATAGTCTGGTATAGCAAAAAAGCTATTTGTCCAAGGAAATAGGATTCTTGCAGGTGTAACCGCGGTACATAGTTAGTTAATTAACAACAATTGACAAAATCAAACAACAAACGACAATTAATAGCGTATTTATACAAGTTAATTTTAAGGACATAAAAGTAACTTTTACAAACAGATCTCGGACAGACAAACAAAACATTATATGGGATGGTTTGTTAGGTTAATATTATGATTCATATAATGGTTAATTTACTGCCAAAGATAGATCCAATAATAAACCCATAACGAGCGCGTCACCATTGGCTACGCCTGACGGATGTCTGGCGCCACACCGGTAGACTCGATGGCGTCTATTTATTTCGGGATCGGCTCCTTCGAGCGTCCGAATTATTACAGAGTAGCTCGTTATAGAGAGCTTTGCTTTTTTTATGTCTTACGCTTGTCTACTGTAGTGTTTGTGTATACTAAATACCTACCTACAACACTACATACACTATCTCATGTATATGTCAGTATGTCACCAGTGTTCGACCTGAGTGGTCGTGCGTGCTTGCCTTACTAGTGTAGAGATGAGCCAGTGTTTAGCCTCTCTTATAGTAAGGGCGACGAGTTGACAACCCTACATCTACAATCATGCCTGATGGAAAGCAGTGTCAAAAGTAGATACAGAAAAATCGTTAAACATGAAAAAATAATTAGTCCCGTTTTTTTTTTTTTAAAAAAAAACTCAGTTTGTAGATGAAAAAATTACGTTTCATTAGTTGAAACAACTATTCAAAATTAATTAGCAAGTATAAAATCAACACTTAAGTAATTTTTTAGCATGTGGCAGGACAGAATTTCTCTGAAGGTAGGGATTTTTGTATTTTGTACAAAAATCAATAACTTAAAAACCGTAAAATTTCAGCTAACATATATTGCATTATTTTAGTAGGCCTTGATGTCAGCAATCACCCTGTAGAGTATAGAGTATGTTGTACTATTTAAGGGACATTTTGTATATCAAGTCAATATGCCTACGCGCGTTTACTCACTCGCTCGTTAAACGCCATAAGGGGCAAACAGGCAGTAAGCCAATATTGACAATTAAAGTTTCTTAACTGACAAGTTTAGAATTGCACCAAACCTGCTATTCAAATCACTTTTTATAACAAAAGTATAAATATATGAAATTTCATGTTTAATTTCAGTGATGACTGAATTAAAAGGCTCTCTGACTCTGTTTTGTATTTATTTATACACTAAAAAAGCACAATGTTTGAACGTGCTTTGCACACCGGTATACATACAGGTTACAATAATACTACTAATAAAATAAATACACTAATATGATATATATGTTAGTCAATAAAGCAAAAACCACTAATCAAATTTTGATGAAATTTGGAATAAAAATAAATTAATAAGCTACTTTTAATCTCCACAAACCAAATAACTTCACACGTACAACAATCTTCAAACAACAAATAGCGTAATAGTAAAAACGCCAATAAAGGTGCCAAGGTTATAAATAAAAAAAATATAAATATATTCGGACAATACACACAACACTATCCAATATAGCCCCATATAAATAAAGCGTAGCAACTAGCTTACATTACTGATGATACTTAAAAGTATTTTAGGCAAATGAAAGTTCTGTGTGTAAATTGATCTGTGTCAATCGCCCAGCAGCCCCCCGTAATACCGCGCCGTCGCCACTAATGTTCTCGCTGTGCAAATATTTAACTTCGGCAAGACTTATTGATCACGACTCCGCAGTGCGATCATGACGGCTCGCACTCTACTCGCTTCCGTCGCGTGTGGAGTGCCTGTAAGCACCTTGCGCGTGCAATTTTCCTGTCTTTAACCACTCGTTGAGGGGTTAATAGACATTTCAACTAGGTTGAGGAGTGGATATGTATTTCAACTTTGTAGCGTAACATCCCTACGTCATTGGCATTCCTAGAACTCGTACGAAGCGATTTGGTTCTTCGTTTCTTATTCGCATGGCTAGGGTATGGAACTCTCTCCGGAAGCCAGTATTTCCGCATTCTTACAACCAGGGCATCTTTAATATGTAAATAGGCATATTCTAGGCAAGCGCATTCCACCTTAGGCCACATCTACACTTACCATCAGATCGTGGTCAACTTCAAGATTTGGTTTTGTAACATTATCTGCCTCGTTCATATAAGGATTTTAACCAATGCGGAAACACCTTATAGTTCTAGATTTGAATCAAAAAAAGCTCTGTATAGCTGCCGGGAGTTAAGAAGTCGGTAGTATTATACAATCGTGTTTTGGAAGACCAGATCATACTCATTAACGACGAATTAGCACTGACGACTGATTATGATATGGGAATGTTGGTCATATTAAAAAAAAATATGACAAATATCCTTTAAAAAAAATACATGATCTCAGTCAAATAATCAACTCCGCATTCAAATTGTTCCGCATTCAATTTTCCTGTCTTTTACCAATCGTTGAGGGTTGGAGAGGCATCTAACATTCGTCGTCTTTAATTTTTAGAAACTATAAGCCACACGTAACATGTGAATTTGTCGATTTCTTGGTTCTGATACAAGCTTTCATATTTCACTCTTGAAGATTTGATTTTATACCACACGGTATATTATTGGCGGTATATTTTTGACGGCCTCCTTGCCGCAGTGGTATGCGCGGTGGATTTACAAGACGGAGGTCCTGGGTTCGATCCCCGGCTGGACCTATTGAGGTTGTCTTAATTGGTCTAAGTCTGGCTGGTGGGTGACTTCGGCCGTGGTTAGTTACCACCCTACCGACAAAGACGTACCGCCAAGCGATTTAGTGTTCCGGTACGATGTCGTGTAGAAACCGAAAGGGTGTGGATTTCATCCTCCTCCTAACAAGTTAGCGTGTTTCCATCTTAGATTGCATCATCACTTACCGTCAGGTGAGATTGTAATCAAGGGCTAATTTATAAAGAATAAAAAAAACACTACTCTCCGCGTCGTCCGTCGATTTTTTTTTAGTATCAGAGTTATACGAAACATCGTAACAGAATATATTTGCAGTAGTTTAGCCGTGATAAGGCAGACAGACAGACAGTCAGACTTATAATAGCATTTATTATATTAGTATGGATGTTAAATTAGGTCAAGCGTCGACATTCGATCCGAGAGACGCGACACTCGATTGAATTTCCGGCCGGTAACGACGTTCCGCCGAAACGCCCGGAAATACCGCTAATGCATGCCAATTGTGTGCCGTCACTTTATTACTAAAATATTCAAAGGGAACGACGCTATTCTAATAAATAAATAAATTTGGACGATACACACAGCGTTATTTAGCCTAAAATAGCCTAGAGTAAAATAGTTAAATAGCTAGCAATTATACATATAATATCATCATCATCATCATTAACTAGTTTTATTTTCTTTATATAGCCGTGATAGCCCAGTGGATATGACCTCTGCCTCCAATTCCGGAGGGTGCGGGATCGAATCCGGTCCGGGGTATGCACCTCCAACTTTTCAGTTGTGTGCATTTTAAGAAATTAAATATCACGTGTCTCAAACGGTGAAGAAAAACATCGTGAGGAAACCTGCATACCAGAGAATTTTCGTAATTCTCTGCGTGTGTGAAGTCTGCTAATCCGCATTGGACCAGCGTGGTGGACTATTGGCCTAACCCCTATTATTCTGAGAGGAGCTTTGACAACCCATATTCGGCTTACTGCTGAGCTCGAGTCTCCTTATTTAATTTCTTAAAGGTATGCGTATGAAGGTAGTCACCACCCACTGAGGCCCTCAAAAGAGACCGACCATTTTAGGCCCAGCACGTTACAGAATAAAAAAGTGACGAAAAACCTTTTATTATCTTTTTTTTATTCTTTACAAGTTAGCCCTTGACTATAATCTCACCTGATGATGCAATCTAATATGGAAGCGGGCTAACTAGTTAGAAGGAAGATGAAAATCCACACCCCTTTCAGTTTCTACACTACATCGTACTGGAACGCTAAATCGCTTGACGGTACGCCTCATTTTTCGGTATGGTAACTAGCCACGACCGAAGCCTCCCACCAGCCAGACCTAGACTTATTAAGAATTAAGATGTCGTGTAGAAACCGAAAGGAGTGTAGATTTACATCCTCCTACTAACAAGTTAGCCCGCTTCCATCTTAGATTGCATCACCACTTACCAGCAGGTGAGATTGTAGTCAAGGGCTAACTTGTAAAGAATAATAAAAAAAAGCTGTTTCCGAATTAAAGAGTAGTGCAAGTGAAAAAAAAATATTTTACTAAGCAGCGTACTGTAGTTTCTTCAATTTTTCAGTGTAAGAGTAGGTCTGTAGGTCTTAGCAGCAGATCTCAATGATTTATACTTATAATTCACTTCTTTAGACTTCTTTGTGATTGATTTGTTTACAGACTATAGTTAAGAATTTAGCGGTGATAGATCCCCGTGTATCGGAGAGCAAGTTAAGCCGTCAGTCCCAGACAATATCAAAATATAGCGTTCACAGACATAAAAACTTGTATAATGAATATCATATTGTGCTATGAATACCATGCTAAACAACAGTTTTATATCTATAAAAATCACGAAGCTCTCATTATTCACATTTTGTGCTGAATTTAAGGTCACAAGCATCCATGGAATACCTTTGCTTCATAACATAATGATCATATTTCTAGGCATAGATACCCTACTTTCTTATAATGAAGGGGATTTTAACACATATTAAAGTTCCTCCTGTCTGAAAAAATTAAATCCGAAATTCATAGCGAAGATATTAAGTATTTTCTAAAATATTTATCCTAAATTATTATTTCCAGATGGCTGCTGATGTCCAGATGGGTAGACGTATTCTGGAGTGGAGACCGCGTACCAGCAAACGCAGACGCTCTCCAGCTACATGGTCCGACGACATCAAGAAGGTAGTGGGAAGTAGCTGGATGAGGAAGGCGGAGGATCGTGCGCTCTCCTCGGAGGATGTCCAGCTGTGGACGAATACAGGCTGTTGTTGATGATGATGATGATGATGATGATGATGATGATGATGATGATGATGATGATTATTTTTCAGTGGTCAACAGAAATGTTCGCCTTCCAGTGTTCGTATATAATTTTTTCCGCAGATTAAAAAGTCATCAATACATCTCTGTTAATGAGAGAGTGTAATTCCAGTACCTCCTTTGAAGTTGGAATTAATCCGGCGGCGGGCACCGCCCTCTTTGCATCCCGTCGGCCACCGCAAATTAAATTCTGTCCTTTTAGAGGATTCTCATTACACTTAACAATTAGTGCCGAGCTTCGCCGCTGAACAATAAATAAACAAAATTAATTACAAAAATATAATAATTTATTATTTCAACTCTACCTTCTCTCGACTTTACCTATATATTTTGTAATTGAAACGAACCGAAAAATTTTTTTTAGCGCACTTGATGACAGGTTCATTTATAATAGCCGCAGTATCACCCGCGTTGAGTTTCTTGCCGGTATCTTCTCAGCAGAACCTGCCTTCCGAACCGGTGGTAGAATCTTTACAAATAGTCAACTGGCGTGTCAAAAGTGCTTGTAAACTGAGCCTACTTGAAATAAATTATTTTTGATTTTGATTTTTTTGATTTTGTTTCAACTTACAAAGTTACGTGATACCAAAAGTTTGTTTAAACTTTTGGTAAAAAAAAATTCAAAATCGGTTCCTTAGATCCAGAGATTACCCCCTACAATACCACAAATTTTTGTCACAGACTTTGCAATGCAGTCATTATTTTTAAAACAGGAAAACAATAAAAATAACTTGAGTCGTTAAGTTATGTAAATTTTCTCAAATCTTGCTAATTTTCTTGGCACTAATTGCAAACTTGATATTATGAAAGGCAATGAGCAAGGCATTAGTCAGATTTAAAAGGAATGTCTGATATAAAAGAAGCACTTGAAAATGCTAACCATATGGCACATTTATTACAAACGTATGAGTAAATTAGGTTGGCAAAACTGAAGTATTATTCGTGTTCAAAAAAAACTGACATAAGTATTAATATTAAAAAAAGACATTTGAAAAAATGGGTAGTCAGTCTTAAAAGGTATTTTTAACTTAATGAGAAAATTAGGTTGGCAACACAAAGTAGGTGGAATAAAGTAGAGAAATTTAAAAAAAAAATAGCTTATATGAAAAAGTGGCTAGTCATCCTTAGCCATATTTATGACAATCGGGTTGTTTATAAGATTCCCGGAGCGCCCCCCAGGCGCCCGCCGAGGCGCCGCGCCGTCCCGACGGACAGACACTCCGGCTCCGATATATCGATCTCTGCGGATGACGGATACAGCTGTACCCCAATGTCGTCATACTAAAACTGTTTCAAGGATGCGATTGGTGTAAGTAGGTAAAAAGTTGTTGTAACACCGACTTAAACACCAAATTTTATTGTATGTCTATTAGTAAATATGTTTAAAAGATTATTTTATTTATTAATATTAATAGAGCTGTGATAGCCCAGTGGATATGACATCTGCCTCCGATTCTGGAGGGGGAAGGTTCGAATCCGGTCCGGGGCATCCTCCAACTTTTCAGTTATGTGCATTTTAAGAAATTAAATATCACGTGTCTTAATTCTTAAATCTTATTACAGTGTTAAATATTATAAAGAGGATAAAAAAGCTTGATATTGAATTGCACTGACTGTGAACTTAGTTCTAGATAAATTTGTAAAATGGTGATAAAGAATTAAAATGAACCCGGCTATTGTTGTGGGCTCTTCTCGGACCAAGGCAAATTTGGAACTTTAATTTTAAGTTTTCGACCAGTTATTATCATTACTTATATTGATTTTCACATTAATTATTATTAATGTGAAAATCAATATAAACTTTCAACTTCTATTAGGTATTATTTATATTACTCGAATTTTTTCGTTGCCAAAGTGAACAAAATAGCTACAGTTTCAATTACCGTGATATCTAAAGCAAGGAAAATTCACATTTGCCATTCTGTTTCTATTTAGCATCCCTTTAGCAGATATTAGCAAACCGTTTCACCAGCCATGTCTAATTGGCCGTCCCCACCGAAGCGGGACCACAAAAGGACTGCTCATTAAATTTAATCAAGCCTACAGGCTCCATAGTCACCGATCAGAAATGCAACACCGACTGTCAGTCAAAGAGCGAAGTCAGAATAGATCTGATGATCATGTTTCGTACGTTATCACACTAATATTATAAAGGCGATAGTTTGTGTGTAAATGTGAAAGTGTGTAAGTGTAAAGTGTGTAAGTGTAAAGTGTGTAAGTGTGTGTTCCTCTTTTACGCTGCGGCTACTGAAGCAAATAGGCTGAAATTTGGATTGAAAATAGATTTTACTCTGAATTAACACATAGGTTATTTTTCATCCCGGAACAATCCATGGTTCCCGCGGGATTTGTGAAAAACTGAATTCCACGCAGACGAAGTCGCGGGCGTGCGCTAGTTTAAAATATTCTAAAGAGATAAAATTTAATATTATGATGTATGTTTGATAGATCTGGCAATTTTTGAGTTAATTACTCTAAAACTACTCGACCGATTTAAAAAATTCTTTCGCCGTTAGAAAGCTACAACTCCGTTGAGTAACATATGCTATACATTATCCCTATATTCCTACGGGAACGGGAACTACGCGGGTTAAATTGACCCGACACATAGTGACATAAATAAAATACCACCAATGAACTGATGAAATAGGAATATTAGCATTCCAGTGGCCAGTAGTCTTTATGAGAATAAAATATGTATAAACAGTATACCTTTTCTTTTTTTTTATTCTTTACAAGTTAGCCCTTGACTGCAATCTCACCTGATGGTAAGTGATGATGCAATCTAAGATGGAAGCGGGCTAACTTGTTAGGAGGAGGATGAAAATCCACACTCCTTTCGGTTTCTACACAACATTATACCGGAAAGCTAAATCGCTTGGCGGTATGTCTTTTTGGTAGGGTGGTAACTAGCCACGGCCGAAGCCTCCCACCAGCCAAACCTACCTAAATTTAAAATATCTAAACTTTTATGGCTCATCCGGGGAAGTATTACTGACATGCTTGTTTCTGCCACCAAGCAGCATTGCTGTTATGGTTGACGGTATAATTACAGACACACTTTTGGATGGGACACAGGGCGGCACTTTGATGGACTTTTTTCTCGCATATCCTACAAAATGTTCCTCTATTGGCAAAGGTACAAGTATCTGCTAGGTCTATCAGTTATTTGTTACAAGAAAAAATATTTATAATACAAAAAATATAGTCTATTTATGAGTTATCCACCGTAAATAATGTAACCTAAGTCTCGAACCTCTATGACACGTATTTAACAACGACCAACAGTGATTTTTTAAGTAGGGTATGCTCGTACAAAATGGAAAATTCCTTCATCAATACGGGTTCATAATGAGTCCTCATGATAAGTAGTGCATATATTCATCTATGAAGTGCACGCCACAGCCAACAAGGTAGTTTTTTTAAGAATATTAATCATATTTGTTTCTATATGACCGTTTATGAGCCGCTGGATGCTCGCAGCTCGAGACCGCTTTGTTGGAAGTCCATGCAAGAGGCCTATGTCCAGCAGTGGACGTCCATCGGCTGTTAATGATGACTGTTTCTCCAATTAGTCGGTATATACTGTGTCAGGACAATAATACGACAATAATAACAGCAGGCGGGGATAGATCCACCTCTCTTACCTCTCACCTCTCGATAATGAGTTTTTCTACCGTGGAGCTGATTAACTAATAACGACCATTACTGAAAATGAAAATTTTCCCAATAAAAAGAAAATATCACAATATAGCAACTTCGCGAAATCCAATTGTTTTATGACTCTATAGGTATTATCAGGATAAAATAAAACAAAGTGGCAGAGAGCAATTAATTTAGGGGCTCATGCAGCTGCCTGGAGACTATGGACCAATCCGGTAATTGTCGTCGGCAATATTCAAATGGCGGAAACAATTAGCGTGAGTGCTGTATACGTTTAGTCTGCCCCAACGCCCCAGGCAAAAATGAATTTCACGTGATTAATCGCTGGGATGATGATTATTACTAATTTGTTATGTTTTTTGTAATATTTTAGACGCTTTTTTTATTCTTTACAAGTTAGCCCTTGACTACAATCTCACCTGATGGTAAGTGATGAATGAAGTGATGATCTAAGATGGAAGCTGGCTAACTTGTTAGAAGGAGGATCAAAAATCAAAAATCAAAAATTCATTTTTTTTCAAGTAGGCTCAGTATACGTCAGTTGACTATTTGTGAAGAACCACTGGTTTGGAAGGCAGATTCTGCTGAGAAGAAACCGGCAAGAAACTCTTGCTCTTTTTAAAAAAAATCACACAATAATATTATAATTAAAATTGACAACATTACAATTTCTTATAGTTTTACTTCCTGTGTGAAGGTGGAAGCTGATCCAACAAATTCACAATATTTGACAGGAGAATTTAATAAAGAAATCAAAATGTAACCCTTGAATAGACCTTGAGCAGTCCCAGAGGCTTGTGAGTCTGGGTGCAGGTTCAAGGGATCCCTTTGAACTAGCCAACATTCACATCCACTGTACAAGTTATTCTCCCCGGCAATCCCAAGTAATCCATGAAGGATTACACAACAAAGGATGTAGAACGATCGATCGATCGATCGCCACTAGGCCACTGAAGCCGACCTTATATCACCAGTCACTTCCACCCGATCGCTCCCACTCTTTAACTCCCACTCAACTCTCAACACCTAGCGGCGGCACGTGCCAACACGAGATAGTCGGGTGTCGTCATATTATTCTCACACTACTCTTTTCCAACTTTATATACTACATATGAATACTTATAAAATATATAAGTACACCAAGACTATTTGCAATTGACAAAACACTGTATCTAAAACACAAATTACTGAAAAATCGCAGTTTATTGTTATTAGTCCCCTACCTACTATTTGTTAGGATTAGTTAACAGTGTTTTTATTAATGCATTTCTAAGAGTATTTTTGAGACCTAAATGAATTATTTAGGTGCCAGTATTCAGTAACCACAAGCGAGGAACTCATTTATGGGTGTTACCACAGAATACCGTATCTGAAGATACGGTGAATTGGCATGGCTCGGCAACAACTGGACAACACACATGCTCAACACACACATTCCAGATATGGGAATCGCACCATTTCCCGCAATGCGGAAAACAGGGTAAGTAGCCACTGAATCACACGGCCGTCAAATAAAAACAAATCTTTTATCAATCACAAAACAATACATTTAAAATGAGTACGCTATTCGTTTGCATCGAACGCATAATCCTCCAGCAAGTTATATCTATACGGTGATATGAAGTCTCATAATTGACGGGAAGCTCCCCCTGTCAGCTTGTCGAAAATCTCTTTTGTGTACTGCGATAACGCTACAAAGCCTACTAATGTCTTTTAAGGACTTAGTGATTTAAACGGACTAAATAATGAACCAGCTACCCTTTCTCTCGCAACGCAATTTATGAGCTTAAAACGTTAGGGATGTCTGGTTGAAACAAATAGAGCACTGGATATATTAAATTGCAGGGATTTAACATTTAGTCGACTGCCTCGATAGTCCAGTTGTTTAACTTACCGACAGGGGTGTGGATTTTTATCCTCCTCCTAACAAGTTGGCCCGTTTCCATCTAAGACTACATCATCACTTACCATCAGGTGAGATTGTAGTCAAGGGTTAACTTGAATAGAATAAAAAAAAAACTTATGTACCTGGTTCCAGTTCTGTATAAACTACTGAGCTGTTCTTTCTTCTAAGAAATCAGTAAGTAAAAAGCCCGATGTTTAAAGCTCTCATGACTCGGAGAGCACGTTGTTTTGACTACAATGTTATTGATATGATAAATGATGATGCAATCTAAAATGGAAGCAGGCTAACTTTTTAAGAGGAGGATGAAAATCCACACCCCTGTCGGTTTCTACACGACATAGTACCGGAACGCTAAATCGCTTGGCAGTTGAAAGCGTTTGCGATCGTAGAAAGAGAATCGACGTGCCACTTGGCTATAGGGGCAGGTCTGGTCTGGTGGCTTTGGCCGTGGCTAGTTGAGTTTAGTGGAACGTTCCAGTACGATACCGCAAAGAATTCGTCAGTGGTATGGGTAGAATATACTAGTACCTTTTCTAAGTAAGCCCGCTTCCACCAGTCAAGGGAAAACTCCATTATAACCATATCGTGAATATTCGATTTACAGTTGAGCACGAGTCTCTTCTCAAAATGAGAGGAGTTAGGCTAATAGTCCACCACGCTAGCACAATGCGGATTGGTAGACTTCACACACGTAGAGATTAGAGAATTAAGAAAATTCTCAGGTATGCAGTTTTCCTCACGATGTTTTTCCTTTAACATTTGAGACACTTCATTTCTTAAATTGAGATAATTTCTTAAAATGCACATAATTGCAATTTAATTAAAAAATAAAAGTTGGAGGTACATGCCCCGGGCCAGATTCAAACCTATACCCTCTGGAATAGGAGACAAAGATCATATCCACTTGGCTAACAGAACATACTTGCCATAGAGTAAACATAATATGTACCTAATGCGATTAGCTTCATAGTCAGCATTGTAGACAGACGATTAATCACTATATTGTTTTATTTTTTCAAAAAAGGCCTTGTCTACCAAATCATAGCGGCTACAAACATCTCCCGGTGTGCATGACGTCACAAATCCGGATCTGTCAGTTTGTTATCAGCGCAAGGCAGTCGCGGCGGCTAGGGCTGCGAGCCGAGTAATCGCATTATTTGTGACTTTCACTCCATTGGCCACCCAAATACTCCATTTGGGTTTTTTGATAATTGTCGCTCATCTATATCTATATAAATAAAACCGGCCAAGTGCGTAAGGGGCCACGCGCAGTTTAGAGTATTAAACCCTTATTTAATGCACGAAAATACAGATAACGATACCGCACACAATGGGATAGATGATAAAAAAATCATCTTCTCTTTGCATTTAGGGAAGGAACCCCAAAACTTTTTTTACATTTATTTTTATCACTAGAAGTAATTAATATGCCATAAAACTAACACTTGTAAAATTTAGCAATTCTCGCAATCAGTTATTCTACCGTAAAAAGTTGTGAGATCCATGTAATACCAAGTCGATTATTATATATTCTGTCCGTAATAAAGAGATTTTCTGTTTCAAGTTATTACGTAATTAGCTAACCGAACAACATAAGTGATCGTATCAATGATATTAAAAATCTTTTATTAGAGGAAAATGCCTTTATGTCAATAATATGAGACTGCGATGTGTAGCAAAACCTAGAAAATGACCCAAGATTATTATGAACATACTACATGACCTTTTGTAAATAGATCATGTAGCGCTCATTTACAACTGGAACCGCAGTCCAGGTGCCACCATGAACAAAGCCTACACAACCTTGCAATAAATAAAATGAAGTACATCTATCACAGGCTGGAAATCCATCAGGGAAGTGTTAGGGTAGCTTCTAAGATTTGATTTGACCCAATGCATGTTTAATATATGCTTGTAATAAACATGAGAAAAGTGCAAACCCTGCACTACAAAGTATTCGCCGAAGACAAGTTCGAAACTCCACCCTGTAGCTTATTTCTATTGCATCACGTATTATCCGCTGTCGTCGATGTTATTGACGATCGACTTGCAGCTTCTTAGTTCGATTGTTTTATTGTTTTCTCTATTTTGGAACGAATTTATTTTAAGCGGCGTACAGTAAAATGATTTGTGATAGCCCAGTGGATATGACCTCTGCCTACGATTCCGGAGAGTGTTTCAGCTATGTGCATTTTAAGAAATTAAATATCACGTGTCTTTAACGGTAAAGGAAAACCATCGTGAGCAAACCTGCATACCTGAGAATTTTCTTATTTCTCTGTGTGTGTGAAGTCTGCCAACCTGCATTGGTTGTGGACCATTTGGCTTAACCCCTTTCATTCTGAGAGGAGACTCGAGCTTAACAGTGAGCCAAATATGGGTTAGTAATGATCAATGATGATGATAATGACAGTAGAGGGAACTGGCAGTAATTTTTACGTTACGCAAAAGAGTTGACGTACGAGGATTACAACGAGTATAAAAAGTTAATTTATACACTCTCTAAAATGTTTTACTTTTACGGAAAAAGCGTTAAACAGACGCTAAAATAATTTAAAGCGTCATCATCATCATTATTATCAGCCGATGAACATCTACTCTAGGCCTATTGCATGATTTTCCAAACGTAACGGTCTCAAGCCTCTAGTATGTAGGTTGGACCTATAATTTTGTATTTTAAATAGGAAATTTATAGTTAAAAAAAAAAATTGCAAAGTTTACTAGTTCTCCATAATTAATTAATTTCCGTGCGTATAGAATTATAATTGCAATTACTTAGAATAATTTCAGACTTGGTCGCTAACTATGGGCCTCATAAGAAGGCTCAGAGTCACGGAACGAGCTATGTTAGGAGTATCTCTGCGTGATCGAATCAGAAATGAGGAGATCCGCAGAAGAACCAAAGTCACCGACATAGCTCAACGAGTAGCGAAGCTGAAGTGGCAATGGGCGGGGCACATAGTTCGAAGAGCCGATGGACGTTGGGGTCCCAAAGTGCTGGAATGGCGACCCCGCAGTAGTAAGCGCAGTGTTGGTCGACCCCCCACCAGGTGGACTGACAACATCAAGCGAATCGCAGGGATTCGCTGGATGCAGGTGGCTCAGTATCGTGATGTTTGGAAGTCCCTACAAAAGGCCTATGTCCTGCAGTGGACGTCCATCGGCTGATATGATGATGATAGTGATGATGAATTTTGAACTTCTCGGCACACTGTGCTTATTTGACCTAATTTTTATTGAAAAACCCCTTCGATAACCCATCTGGCACAGTTAAAAATGTCAATTGGTTTATAATCGAGTATATACTGGATGCGATTCTGTATTCAATAATGACGACCTTTATTTTATCTCATTTACCATGTCAGAACGCAAATGACTGCCGACCGAAGCATTACAATCGCTGTGACGTCACAAAATGAAATTTAAACAACATGAAGAAGCTCTAATAGACAGGGAATCTATATTCATCAGAATTAAATGTCAGGAGAAAGTCTTTCCCACTCGAACTGAAAATGCAAGTTAAAATTCTCATTGCTTATTTTTTGCGGGGGTCATATTTTAAGTTATTCTCTATTAATCCATGGACTATTTCCGTGACAAATTTAGCATAGATATGTTGGCCAATATTGCTGATAGCTTTTTATGCTCCCTTCTAGAATAAGATCTGTAACAGCCAGATTCAATTGAGGCTTCATTTCAATTATTTTATTGGCACAAGTATGCCTCTCAACGTGAATGCTGATAAATTTTCCAAATTGTTGTTAATTCTACTCTAGGAACGATTAATTTTATTTTGTAACTTTTCCCTTAATACTGTTACAATTAGGTCCCCATGGCATACTCATACATGGTTAATTAAAATAAAACCCTATTCTAAAAAAATATTTAAAACTTTTGATTACAATCATTAAAGATCCAACTTTTATGCCATATTAGCTATTGCTCCAAATAGCTAATTCTAACGAGTCTTGCCATTTTTTTTTGTTGGCTGGTACTTTTAAAAAGAGCCTAAAATGTATGGAGCGTGAATGATCTCCATTGAGTACTTTTTTACCCCTAAAACACGGTGCTGTCAATAGAAAATGAAGCCACTAACCTGAGCAAAAGGGGTTTGTTGGCGAAGAGGCCAGAGGCCTTCTCTTTCGCGGCTTGGAGCCCCTGCATTTCGGAATGCCGATCTTCCTCATGTAATCCCACTCACACTTCGCTAACACCTGAAACATATATTAAAGATAAAATATTGCTTGACATTTAACTCCAAGTAGGTTGCAAGGACATAACTAATTTGAAATTCAAGACAAGAGTGAATAGGCAATATTTATTTCATTTGAACTTCAGCACTACTTTCCATTATACTACTGTTTTAGTCAAACGCAACATCTATCATAATGGCGCTGGATTTAGATGGCTCTGAACCGTGGTGTTTGGAAATGGAATTGGAAACCATACAAGAGGCCCAAAATCACCAGTAGACATCCATCAGCTGATTATGATGATGACATCATTTTCATCATCATTTACAGTCGATGGACGTCCACTTCTGGACATGAACCTCTTGCATGGACTTCCAACAAAGTGGTCTAGAGCCGCCAGCATCTAGCCAGCCAGCATCATTATTATTATTAAATTGTTATCATTATCTTAACCAATATTACAAAAGTAAATGTACGTTCAATAAAAAAAACTCTGATCTGACTCTGAGCATTCAAAAGAATGTTCAGTCACTTCGTGGACGAAGCTGTGGTCTGACAAATGCGTGATTAAATTAGAAATAAAATTCTTAGTAGAACCAAAGCTATCGACATAATATTATACTCTTGTGAGCTGCACAGTGCCAAATAGTTTGACGTATCCTTGGATGTTAGGCACTTTGGAAGCTTTTAAGGAACAAATTAAAATACAACCAAATACAAATATAAATTTGAATTTACAATCAAGCATACTCAGACTATAAATGAATTACACTTATAATTATAAAACGGTTAAACAATTTTCAAATATTACTTTTGGAAAAAATATCACATTCTCTAAAAACTTCATATGATTACGTAAGAGCACTCGGTAATCTTCTAGTAGTTTACTTTTAGAAAAATGAAAATCTGAAACCGGAATGTCAAAAAAAGTGTTACGTAATCCAAAGCATTGACTATACATACATATATAGATACATCTATAGGTGGTACCTGCGAAACTAGGTCAACCCGATCGAAATTGATAATAAAATCGCACCAAAAATAAAATCATATAATTTACAAAAAAAAATACAGTGTACTGATTGTTTTATTAAATTAATTTACTTACATTTTTTCTGTTCCTAGGCGTAGCAGGACCGCCGTAGCGTCTGTCGATCGTGTAGCACCCCGCGCGGATCTACGCCAGGTCTACGGCTGCGCGTAGCCTCGCGTCCCATTGGTCGATACTGCTACGGAACTAGACCCACATCCTCCAATAACAGCCTTCACTGTAAAAGGGGCGGGGTTTTTGTAACATTTCAGAAAATTTTCAGGAGGTCCAAAAGTACATAGAGTTGGTATCGACCCCATCAATGTTTCCACTTGGATTTGCAAGCAACGCCGACACTAAATGCAAAGCTTATGTCATTTAAAAAGAGCACAGAGATCTTTATTTATGGCTTATTAAATAATCACTTTTTATCGAATTTAACGTTCTATCTACTGGCAAGACAGCATTATTGCAATAATGAATAAAACTACTAATAATAACAAAATCAATGATATCCAGATTGAATCATTCGTAGTAATCTCATACTATTTTCATAGAAATGATACTAGATCATAGTTATTAAAATAAAATAATAACCATTCTCTTACAGATCAGGTATCCAAACATAAAGCATAAAATAAGTACTACGTAAATAACAATACAAAAATAACTATAGCAACACATAAAAAAAAAAATCAAAAAAACACTAACTACTCGTTATAAATAAATTCGTTACAGTTTACTTATTTTTCAATTTATATCAAGCACTACAGCATGCAGATATGAAGGATACGAGAAAAAATCACCACTGCACTGCACCGATGTAGGTTTGGGGTCATATGGCTAACATGTAACAATGTGAGATCTTGTCGTTTATGATGAATCAACTGGAAGTTATGTTCAGGCTATTGTAGTGACCGTAAACACTACGTAACATACTATTTCATTTAATTATAATAACTGCTCAACCAAATTTTATGAAAAATTTACGGGGCCAATCTGGAAGTATACTCGACCTAATATAGAACTCGCTGCTCTAGAAGTGCAGCTAGTTCTATATTAGAACGAATATCCAAAGCTGCTCTAATAGGATCTTACCAAATTTGGCTAGGCAGGAAGAACGACACGAGCAGAGAATGGGGAGTGTTGATCGACCGTCAAGGAATTGCTTAACCATACATCCTATAGTCACAAGTTCAGGACTCTGCTCGGAGTTTTTCTCTCTATGCGATGTACCCGGCACCCGCACGGTGAATCTATGGAATGCTAAGATATTCGTCTCACTATACCCCCTTACCCTTTCTAACAATGTTGAAAAAAAAGACAAAGTTGTTAGGTATCACATTGAAAGGATTCGACCGTTCCAGAGAAAGCGCAGACAGACAGATGAAAATTAATAATATAAATTTCACCTTGTGAAAATCATAGTCTTTAATTTCATGTTAGACCGAGTGCTGTGAGGCATCAAGTGTGCGAAATTCGAACACATTTTGTCTGTTTAGCATGCAGATTACGATTCTGTATGTTGCCAGGAGGTTTGCCTTTGGTGTCGAGTAGGATATGGACTGAACAAATCTTTTGTATCAGTTTTATTAAGAATATCCAATTTTTAAAGATGACATTACCACAATAATTGGCAATATTGAATTCTATCTAATCTATTAAAAACACAAGAATTACACAAGTTAAAGACAAGCATTTTTGAAATATATCACTACGAAACTTCTAGATGAATTCAAATGAAACTTGGTACAGTTTGAGTAACTACTACGAAGAAGGTTATGGGATACTCGTACTTCATGTCTTTAATGTCATGTCATGTTTATAAATAGAAAGGAGTAAACGCAATGCTGTCCTCGAAATTTGCACACTGAATACCTCACAGTGATCTATGTATATTTATTTATATATTAACTAGCAGACACTCGCGACTTTGTTCGCGTGGAATTCAGTTTTTACAAATCCCACGGGAACCATGGTTTTTTCCGAGTTGAAAAGTAGCCTGTGTGTTAATCCAGAGTAAAATCTATTTCCATTCCAAATCTCAGCCAAATCGGTTTAGCAACCTCAGTGTAAAAAAAGAAACAAACATACTTACACACACATGTTTACAAACTTTCGCCTTTGTAATATTAGTGTGATAGGGTTAGTTGCTTTCAGGCAAACACACCTTTCTTATACATATAAACAAAATATAGAAACATCAACATATTATAAAGCCGAATGTTTGTGTGTGTATGTTTGTTCCTCCTTTATGCTGGCTACTAGAGCGATTTAGCTGAAATTTGGAATGGAAATAGATTTTACTCCGAAATAACACATAGGCTACTTTTCATCCTGGAAAAATTCATGTTGCCCGCTGGAATTGTGAAAAACTGAATTCCACGCGGACGACGCCGCGGGCATCTACTAGTATCAAATAAAAACAATACGAAATACCACAAAGAAATAATAAATGAACATCGTTAAACATACACAAGTATCTAAGTATAAACCTCCTCAACTTTTATGACGATTAAAAACGAACGGTAAAAACAAAAAGGCATCGTTTATAGGAAATAAATTTATGCTGAGCGCAGACAAACGAACCCGGGTCCGCTGACTTCGCTAGAATCGGCCTGACTTCATTTCACGGATAGAGGGTTTCGCAAATGAAGTTTCCACGGTCCACCGGTCGCAAATCTGAATAATATTTTATCTATATAATCGTATTTTTGTAACGGATACGGCTTTACAAAAGGATTTTAGAATAGGGTTTTGAAAGTACTGATATTTTGAATCATAAATGGTAACTAGAGTTATAAAAGTAAAAAAAAAATTACTCTGAATTAATGAAACTTGAAATTGTACCAGAGTAAATTTCAGTTTATTTAAAGTTTTTGGGTAGGACTGTATTTTTGACGAGACAACGTCTTATAATTCGATGGATGGATTCGATTCGTATTTTTGACGAGACAACGTCTTATAGTTCTGCACACTCGAAAAAAGATGACGTCATGCGTCGTTCCCTCGCTCTAGGGTTGCCAACTTCTTATACAAGAAATAAAGTATTTTCTGGTCAATGATGATTATTTAACAGTATTTTAGAAAAACGAACATTTTCTTTTGAAAAATGGAACCATTCCATCAGTATTTTCTTATGACGTTGTATACTTAAGGATGGAATTTGGAAAAAGACAAGCCGTCCCAAAGAAAAGGAAATTCATACCACTTGATACATAGTTATTAATAACAATAATCAATATGTATTATGTATGGATTTTTAAAAGATAACCCGGCGGGAATCGGCCTATATGAACTCTTCGCCGCTGCTAAGCAGACGTCCGCTATTATGTAATTAAATATCACGTGTCTCAAACCGTGAAGGAAAACATCGTGTGCAAACCTGTTTAAATGAGAACTTTCTTAATTCTCTAAATGTGTGAAGTCTGCCAATCCGCAATGGGCCAGCGTGGTGGACTAAGGCCTAACCCCTCTCACTCTGAGAGGAGACTCGTGCCCAACAATGGGCAGAATTGTTAATGATAATGAGACGTCCGCTAAGATCGAATTTTGTAACAGGGCCGGATTAAGAAGTCTAAGGGCGTACAAAGTCGCGGGCGTCTGCTAGTCTATACATAAAAGCGTATAACATACGACGCAAACTAATCACACGTAAATTTCTTCAAGCTAACTTTGCTTGACAAACTGCGGCAACCCTCTCTGCCTTGATTAATGCATTCTTTTATAGGTTGAAAACATCGGCGGGGGGTAAAACGCAATCTAGTTAAATGCTGAGCTTGTATTTTGTTCCCTTTTTTAATTCACCACTATTCAAGAACCACACAAAATATTAAAGCCAAATATTATTAATTTTTGACAAAAGAAAACGAAAAAGATGCTAGATTTAGGTGAATTAAAAACGTGACCTGAAAAAACGCAGCAAATTCAAAAAAAAAACTTACAATGGTTAGTGAACATCATGCAGATTTTTTGAATTTGCTGCGTTTTATGAGGTCACGCTTTCGTTGGCGGAGTTTAAAAAAGTAGCACACTGTAGCTATCATTTAGAAGTATGTACCTATATACATACAATATACGAGTAATTTATGTAACCATACGTGAGCTACTTAGTCGTCTTTGTAACTCTTAACTTAACTTAACTTGAAAAAACTTTTCAAAATTTTGTTGGTACATCGTGAAAAAAATTATAAAAAAAATATCTAAAGTCATTTATTTCAAGTAGGCTCAGTTTACAAGCACTTTTGATACGTCAGTTGACTATTTGTAAAGATTTTACCACCGGTTGGGAAGGCAGGTTCTGCTGAGAAGAAACCGGCAAGAAACTCAACAGTTGCTCTTTTAAAAAAATCATACAATATTATAATTTACAATTGATGACATTATAATTTCTTATAGTTTTACTTCCTGTGTGAAGGTGAGGCCTTCAAGCATCTTTATTATTAAGGAACTCATCTTTGGTGTAGTAACTTCGACTAAGTAAATGTTTTTTAACACATTGCGTAAAGCAATATTTTATTGCTTAAAGCATATTTTTCGTCACCTACATTTAAAAAACAGATCTTTTAGTGCAAAACATTTAACGTACTACGATATGTATACATGTTTAAGAGGCGTCATTTCGCCTCAGCAAAAGTGGCATCGAACGAGCACTTAACAGCGTTCGACCACTTTGAAAAAGCGCACTCAGCGCTTATCGCCTTTCAACGTTACCACTTTAGAAGCTGAGAGGTATTGTCGGTAAGGAATCTTTACCCGAAAATATTTTCCAACCCCGATACAAAGATAAAAAATACTAAAATCAATGGAAAAATTAATTAGTATTTTGGATCGTTTTGCTTTACAATTTAGACTTCAGATATTTTTTGTATATTATTCGGGTAACAAAGACCCTTAAAAGTAAGAGTACTTGTAACTGTGGCGTTACTAATTAAACTTATTTTCAATAAAGTCCAATCAAATCAAAATATAAATTATTAAATAACGACATTTATATAAACATTAACGAAAGGAACAGCAAGGCATTTGTTAGTTAAAGGCAAGGCGCTCCTGGATAGGGTTTTTACTCACGCCGTCATGATAGAGTATTATCATCATGATAGAGTGTAAAGGAGTGACTGCAAGTAAAAGACAAATTTTGAACTCGTAGAATTAGGTTCAATATTAAACTTTACAAGCAAGCCCTATTCAACCCATACGATCTGCAACTGATTGGAATCTATTTATGGATAAGTATGAAAAACATATAATTCTATATCTACATCGGACCAATTCCTTTGTTCTAAGCAAATTAAACGTATAGTACTTGTATAACGTACTATGAAACGTATTGTACTTACTGTGTCGGGCCTGCTGGGACAAATATCCTTATAGACACCAAAACAAATCGTTTAATATGTTGACTTGGAAGTCCCTACAAAAGGCCTTTGCCCTGCAGTGGACGTCCATCGACTGATATGATGATGTTGACTTACCAAATGAACTAACTAAAATTGGTCATGCGGTTAGTTTATATTGCGTGGAAGTGGATGCGAGAGGCATACCAGCAAAATCTCTCTATAACCTGCTCTTTAACCTTGGGCTCACTAGAACTGCAGTATGTTCTGACGGGTATCCAAAACTGCTCTAGTAGGATAATACTAAATTTGTCTGGGCAGAGAGAGCAAAACGATCGGATAAGGGGAGTGTTAATCGAATATAAAGGATACTATAACCCTACACCCGTCGGTCAGAAGTGCCCGGTCTGCTCGGAGATTTTCTCGCTGCCACACAATGGACCCGGCATCCGCACGGTGAATCCATGGAATGCAAAACTAGTAAAATCTCTCTGTAACCTGCTCTTTAACCTTGGCCTCGCTAGAACTGCAGTACGTTCTAACGGGTATCCAAAGCCGCTCTAGTAGTATAACACTAAATTTGGCTGGGCAGAGGGAACAAAACGATCGGTTAAGGGGAGTGTTAATAGGTTTTAAAGGATACTATACCCTACACCCGTCGGTCAGAAGTGCCCGGCTCTGCTCGGAGTTTTTCTCGCTGCCACACAATGGACCCGGCATCCACACGGTGAATCCATGGAATGCAAAACTAGTAAAATCTCTCTATAACCTGCTCTTTAACCTTGGCCTCACTAGAAGTGCAGTACGTTCTAACATCCAAAGCCGCTGTAGTAGGATAATACTAAATTTGTATGGGCATCTAGTAGGATGAACTATCTTTGGCTGGGCAGGGAGAACTATACGATCGGTTATGGGGAGTGTTAATCGATTTTAAAGAATACTTAACCCTACACCCGTTAGTCACAAGTCTCGAGCTCTGCTCGGAGATTTTCTTGCCGGTGTAGCACCGAGATCACCCGGTACCCGCAAGGTGAATCCATGGAATACTAAGATATTCATCTCTCTTTTAAGTAAGCTATACAAGTACTAGTGAAAAACATATAAGTCAGTTTATTCGTTAGATATTATTTTTCCTTCAATTTAGTTTCCCTCTTTGACGTACCGCTCTGTCCCATTAGGTGGGATCATCCGCTTTCCGATATATTCTACCCACTTTGCCTTGCCTTAGCTTACGACTTTCTGTTTGGTTCTCAAACTTATGACGTGCTCTTGTTATTTTTTACTTTTTTTATTTATCGGTACCTTACTTACCCGACGATAAATGATGATTTAGATTTAGAGCCTCAATAGCTCAACGGTAAGTGCGGTTGGACTCATCATCGATGGGTGGTGGTTAGATCCTTGCCCCGTTGGTCTATTTTCGTACCCAATCCTAATACAGTCATTCCCGACTAGTTGGAGGGGAATGGGAATATTAGTCAAACTTAAAAGATATGTCAAATATTATTAATAAAAAGAAAGATGAAGCACTCTAAGATGTAAGCTGGCTATCTATACATCTGACAGTTTCTACACTGCATCATACTTAACAACGGAGAGAGCTCAGTGGTTATGACCTCTGCCTTGGATTCGGAGGGCGTAGGTTCGAATCCGGTCCGGGGCATGCACCTCCAACTTTTCAGTTATGCATTTGAAAAAAATTAAATATCACGTGTCTTAAACGGTGAAGGAAAAACATCGTGAGGAAACCTGCATCATCATAATTATCAACCCATATTCGGCTTACTGCTGAGCTCTAGTCTCCTCTCAGAATGAGAGCGTTTAGGTAATAGTCCACCACTCTGGCCCAATGCCACACACGCAGAGAATTGAGAAAATTCTCTGGTATGCAGGTGAAACAGAAAAACAGAAACCTGCATATGTGAGAATTCTTTTAATTATTTACGTGTATGAAGTCTGCCAATCCGCATTGGGCCAACGTGGTGGACTAACACCTAGCCCCTCTCATACTGAGAAGAGATACGTGCTCAACAGTTAGAAGATATGGATTGTTAATGATGATGATGATGATGATGATGATCATACTGGAAAACTAAATCATCTTTTGCCGATAGAGTGATAACATGCCACGGGTTGAACCTACCGCCTGGCCATACCAACTGAAACTTAGATTCAAATTGAGAACCTCCTCCTTTTTGAAGTCGGTTTAAAAATATAAAATACTAAATTAACCCGAGCTAGAATTCAAACCAAGGACCTCTGTTGGAGACTACAGATTACTAACTACCCTTGAGGGTTCGTCAAATATTTAAATACATAAGTATAAAATATTAATAAATATCTAAATCTTAGGTATTATATAATATTTATATTTACACACGAGAGTAGTTAATAAGCAATGGAAATAATATAACTTGTCTGATGACACCTCGCGACTTTTGCAGAAGCACCTTTTTCCACACGATTGCGTTGTACCACCTATACCGGGGGGTTGCATTCGTCCCTTTCTAACATACACAAAATCCGTTCTACCTGTCCTCGTCTCGCTTCTATTTATGACTTATTAACTTCTCTAAGGTATCATGGCAACCCGCCCGCTCACAAACGCTCTACGGATTTAATATAGGAAATTGTGAACTCAGCCGAAAGTCAGGAGCAGTTTATTGAATCTGAAGTTATAATACACCCTCTTTAATATTCATCATTAACTCAATAATTTAAATTGACAGACCATTTAAATTGTATCGCTTTTTTTTGGTTTGGTGCTAAATTGAGCATAATATTTCCATGGGCCACAAAACATTTTGACATCCTCATTTGCTCAGTTATTGGCGGACTAACTAAAAAAGAGGATTCCAAGATACGATACTGTGTCATGGGATCCTTTTTTTTGTTTATCTTTCTTTCAAGAAATTCTCAGTAATAGCCTGTAGGAATCGGAAAAATGATAGTGTTACATACACTCCCGTGTCTTGGATAACACCGTCGGAAAAGTCGTCGATTCCGGTGGTGGGCTAAGCTTCCTCGCCGTACTTGTACTAATAAGGAGATCATCAAAAATTACTGTTACTTGGTTTTTAACATTAGAACGAATACAACAGTAAATAAGTTTTACTGTTGACAATCCCAGCATAATGAAATTCATAAACTGTGCTTGTAACGTTTCAGTTTAAAAGTAAATCATATTGTAGTATTTACTAAATCGATACTTAAGTTTATTTTCCGATCTCGAACAGCAAACACACTACGTGACCGTCGCGATCCGGCGGAGGATCGCTGTGTTTGCCCGCAGATCGCTCCTTGGGGACGCGAATCGAACGGTACTCACGTTCTCGATGCAATAAAAATCAAGATACAGAACTATTAGAGCCTGCAATAGCCAGACACTCCTCATTTTATTATAGCTGAAAGTTAGTGTCTTGTAATTTTTTTTTTGTTTTTTTTTTTATATTAAGAAAGAATACATATTAGCTAACTTATCCTAATAACTATACAAATCATCGCCTATTGTAATACCGCGCTAGACAGCCAGGTTGATCCGTTGCGCAAAAAATGAGCCAGCCCTTTTGTCACCAGTCGAGGCAACTAACTAGCCACGGTGAAATAATTCGGTAAAATTTTATTTATTTATACGGATAGATGCAGTATTTACACTAATTATTATAATAGGTATATACATCACTGTAATTTTATAGCAATTTTACACAAAATTACAAAACAATATTTATCTAAAAAAGAAAAAAATTAAAACAACTAAGAGAGAAAATATACAATTTCTCGCATAATTGCAAGATATATTTGCACAATTTCATTCAATTATGTGCAAAAATGCTAATGTGTGGAGACTCGGACAACAGAACGTTTAGAGCGGTCAGAGCCGGTGGTATTGGAGAATGGGCCCGCGAATAACAAAATTAAAAAACACTTGGACGGTTGAGAATCAAGACACCGGCTTCGGTGGGAAAAATTCATTATTATTACCCTATTTTAGCCTCCTTACAGCAGATCTGGCTATTACAGGCTATCCATACCACATAATATAAAATTGAGATTTTCTCGCTTTCAAAAAGTTGTCAGTAACATAGAATATAGAAGTAAAATGGTGCAACAGTTCCGTGCTTGGAAAGCACGTAAGGTTTTGGATCAATTACTATTATCATTAATTAGTTGATTGTAACAGAGACAAATAATCCTAAGAGCACCAATCTATATCAAACAGCTTAGTTGGTCTAAGCTCCAACTGCGCAGAGTCAAGTTTCTTCCCTCAAGATAGGCTATACCTAAGGAAAGAGGCTTAGCCCAGCGGGTCACACACAAACACATGCCGAGAATGTGGCCGAGGAAGCCGAGCATGTTCAAGCTTCGGGTACGACTCATTATATCCGTTTTGATAGGCTTCTGTGTTGCCAAAGGAAAAGTTTCTAGTGCCTCGTAAGACACGAGAAGCAAAGGAAAAATTAGTCGTCACCCGAATTTTAATCGTGATCATGGATGGTTGCTGCCGACAGCCACAAATAACAAACAGAACTAGCTCATGTTTAAGGGCCCCGTATGGGCTCGAAACTAGTCCGTAATACTCCGACGTTGCATCACGTGAGTGAGAGAGTGAATCATCGTTTTATAATAGAGAAAAAATCGAAACGTTTACCGTAGCTACAGCAACTGATCACATTATTTGCCAACCGATCGCTCCTCGGGGACGAGCGATTTCACTCGCGGCGCAGTGATCTCAAGACGATTTCAACAAATCAGGAGTTTCAAAATTGCGCAGACTGTTTTATTCTGAGAATTAAAAGAAAAGAAAATCCATTTTTTACAATTTTAGTGATAGTTACTCCTGAACTAGCTTTAGGTTATAACCTAAAGACTGACCTAAGTGCCCGAGGGCACCCGAGTTTTTATGTTTTATCATTCATTACAAATTCCTCTTCATTTAATAGCCGACGCTCCGCGGTTTCACCTGCGTAGTTTCCGTTTCCGTGAAAATACGGGGATAAAATAAAGCCAATGACAGTTAAAAATAACTTGACTTTCTAGTGGTAAAAGAATTTTCAAAATCGGTTGACCAACAGATCCAGAGATTACTCTACAATAGGTACAACAAATTTTATACCTCTTTAAAATATTAGTATAGATTTCTCTTCTCAGCAGATCCTCTTCACGTAACGTTGATGAAGTCACTACAGACGGACATACATGCTGGTCTATTCACTATTTTGATATTTGATATCAACCTGTTAAAATAAGCAATCAATTGAGATATGTCATCTACCTACTGTATGATATCCACCAGTAGGCACCGGATGACATTTTGTTACATTAAATCTCAATTTCGTAGGTATACCTATGTCAACTAGCATACGTAAAAGATTAGCCTGACGATGTTCCAAAAGTGCTTGTAAGCCTACTCGAAATAAATTAAATATGAAAACATCAGATGCAGAAATTTTAAGAATGTTTATTTTTACAATATTAATTGTCTCATTCAGTTATATAGTCTCGCATATTTGACTGAGTTTTATGAGATAAAGTGCCGTCGGACCAACGAAGTACTTATTTCGTTTTACTGATAATGAGTACCTATTTTAAATACTCTACAAATTAATTTATCATACATTTGTTATGATAATGAGCATCGTAATAATTTGATCCCCTTAATCTAAATGAAATCGTTAACATTTACGATATCTCTACACACATTATGAAGATCCACTTTTTTTTAGGACAAACTGAATTTCAGTTTTTTCAAATCTAGTGGGAACTATTTATAATTTTTTTCGGAGACAAAAATGTATATTATAAATGTAGCTCAATAGCATTTTCTATCTACAAGTGAAAGTCACATTCAAATGGGTACAGTTGACGGAGAAAGAAATTTTAAAAGAGCTTGATTTTTCTTTAGTATCGTGTAAATGACTATTTACTTAGTAAACCTAGTTATTTTAATACCACTAACAAACACTTCAATGTTAATTATATGCTCGGACATATCAAAACAATTAATAACAAGGTACTAACATTAAGTCCAGCTTAAACGCACGTAATATACGGGAATATTTGTTGCATATCTATTATAATATAATGCAGGGTTTGTGCGGAAAGCGGTATTACGTCAACAAGGGTAACCAACTTTCAAACGTTAAATTGCGGGACATGAAAATGAAAATAATAATTAGTAGAGATGCGCCGAGTAACACTTTTGCCGAGTAACGCGGTTCAATCAAATTCCCATTGCGCGCGCGTAAACAAGTATTAATTCAATTCAAAATTGTTTTTTTCAAGTAAACTTAGTTTACAAGCACTTTTGAAACGTCAAGTTTGAGTATTTGTAGTGACTCTACCACCAGCTCAGAAGGCGCAGTCTCTTGTTGAGAAGAGCGACGAGAAACTCAACAGTTGCTCTTTTAAATCTTTCATTTTAATTTGATTGAGATTTTCAAAGATTTCCTAAATTACTAATAAATACTTTTTGATTAACACTGTTGTTTAATTATATGTACCTAAATAATGCTTTTCTTAAAAAAGGTATACTCGGCATTCACCGACCGAGTTATTCGGCCGAGTACGAGTATTAAAAAATCCGCCGAGTACGCCGAGTACCGAGTATCAACCGAGTACTCGGCCCATCTCTAATAATTAGCCAAAGATAATTTGAGAACCATATTAAAAAGTTAAAAACCACATATAGATCATTACATAATATACAAGGTAGATTAGGGTTTGCGATAATAGTACATTACCGCAGCTGCGGGCCAGAGAGGCATTGATGGATGAATGTGTGAATGTGGGCCGAAGCGAAGCCAAGGCACACATATGTAAGTCCATCAATGCCTAGTTGCGGCCATGGCTTGTATAGTACTTTTCTCAAATAATGCGCGGAAATTATACTAAGTAGTACAATTCAGAACTTTTGTTTGAAAATACAATTATTGAATGTACATTTCATAAAATTTAATGTGGAGTTTCCGATTCGAATAATTTGAGTTATGTTGGTTTGATATAATTCTAACGAGGTTGAAGTTTGTTGTATACTAGTGTCTTCCGCGTGATTCTGAATTTCAAAGTTATGATTATGATGATGAGTTTTTTACGCGCCGATATATTTTTTTCACTAAACAGCTTTTTATGTGCAAGATAGATCGAAATTTAAATTAAACCTTTGATAAGTTACCTCTATAGTCGCTCCGTTGCGGAGTAGAAGATCGTTCTATTTTTAAATTACACGACAAATATGATTTTACATATACTGATTTGGCCGCTAAACACTACAGATATGGATTTTCATACAACTATTGCCGGCCGCTGCTCGATCAGCAAGTTCGATTTATCTCGTAGAAGAATAATGCTCAAATTTCCAAGCATGTTTGAGAAAAAACGAATTGCAATTAATTGTAAATAATTTTCGTCACACAAAAATTCGACTAAGGTATAAGGCTAGCACTAACCAATTGCCACCGAAAGAAAATACGTCTCAATTTTTTTTTTACATTATTTATCTCGGCAAGCTTCCTGTCGATACCAAATATACTTTATTACAAAATGAAACTTAACATCATTGAACCATGTTGGGTCTTTATTTCCGAGATACGAGTGTACCTACTTGTATTCAGACTACCAATAAAAGTCAGAACTATGAAATATCTATGAACATGAAGGTACTCTACTTTTTATGCACAAAACTTTTCAGCATGAGGAAGTGTACAAGTGTACAATACTTTATCATTATTATGGTTCTTCTTGTCACTTCTTCTTCTTTAAGACCTTTTACACCTGTCGGTGCACAGGGCACCTAGCCGAAAAAAATTAATTGCTGCTGTACCTGGCGGCAACTTGGAGGGGAAATCTAGTCAGTGGCGATCACAATAGATCGGAAGCGGTCACCGTGGAGACACGCAGAGCCGCTATATCAAGAAGATAGGACAGAGGCCGAAACAAACTTTTTCCAGGTCTACTATCACGGACTGCCCTCTTGAGCGAGATCCAGGAACTTGTTACTTAACATGTCAATATTTCGTTAATATGGATGTCTGTATGAATTTAATAAATTTTTTTTTTCAAAATAGCGTGATATCGTAGATGTGCCTTAAAGTTTGCAAAACATTGGCATAATTAACGACTAATGTCTAGGACTTCCTAGACGGAAATGAAGAATGGCGGCCCTAGTGAATACTAAATACGTTTGTGCAGGTGAGCGGGCGGGCCTCGCTAGGCTCCGCCCAGCTCCCATTGTTTCATCGCTAACTCGATCGAAATTGAATAAATTAAAGGCAAATTTAATAACTCTATTAAGTTTCTGCCGACATAAACAACTCTTGACGTACTGGCGCGGACGTTATCTGGGGCGATTTTATTCAATTAGTTTCGGATGCTTAGCGTGGGGGTTGTTGAAAGCTTTTTATACTGGTTATCATCTATACTGTTTTGTATAGCAACCATTTTGTTTCCCCCGGGCTTTGAGCAATATTGTTCAAATTACCTAGTCAATCAATTCCAACATCTAAACCTAAAATAACCCTTTAAAAAACTTAAGGTAAGGAGACCGAGTATTTAGCACTGATCGACACTGACGAGAAAAATGCAGTCAGTAAAATTTTTGTCTGTCTGTCTGTCGTTCTGTATGTTTGTTATAGAAACAAAAACTACTCGACGGGTTTAAACGAAACTTAGTACAATTATTCTTCATACTCCTGGGCAGGTTATAGTATACTTTTCATCACGCTATGATCAATAGGAGCCGAAAAGTGAAGGGAAATGTTGGGATAAGTTACTCCATTTTTACAGCGTTACTACTGTAAGGCTGGATTAAAGAGGTCTAAGGGCGGACGAAGTCGCGGGCGTCCGCTATTAGTTTATAAATGCGGAACTATCATAGTGACGACATTGACTACGAAAAAAAACCGATAAATAAAATCTGGTACGCCGATTGAGATAATACTAACATAGTTTTTTAGATGAAAATTGTTACTAATCTTACTAACTCTTCTAGATAAATTTTCAATTCTATAGCGTAAACTGAAATAAAAAGTTATTTATTTATTTATAATAAAGTACTTCCAATCTTTTGCAGCGTAAAACAAGTCAAACCAGTTAGTGTATAAATATTTTAGAGCCATGCGAAAACATTGACAAAAATTGCACTCTTAAACTGCGAAAATCTCTTTAAGATCATGATTTAAGTTAATATCAGGTAAAATTTTATTCAAATCACACTATTGAATATGGATACAGTTTTCAAAAGTAAAGTAAGACTAATTGAAATAAACGAACTTTACATTGACTTTACAAGTACGAAAAATGCAGGCTTAAACTATTATTGGGCTAAAACATTTAACCAATGTATTTTATTCAAATAGGCCTACCATAGATCCCTAAAAACATTAAAGTTTACAAAAAATATATTTATTTTAGTGTAATTGACAATTTTTTATTTTAATCAATTAATTTATTAATTCAATATTATGCAGGAGTAACATACACAAATACCGTAAATGGTCACCATAATCAAAGTTTATCTTTCTGTTTTGTTTGTTTGTATTAAATTTGTGTACATAATATTATTGCAAAGTTTTCGCAATGATGTTAATACTCTGCAATTATTCCCTTCACATTTTTCTAGAAATAAAATACATGAAAATCTCACACAAAATTGACAAACTTGTAAGACTTTTGAATTAATTATGACCTTTTAATGTACATTATTATACAAGTATCATGCATGTGCCAAATCCGTCTAACTTTCCTTTAAAAAATTAGAATAATACATCAATCAGAAAATCACAGTACATGCAACGATCTTTCGTTCACTTGTTAACGAAATAAAATAATAATTGTGACATGCTATTTATTGAAAGGATTTAGATTGTGATGCACATCCATTTTACAATCCAATTCAAATTGTATTGATAAAAAAAACTCACCAAACTTGCATGTATACGAAACTCGAAGAAGGAATATCTATCACTAATTAACTAATAATATCATTATATAATTAACCTATCATATGTGCTAGATATGCTAATTTAAATTTGATATGTCTCATACTGATATTCATTTAGATTGGTTGTTGTATTGGATACAATTGTATGATGTTATCAGTATAACAATGCCAAGCGTTTGATTAGGTACATATACATACGTTGATACAGAGGTCTAGCCGGAGGACATCACTCTTAAGGATTTTATGCACTTAGAGGAACTTCGTACAGTTTATGAAACACTTTCACTGAGTCTGTTGATGTTTAGCAATGTTATGCTCTGCTCCTTGTAGCGATAGCACCCTTAAGAGTGATGCGCCCCCGGCGAACGCCACGTGACTGCCGGCTTTGCACAACCTTTGTGTTTACATCCCCCCACCCCCGCCCCGTTCCGCCACTTTTACACCCTCTCCCGCTGCGACCATATTTTTCCGAGAACTAAAACATATTATTTTCCTTTTAAAGAAAATGCGCTGCAGTAAAAACTATCAAATGTTTGAAATATGGACAGAACTGATTTATTTCTTTTCCACATCACTCATTGTCTATTTTAAGTGTCCACTACAAGGCCAGGCCTCCTTTCTTGTAGGAGAGGGAATATGGAGTCTATGCCCATCAAGCTCGGGTAATCGAGCCAATCCAATACGGGTTGGCGGGCTATTTTCTAGATATTTTAATATTCTATTGTTATTAATGTATCAACATCATCATCATCATCATCGTCATCATCATCATCATCATCATCATCATCATCATCATCATCATCATCATCATCATCATCATCATCATCATCATCATCATCATCATAAATTAGCCTATAGTCGTCCACTGCAAGAAGGGATTCCAAACATCTCGATCTTGAGCCGCCTGCATCCAGTGAATCCCTGCGACTAGCTTGATGTCGTCAGTCCATCTGGTCCACCAACTTTTTTATAATATCTATACTCTTTAATAATAATGTATAATGTACGTTATCAGTATATTCTTCACTTTATACAGTTTTTTATAGTAATAATTGACAAAACAAACAGATGGACCACCTTATATTAAATGGAAACCATCATCCATAACTAACTAACTAAACCACTACTATTAATAGTAATAGCGCATTTTACGACGTGTGCCTTAGTATTAACTTTTTGCTCTGTTATAGATGTGGTCCATCTGTTATCCATCCAATTATTACTATAAAAAATCTATATAAAGTGAAGAATACTCATAATGTAAAGAGTATAGCTATTATTGGAAATCGAAGTGTTCTCTTACTCTTCAAACTAGTATACAGTCATGATACTTTACATCAGTAATATTATATAGAGGTTATAATTCAGCATGTTAAGTCAAAACATTTTTTTTTAACTCATACTATAAATGATTGTTCCAAGTCCTATTACAGTAATGTAATAATGGTAAACATTTATGATTCTTTACAAAATTACTGGCGAGGATTCCAGTGGACTGGAAACTGAGATAAGGAGCTTTGCGCCATAAACTGTGTAGGGGGGACCGGGGACAAATGGCTCACCAGTAGGTAGAGTTTAATGCTTAATACAAAATATACAATTTGCTACATTACATACTATACTTTGTGATAGACAAATAGTAGAACTCCAAGTAGGCAGCGAAATTACATATGAATTATCTTGTTCTTTTAGTTAATTATCTTCTATCGGAAATCGGGTGTTAACCTTTATGTTAGGGATACTAGCACTGGATCACTGCTGCCCGAAATAGAGATCTGGAACTAATTTTAAGCCAATGGTAAATTCTTAAGCCAAGATGTAGATAAGTCTAAGATTACCCCTTACAACACCACAAACTTTACCTCGTTATAATATTAGTATAGACAATAATACGAAATGCTTATTATTTAACCTATTTTACATTTTTTGACGGCCTCTGTGGCGCAGTGGTATACGCGGTGGATTTACAAAACGGAGGTCCTGGGTTCGATCCCCGGCTAGGCTGATTGTGTTAATCTTAATTGGTCCAGGTCTGGCTGGTGGGAGGCTTCAGCCGTGGCTAGTTACCATCCTACCGACGGAGACGTACCGCCAAGCGATTTAGCATTCCGCTACGATGTCGTATAGAAACCGAAAAGGGGTGTGGATTTTCATCCTCTTAACAGGTTAGCCCGCATCTTAGACTGCATCATCACTTACCATCAGGCGAGATTGTAGTCAAACATCTTATCTATTACATTAATCTACAGGTATATAGACATTACATTTTTTATGGTTTGTAGCTTTCCATTACATTTCCAGTACGATGAAATGATAACATGCAGCATGCATCACTAATGGGTTTAAACCATAAAGCAAAGCTTTTACGATACTGCGATTATGTTATTATTATAAAATGTAACACGCAACAAACGTAACATTATTATAAAACAGATTTTAATTTCTATATTTAATTATTTACCATACATCTGTACGATTATTTATTACTAGCGAACGCCCGCGACTTCGTCCGCTTGAAACTCGATGTAAACTTTCAACTACTCCTACCCTGCCACTACCACTACCCTACCCCTACCCTATAACCTTACCCTACCCCTAAAATACCTAAGAAATTTTTTGGTGGGAACCCTATTTTTTTCCAAAATATAATTTATTTAAATATAATTTATATTTAATTTAGTTATTTGTGAATAATGTAGCTTTCGAATGGTGAAAGAATTTTTAAAATCGGTCTAGTAGTTTTTGAGCCTATTCATTACAAACATACAAACAAAGTTTTCCTCTTTATAATATTATTATAGACAAGCGGACGCCCGCGACTTCATCCACATGAAATTCAGTGTTCCAGAAATCCCGCGGGAACCATGAATTGTTTCGAGATAAAAAAGCCTTTAAGTTGCTCAGTAGCCACCAGTCCCATTTAAAGCGGTTCAATCTTTCCAGAGATTAGCCCGAACAAACAGAACGACAGACAGACAAAATGCGTGATGCGTATCGTGTAAAGAACTACAAGCACTTGAGAAAACATGATTAAGTATTTGAATTCTAAGATAGACACTTCAATTTTATTTATATGTATTGATTATTTACAATCTCTGTTTTATAAACTTACATGAAAACGTTGATAAAGCTTTTTACAGAAAAGCTTTTTACATAAAATGCTTATTATATTGGCCCTCTATACAGCTTTCTCATGGAAAACAGTAAAACATATAATTGCATGTATCAATTGGTACAGGTCTTGCTGGTGGGAAGCTTTGACCTTGGCTTGTTACCATCCTATCAGACGTACCGCCAAGCAAGATTTAGCGTTCCGGTACGATGTCGTGTAGAAACCGAAATGGGTATAGATCGTCCTCATCCTCATCCTCACATGTTGGCCCGTTTCATCAATATAGATTGCATCATCACTATACCATCAGGTGCCTGTCTGTCAAGGGCTAACTTTTAAAGAATATTACAAAATACAGGTTAGGAAAACTAAAATATACCTGCAAAAAGTCCTGTTGGTCTGAAGTCTGAAGCTAGAGCTACAAAAGTTGAGCTATTAAGGCGTAATATCAAAATAGAAAAAAATATCAACATAATATTATTTGATTGAATATTGTACGCCCCCTTCGGCACGGCAGGTGGACGAGCATTAACGAGGCAATCAAAGCTGATATTTGCGACTCTTCAAAGGCACCAATTAGAGCAGCTTAGTGTATAAGAAGCTTTACGTGGGATGCAAACGTGAATATAACTACGTGAATATAAGTGGCATGTCGATTCTCTTTCTACGATCGCTAACACATCGAAAACTAGAAAAATGTATGGGAATGACAGATCTTGATCACGTGACCTGTCGATAGCAAATATTTTTTCCATACATCTTTCTAGTTTTCGAAGCGTTAGCGATCGTAGAAAGAGAATCGACGTGCCACTTGGCTAGGGGGGCTGGAATATCTACCTACTGCTGTACTGTTTCTACTCCATAGAAGTGTACTTTGCCGATGCTTCAAAAAAATTGTTGTAATTATATTTCTTTTAAGCTTAATGTCATTTAATTTTAATTTTATTAATTGAACATTTGTATAGGTACCTATTAATGGTGAAACATTGTTACTTAATACATAAGAACATCTGTGTATAACTAAATTTAATGTTCCTTGCAAATAATTGATTCTGATTCTGATTCTGATTCTGCCTGCCTTGTAGTTAAAGTTGTTAGCCCGGCTACGATTTTGAGTTCAGGAATATATTTACCTGGCGGTCGCCCATGACTTCGTCCGCCCTTAGACCTCCTTAATCCGACCCTGTCGCAAAACGCGTTCTTAACGGACGTTTACTGACTATAAACTACCTCCCTAGCAAAATGTTTTATTAAGTGTTGTGTTTATAAGATTATTTTAAAAATTCTAACTATTTGGATATTTTATGTTATTTACATCATTTATGTCATTGTACCTAGGGAAGTCGCGGGCTTACCTAATTTCAGGTAAGGGTTAAGAGTCAGGACGTCATTGTAATTTGTGTACAGAGCTATTATTTTAGGTGTCAAAGGTACAGAGTTTTTTCAAATTAACAATTCTTATTTCCTTTTTGTACGTCAAGTGTTGTTTCATATTTCGTAATGAATGAGATGAGACTGTTTCGCTTTTTTAAATTAAAAAAAACTTCTTTATATTTCTTTCGAATTTGGAAGTATGTGGTGTTACACCACGTGCCTCGATGCTTGGTCCCGGTCATTATCAATAGCTAACATCTAATAGTGATCATTGAATAGTTAAAACAATATCACCCGCCAACCCTCATTGGAGTAGTGTGGTAGGTTTGCCATATCCCGATTTTGTCGAGACTCTCACTGGCCGATAGGTAATGTTATAAAAAGTAAAATAGGCTATATTTTATACCTGTTTGACAACAGGAACGGGAGCTACGCGAGTAAAACTCCAATCAATCAGTCAGTTGATGTAAATGGTAAATGTATCTTGCCAATCTGGCATGCAAATTATTTATTAAGTATGTGTTATTAAATTAATTCAAATTACAATTTCGTCATTTAAAAAATTACATCTTTACAATAATTTTATAAGTAAACTCCGCCGCTAGTTGTAAAATATTTTCTTTATCCAATCCCCCAATTAAAAACTCGAGCCCTTTTGAAATGAAATTATTTGTGATATTTCGTACCCCTTGACAGACATACATATTGAAAGTAAAACTGCCTGCGGACACTTTAATGTGAGCCGGTATTCATCACCATGGTATTGAGGACGAATGAATACCGATTATAATCTTTCTATCGTCCACAAAAATTGTACTCGTAGATGAAAGGAGGTGGGGTCCGATACAATTTTCCGGAAAGTATTATCTACATAAATGTGGCGAAATGAGGGTTAATGTTTTTTGATTGGTGGGTTCATTATTTTTTTTTTATTATTTAAAACTACCCGATAAACTAAACTGAACTATAATTCTAAAATATTGTTATTTAATTATTTTATTAAATATTGTTATTTTATATTTTTTATTAAAATATAGTTAAAAAAAATAATCGACTACTTTACTGTAATGGAGATGTACCTACCTTTTTGCATTCATATTTTGATAATAGCAATATTAGATAGAAATTTGAGCAAAATCAAATTGAAGCAAAAAAAAAAAAATATGTATACTCGTAAGTGTATATCTACTTTCATTACATAGGTGTGTATATCATACTTTATGCACTCCATCTTTATATAGATTCAATAAGTCCACGGTAAAAGGATGAGTCGATGGACGTTTGGGTCCCAAAGTGCTGGAATGGCGACCCCGCACCGGAAAGCGCAGTGTTGGTCGACCCCCCGCTAGGTGGACCGAGGATATCAAGCGGGTTGCAGAGAGCCGCTGGATGCTGGCGGCTCGAGACCGCTGGCTTGGTTTGGTCCATGCAAGAGGCCTATGTCCAGCAGTGAACGTCTATCGGCTGATAAGGTAAAGGGGTCAGACTCAACGTCATACACTTTTTAATTTGAGAAATAACTACATCATTTCATGTATTTATTTTCCGATCATTTGCCATTTTGTATCTTACATTAAGAAATTTATTTCATCTCATTCTTCACAGAAAGAGGTCATTAGTTCCATACTCACCCTCTGATCTATGGGAATATTGGTCACATATAAGATATGGCCAAATATTCTTTTATAGAAAAAAAATTAACTTTCACTGTACCAAACATAAGTACCTGCCTACTCATTCGATCGAATAAATGTCGTAAATACTATGTGTACAGCGTACATAAGTTTTGTTCACGCATCAATATCTATACAAATTAATATAGGTACCTATATGATACCATTCAGGTTAATTTCGTAGAAATGTATCCTACTACCTACATAATTTTTGGTTGACGAATTAATATACAGAAAATACGGGATAAATTGACGTATATTTTTGTCCTCGTCTTACTCAACTGAGCGGGGCCTGAACAACAGCCTCGTTACGTCGCTTCCGTCGGAAGTCGCCTCGTGATGCATTGTCGAGTTGTCGACGCCTCGGAGGGTGGACAGCGATGTATTCATTTTCATCGCAAACATTAATATATTCGTAACATTTTTCTGTCCCTTATTTGTAGAGGCTCATATCCTGTATTGGACTAACAATACACTCGTATCGTTGAGTTCTCAGCTTCGCACAGATATGGCCCTGATGTATTAGATTGTATTATTCCATTCTTAGCCAATAATATAATCATTTTCTTTGGCGTTACTCCTGTTTTCTTGTGTTGTGTGTTACTATTAAGACATGAATACTATTTCCTGACATTTTCGACAAAACCCAAACTAAATCAGATTTTTGTAGTAGTTTTTGGGCTTGGATTTTAGTAAATAAATACTTATTTACTAAAACCCTTATACTAAGCGTTGCGTTTAACCCTTATATTAAACGAAAAATGAGAAAGGCTTATTATAGTGTTAATGATTATATTAATGATAAAAAAGCTTGATGTTAAACTGTATTATACGACTGTGTGCTTAGTTTTAAATAAGTTTGCAAAATGGTGGTAAACAAAAAACAACCTTGCAACCTTACCACCATTAGATTAAAACAAATTATGACATAATCCTGACCTTTCAAAAGTGCTTGTAAACGAGCACTTTTGAAAGGTCTCGAGCCGCCAGCATCCAGCTGCTCCCTGTGATAATATCGTCCTGACCGAATTTCACAGTTCGGTCGATCTTCACATCAACAATCTACAAGAGATATTGCACAAGTGTGTACACAAACACAGTAACCTCTCATAATCGTAAAGTGGTTAGTATGGGTATCTGAACTAGAAATTCACGTTTCTGGGAGTGCAGTCTGAACTGACAGTGTCGTTTGCTAACTCTGTGTTCGCCTGTGCATAAGACAAAATTTTCTAAACAGTCTTTCGTTGTGCAAGCTTCTAAGTAGTTAGTGACTTTGGTTGCCGTATGTTCAAAGGGAGAGCACCTTTGAACATACGTCACTGAATATTTTTAAAAATGCCGTTAAGACCCACTATCTGTTGCAGTAACGACGAGACAAAGATCTGAATCTATTATTTATACTCAAGATGACTGCATAATAAATTCATTAGTATATTTTGTAAATATTCATTACTGAAGTATTATATTCATTACTGACTACTGACGACGCGCGGTCACACCCGCGTGGTTCCCGTTTCCGTAAGAATACTGGAATAATATATAGCCTATAGCCTTCTTCGATAAATGGGCTATCTAACACTGAAAGAATTTTTCAAATCGGACCAGTAGTTCCTGAGATTAGCGCGTTCAATCAAACAAACAAACTCTTCAGCTTTATAATATTAGTATAGATTGTAGGTATTTGTATAACATTGTTTATCTATTAGTATGTAAATTATTTGTATGTATGTATATACCATTACATAGCTGAGTATTTATTACATTAAATACTCAGCTACGTAAGTTGAGACCTAAGCAGTAATATTGTGATCCACAAAACTATTATTTAACAATTAATGTCAAACATAAGGGTCGTCTTAAGCTGTGCAAATAATAATTAGAGGAAATAATTACAGTTCTCAGAGGCTCTCCCGGCTGTCAGGGTATGGGAAAGTAATAATGTGGATGCATGCGAGGTGTCTTTTCGGTCCGAGCCCCCCGGGAAATCACGGTAAGCCGCGACGTCGACAACGCGGCTCAGCGGCTAAATCTGTCGATCAGACTAGTGATGTATCACTTGTCGATATTCATGTTATAACTTTATCGATAGTGATATTCTATTATGTTTTTTACCAACTTCAAAAAAAGGAGGAGGTTCTCAATTCCACGCGTATGTTTTTTTTATGTTTGTTACCGCATAACTTCGACATATTTTGTTAACCAATTTTGTAAATTTTTTTTTCTTTGAAAAAAGACCAATCTGGAAGTATACTCTATACTTCCAAATTCCACGACCGAAACATACCATCAGACCAGAACTGAATCAATATTGAAAATATAAAATTCTAAAGCGACGTCTTTCCGTACTGGGAGTTGCACCCAGGACCGCTTTGTTGAGAACCACAACCGCACAAATATTTTCCAGTTGTGGTAATCGAACTCATGGACGTTCACAAAGTCACTGCGCCAGGCGACCGGTCTATTATATCAAATAATTTATTGTACTTCTATTGCGAAGAGGATTTACAAGACGGAGGTCCTGGGTTCGACCCCCGGCTGGCCCGATTGATGTTTTCTTAATTGGTCCAGGGCTGGCTTGTGGGAGGCTTCGGACGTGGCTAGTTAACACCCTACCGACAAAGATATACCGCCAAGCGATTTAACGTTCCGGTACAATGTCGTGTAGAAACCGAAAGGAGTGTGAATTTCATCCTCCTCCTAACAAGTTAGCCCGCTTCCAACTTAAATTGCATCATCACTGACTGGTGAGATTGTAGTCAAGGGCTAACTAGCAAAGAATAAAAATAAAAAAAAACATACCGCTATCACATAGCACATCCCTACATAAACCGCGTTTGAATCCAGAGATCGCCGTGAATGGGATGTGATGAATCACGCCCGTTCACGTGGAACGATGTACAACGCATTACGGACGATAAGCGGCTAAAAAAAGGGATGGGAAGCGTAAATATACAAAATGGTAATGGTTATTTCTTAAAGCTTTAATATATTTTAACGAATTTCCTAACTTACCTGCTCGTATCAACAATCCAAGGAAAGGAAAGGGACAGGACTTGGTTAAGTTTAGCGTTTAGACTATCCAACACTTGCCTATATGGTCGTGGTAGCCTTAAGTATTTTAAGCTAAGAGAAACCAATCGTTTTTACACTACTTAATCATATTATATATCACACTAATATTATAAAGATGAAAGTAGAGATTCGAGAGCAGAAGCGACGGGCACAACCGTCGCTTCTGCTTCTGCCTTCAGGCCCCATCAGGCAATGCTTACGCGCTTGCCCAAAACCCCTGATGACGGCGCTGAGGTCCCATTACGAATGAGTCCTAGGCACTTACACAATCAGGAAAAAAAATGTGTAAGTGTGTATGTTTGTAATTTCTTTACATCGCAGCTACTGAACCGATTTAGATGAAAATTTAACCTAGGATTTTTATTTTATTTTATTGAAAAGACTTAACAATTATCTATCATATCTATAATCTCGCCAAACTGTACAGGCAGTTTTTTTTTCTTTATTTTAAAGAATATTTGCCATATATTTGATAATATGACCAACATTACCATTCCTCTCCAACTAGTCGGGAAAGACTGTGTGGGTACGACGATAGACCAACAGGGTCAAGATTGAACCACCAACCCTAAGGTTTGAGGCTAACCGCTCTTGCCGTTGAGCTATTGAGGCTTTAGAGTTTATTGGGGAGTATGTCTATGCGAGAATTTTTAAAATATTCTATGATCGTGGGAACAGGATTTCAATTTGTTAAATATTTTTAAAACTCAAAGACGTTGCCAATTTGTCACATCGCCGAAAAAATTAAAATAATGAAACCAATTATAAAACAAAATACCAAATACGTCACTGTCATGGACTTTCTTGTAAACGACTCGACTCAGCTCATAAGCAAAATGACAATTATTAGTGAAGACGGTCGGCGGACTCATAAGTCTTCATTACCCGAGCAAAAGTTACGGAAACTTTGAAAAGTCGATAATAATCAAGCTTTGCGATATAGTATCAGTCTTTCCCGCAGCTTTGCTCGCGTTAATGATGATTTTTTGAAGACTTTTAGAAGATACCTATAGTCAGATCGGGTAGGTATTTTAAACAATGTAAATAAACAAAAACATATGATTCAGGGGTGCTCAACATTTTACTAAAGCATTATTCACGAATATTGTCATGAAATAAAACTTCCTTTGATAGACAATTTTTTTTATATTTTATGTTCCTATAAACTGTTATTTATCGAACAGATAATATTTCACTTATATTTAGGGTTCCGTGGTCAATAAAGAACCCTTATAGTTTTGTTTTTTTATTATGTATAAGCAAGCACCGCTTAGCTGTACGCTAGATTGTAAGCTATGAGGCAGCCTTTGATAGAACGCGCTTGCCTAGAAGATGCCTATTCACTCTTGACTTGAAGATACCCATACCCATGTCCGTCTGTCCTTCTATCTGTAACTCAATTACTAATAGAAAACTGTAGCTTGACTATGAAAATTATGTACGCGATTATAGGCGTAAATTAAAAACTTGACAAGTAGTTTTTACTCGTTTTCTCGTAGTGTGGGTTATTGTTAGATATACGTTTTTATGTAGAATTTGATGAGTTTGTTAAGACACTACTTTTCAATTTAGGCCTCTATTTGTAAAATATTAAGATTTAAAGTGCTAATTTAATTTCGCACTAAACTAAATAAAATTAAAAACAGTAAACGAACAACAAATAACAATAATAAACAATAACAACGAAACGAGAACAAAACGAAATAACAAAAATTATAAGGGAAGAAAATACGCACAACAAACTGGATTTAGTTAACGAATACTGTGAAGTAGGAGTATTAGTCACAGACAAAAAATAAAGTAGTGTTCTGAGCTGTGAAGTGTGAACTGTCAAATCTCAAATCTTCTTTCACTTAATACAAAATCAAAAAATTAATCATAGTTTAAGGTAATTCTGCAATAAATGAAATATTTTATTCACATTATAATAAAAGAAAACATCATTTGAATTACAACTTCTTTCTTCTTTTGATATGATAATACGATAATACGATTTATAAAATTAATTAAAGCTCTTATTTAATTTTATAAATGCATATTAATATCCATAAAACTCAATCTTTGTTTTTCAAAATGGTTTGTGACTCATGTCTGCTTGGGGTATTTAAGGTTCTTTTTATGTCGTTTGTGTTGTATTTCTGCAAACTCTATTTAATTAACATAGAGGAATTAGACATGGAAATGCATCGCACCCAAATGCAGCAACAAAATTGTCTGTCGTTTTTAGAGGGGGACGAGGTAAACTCACACATCGAAAAAATTTAACAAGAATAAATAATAATTATAATCTGTACACAGAATATTCAATTAATGGATCAATGTTTTGCTGTTCGTTCGTTCGTTAGAAGAATAGAATCGATTTTTCTTGTATATATTGTTTTAATTTATTATTAATTATAATTATGTTTTTGACGACCTCCGTGGCGCAGTGGTATGCGCGGTGGATTTACAAGACGGAGGTCCTGGGTTGGATTCCCGGCTGGGCCGATTGAGGTTTTCTTAATTGGTTCAGGTCTGGCTGGTAGAAGGTTTCGACCGCGAAGGCGTACCGACAAGCGATTTAGCGTTCCGGTACGATGTCGTGTAGAAACTGAAAGGGGTGTGGATTTTCATCCTACTCCTAACAAGTTAGCCCGCTTCGATCTTAGATTGCATCATCAGTTACTGACTGAACATCAGTTACTGAGTGAGACTGAAATCACCATGAAGGGCTACCATGTAAAGAATAACAAAAATAAAATAGAAATATTTTCAAATTAAACTTCACGTCATCTTTTAGTGAATTAGAAGTTGTTGACCGTTTTTCATGCCATTGACTGACTGACTACTTACTACACAAACCGGAATTATTAGGGAGCTTTTTAGACGACGAAAACGATTACAACAATGAAACATCGATACAATCGATAACGCGTTAGATCGTTGGTTGTTTGACAGAGAGGTAACGTCTTGCGGGGCAGGTCTTTCTATAATTGGTCTGTGATAATTAATTTGTTGTATGTGAATCCGGACTCAAAAGGGCTAGAACCCAGAGCCGTAAAGCTTATTATTAAAAATAAAATGTATGTGAATCGAAACGAAAAGTGTCGCTTAAAAGAACCTTTTTGAGTAGTATTATTGTTGTGTAAAAAACCTAAAGTTGTGGACTATAGTTTTTTATTCCTTAGGGAAAAGTGTAATAAAACACGGGGACGAAGTACTTATAAATTTAAACCTAAGAACTTAACCCTACAGTTTCCAAAGTTTATATACCTACAAAATTAACAAAGTTTTGGTCCCATTAATAATTATGGATAATTTTGTAGTTCAACGACAGTGGGATAATGTTACCCTATTATAATCTATTCCTTTAATTTATCTTCGATATTCTATTACAAGGATCATCATCAATAACATATTTATATTTTAAAATTTTTTTGTTCATTTAAATGTAGGGGAGACCGGGTACAAAAGTAACATTTTGAACATTTACATTGATTTCTGGTTATAGGTGAATATTTTATAGAAATGAATAAAACCATTTAAACATCCCATTTATGGTCTTTACATCGGTATCTCAATTTTGCTTTTTATTGGTCATTTGATATGAATCACACAGACTCGAAAAAAAATGGGAAGTTGTTACTTCCGACCACGTAGGCAGGACGAAAGTAACACATTGTGGGTCAAAAGTAACAGGCCGAAAGGGTTAGTAAAGAAAACAGTATGACATACTAAATCAACATATTATTTATTTAAAGTCTTTGTATTCAAAGAAGTTGATTCAAAATGCTTAAAAACTAAAAAAAAAATATTTTAAGTTAACAAAACAAATTATTATTTCTTCTAGTAATGAGATCAGTAATTTTTTAACTTTATGTAATCATTTTTATAATCAGCATTTTATTAGCATCATCATCGACATATTCGGCGTGTGACCACATTTTGCACGAGAGACATTGAACCCACTGTTCACTTGGCCGGCTATTGCCAAAGGATTTTAAACAAAGGAGACAATAACAATCTTCGTTGTCTGAATTTCTTTCCTTCTCCCTTCTTTGTCTTTTTTCCTTTTCCCTTGCCTTTCGTACTCTTCTTTACTTTTTTCGTAACTTTTTCTTGCCATTTCAGTACCAGGTGGTAAAACCCTTCCCTTAGCTTTAATTTTTTCTAGGTTCTGTTCTTCCTCAATTGCGTTTTTTCGGGCGTGTCCGTCCGTCAATATTACTGTCTTACGTTTTTTACATCCTCTGCTTTCTGCAACTGGAGTATTTGGATCAACTTAGGTAGGGGTTGTTGCATCAAGAATAGTCAAAACGCCATTAGATAGAATTTCACTGTTTATTTGTAGAGGCCGATCAGTATTAGACGATCCTGTGAACACACAACAATGATAAGCAAAAAAAGTTAGCAAATCAGTACGGGGACAAAAGTAAAAATGTTACTTGTGTACCCATAGGGCTATGTTACTTTTGTACCCGACCACATTTCTGTTAAAATATAAAAGATAACCTTAAAATGAAATGTGCTAGAGCAAAATGAATTAAAATACTGTGTAATCAATCTAATCAAGAATCAACATACAAATATTCAGATTGGTTTCATTTTTAAAAGACTACGAAAACACTAAATAACAAAACAACAAAATACTTACGTTTGATGTGCGAAATCACAAAACGTCTTCTCACTTAACCAAGCAGCGCGAGGCGCGCGTGGCGACTGAACGCAAGGAAGGCGAGTACCGCCCCGTTGTTAACTTACGACATCGACGCGGTGTTTGACTGTTGGATATCCTTACAGAGCATTTGTTACTTTCGACCCGCCGTTACTTTTGTACCCGGTCTCCCCTACTCGTATTTCAATGCATGTGATTTTTTTTTCTTTTCAATTTGTATCTATATTCTTTTACCTATGTATAGCTGTAAAACTGTTTAACTTTAATTAGTATTATAATTATAAAGATAACCTTAATGTTTAGTGTTAACCTATAGGTAAGTGGCCAAACATTTTGCCTTGTTACCTATGTTATTAAAATATTATATAGCTTGTAAAAAAATTAAGGTTGTTGGTTAACCAAATAAATAAAAAAATAACCATTAACAATCTATTTTAATGATGCACTACAAGGCCAGGCCTCTCTCCTTATAAGAGAGGGGTTATAGAGCTTACATCCATGACGCTGCTGCATTGCGGGTTAGTGGGCGAGTTATTCAATCGAGTTTATGTCACACAGTTAAGTTTTACTTAGCAATATTTGAAAATGTACCTATATCGATATTTAAATAAATAAGAAATAAAATAAAAATCAACGATGAAATTATCGGTCCCGGTTATTATAAACACAATAATATTACAAAGAGGATTTAATGGGCTCCGAAACCACTAGATTTTAAAAACTCTTTCACTTATGGAAATCTACATTATCAGCGAGTAACGCCTGCGACTTCGCCTGGGTGATACCCATTCTATATTATAAGCCTCTAAATATCGCACATAACACCTTGCATTGATTTGTTAATTATTGTCATATTTCAATGAAAATACACAAAATCTTATAATCATCATATATATATAAAGCTCCCTCATAAATCAGAGTGGTTTATGGTGAAAACCACTTACGATTTAGCGTTTTCTGTAGTAAAAACTGCATGAAAACCCGTTAAGTAATTTTCATGAATTTTAGCGTTTTCTATGCTCTGTGGTAAAAACGGCATAAAAGTCCGTTAAGTAGTTTGTTTTATAATATTTAATATGTGTAGATGTATACATATTTGGTAATATTGCGATTATTATACCTTTAGAAACATAGAGTTGAAGCTTTTAATATAAACGCGCGCTATTTGCACAGCGTTCCATTAAAAGCGCGGGTAAATTGCAATAAATCCGACACAAAGCTGTTTGAAGCACGCATCAGCAATCACGGTCCATCATTATCATATTGGGCGATAGAAATGCGGAAGCAGGGATTGCCGGGAGGCGCAGCGATATTACTGTTTGCTCTCGACAAATGTTTGCCCGTCGGCCCGCCCCGGTACTTACTGGAGTTATATCAATATTTAAATTATTTCAAACTTTGATTAATTTGCAGACGTTATTGTTTATACTGATGTCGTCAGGGCTAATGCTAAATTATTGTATCCATTTTTTGACGTGACAACGTCTTATAATAGGGATGATGATAGTTTTTTAAATTGTATGTAAATTAAGAGTACGCAAAAAAGCAATTTTGTAAAAGGAACAGGGTATCTGCGATCATTACTTTCGGAGCTACAGGGATTTCAGATTTTCGGCGCTGCCGCGGATCTCTGAAAAACGCCCCATACAAAATGGCACGAACTAATGACGTCGTAGGCAATGTAATGATCGTTAGATTTGTATGAGCGTCCAAACAAAATTACTAATATCTTTGTTATTTGTGCGTTTATGTTTATAGTTCACATATTAAAAAATTTAAATGTCACATTTAATGTAAGGAAGCTATAACTGTGTGAATTTTCATCTAATTACGATAAAAGATTTTCAATAGATTTTGAAATTTTATAATCTCATTTATTTTGCAAATGACAATCTTTGCTTTTTATATATAAATTAGTTAACAATGACCCTATTTACCCGAATGTATCATAAAAATCAATATATTCAAACCTAGTCATCATCCCCATTCGATGGAGCCGGCTGCACACTCAAAACATGACGTCATTTATCGTTCCCTCGCTCAAGGGTTGCCAACTTTTTTTTACAAGAAATAAAGTATATTCTGATCTATGAAGATTATTAAACAGTAGGTATTTTAGAAAAACAAACATTTTCTTTTGAAAAATGCAACCATTCCATCAGTATTTTCTTATGACGTTGTCACGTTTAACTATCGTCATCTTTACAGACAACCGATTTAATTTTTATTCATCATTAACAACCCATTCTCGCTCACTATTGAGCACAAATACTTCTCTCAAAATGAGAGGGGTTAGGCTAAATCCATCATGCTGGCCTAATATGGATTTGCAGACTTCACAAACTTCAGAATTAAGAAAATTTTCAGGTATGCAGGTTTCCTCACGATGTTTTTCCTTCGCCGTTTGAGACATGTGATATTTAATTTCTTAAAATGCATATACCTGAAATGTTGTAAGCAGCGCCGGCCCGAAGTAAATTTTTAAATGGAGCGAGGTCCAATTATGGCTCCTCTCCTATTTGCTCCTAATAATATACAGATACCTATACCAAATTATGAGTGTAAAGTAGATCTTGACCATACTCTGGGGTGACCAATTGAAAATCAGGTGCAATACCGTCTACAGTTGACTAGGATTATCATTTAGGCGCTCTCTAGGAGTTGGCGCCTGGAGCGACTGTTCCGGTTGCCATATGGACGGGTCGGCCCTGGTTGGAAGAGCATGCTCTGGACCGGATTCGAACTGGAGGCAGAGGTGAATCCACTGCGGGCTATCACGGCTCTCATATACAGATATACTTTTTATTACGAATTCATAATTATCATCATCATCGTTAGCATTGTTCAAAAGTTAGCCTAGAGCAAGAGGTCGCAAGTTGTAGTACTGGGTTGGGATAATAAATATTGAGCATTTAAAAAATGAAAAAAAAAAATTCAAGAAATTCTTAGTAGCAACTCAGAGTCGGGAATTTTATTCAAAAAAACAAAGCCGTTTTAGTTGATCGCTATCACCCTAGCGTGCGAACAACTTTGTAGATGCAAGCACCATATCCTCGCCCATAAAGTGGAAAACCTTGCCAGGGCCTGATCCAGCAATTTTGCGGCCCTTTCCACACCACCACAGCAAAAATGCTTTTTTAGGGTTCCGATCGTATGTACGTATAGAAACGGAACCCTAAGTAAGATCTCTATCTTGCCGCACTTAATTTTTCCCGCTCTGAGCAAATGCCCCCCCCCCCCCTGTATTGTGGCTTCAATCTTGCCCTATATTGGGTCATTAGAAATAGACTGGTACTGATGACGATCGTGATCCCATTGTCTTCAATCTGAAACGTTCAGTATTGTTTTAAATATGCATTGAACATCTTACTCTCTAAACTGTGGCTATTAACCGGTTTAGGGCGTGAATGTTTTATGTCCCCCGGTGTCACGTCGCTCCCGAGGGAAGGGTACATACTAAACTCCACTAGCACTTAATTATGGGGAAGAGACGAAAGGACTGCGTTTTAATTAACTATACACAAAAGCTCTCGATACGTCGTTGTATGAAAATTGAAAACTATTAATTAATTTATTTATTCTACAATAATTATATATTATATATTCTACAATATAGAAATGAAAAAAAAGAACAATCATTAAATACTATACGAATTTGTGTTGTAAAACAGAGCTATAAATAAAAACCGTACATATTTTAAATTTAATCTTTATCTTACTTTTGAGTACTTATTTTTATTTAATTATTTACCTTTAGTTCATTTTAGTTGTACTGTATTATTATTATATCTATATTTATTTAGTTTCATCCTCTTAAATGAATAACTGAGTCTACAAACGATTTTTGTAGTATAAAAAGTAGCGTGAAAAAACAGACAAATGGTGTTGAAAATTCTCTACTTAACGCCATAACTAAATAAATTACTTGTCGACGCCCCGCGTAATAACTATACCTACTCGTGAGAACAGGGGGATAAAATATAGCCTATGACATTCACAAATAACGTGGCTTGCCAGTGGTAAATGAATTTTCAAAATCAGCTTAGTAGATCCAGAGATTACCCACAATAGCACAAACTTTACCTTTCTCTAATATAAGTAAGTATAGAAGTATACTCGTAGATTGTTATCTTAATACAAAAAAGCTCACGGACGGATTTTGCGAGAAGACAAGATTAAGGAGGTTTATGGGCGGACGAAGTAGCAGGCGTTCGCTAGTGTATTATAAAATATTGAATACACGCTCTGGTATTCTACTCGATAGAAGAAAAAGAAATACAATATGTACATAGTTGGTTAAGTGAACGATATCTGAATACAAAATCAGAAATATGTTTCAGTAACAAACGAAGGAAACTCTAACCAACTCACTTAAGACATCGGTAGCGTGAACAAAGTGCCCCGGAAAAGGGAATATTCTTTTAAGAATTTAAATAAATTTCACTATAGGGAGAGCAGCGTCCCGTTACAAAGAGGAAAGCGGGTGCTAATAAAAATGCCGGAATAAAAACGCGCAATTTTAAAGCAGTGTCAAATGGACATAAATCCCTACTTTAAATTCACTTCCTTGTAACAAATATGGCAATAAAGAGGGTTGGAAGTAAGGCAAAATAAGTACTTAACTATTATACAACATTCTTTAAAGATTAACTATTTGTTACTTAAACTAAAAACAAATAAACGAGCGAGATAATTATGTTACTTTATAAGTTTCCAATTTCTTTTAATTTAACCTAAACGTATATCTATCTTTAGTGACTCAATAAGTAGTATTAAGACCAGGTTTCCTTAAATATTATTGATCGATTACTTCTTCACATTTGTTTTTTGTTCATCTTTTTTCTATTTGTTTAGTAAGTTAATATTTTGTCTTATGAACGCAATGTATGTTGTGTTTGCTTCAAATAGGCACAAATACATGAGGATGAATATAAGCTATTTTTTAAATTTATGTTCGGTTAAGTTATTGTGCCAGTTTAGCAAACCAATAAAAAAAATATAAGTACTCACCAATAAACCTGGAATTAACTTATTTACTTGCAGCTTTATTGAATGCACTAGCTGACGCCGCGCGGTTTCACCCGCGTGGTTCCTGTTCCCGTAGGAATACGGGGATACTATATAGCCTATAGCCTTCCTCGATAAATGGGCTATCTAACACTGAAAGAATTTTTCTAATCGGACCAGTAGTTCCTGAGATTAGCGCGTTCAATCAAACAAACAAACTCTTCAGCTTTATAATATTAGTATAGATTGACGCTGAAATTCATAACGAAATGTCGTTGTCCTTCTTTTAAGATACATTAAATGATGAGAAATGTTGACTAAACCTACGTGATTGTTATAAGCATATCTTCAAAACTTACAAAAAAAGGCAATTCCGATAAGCAAGCAAGCTTTACAAGCTCACCAAGGCAAATAAAACTCGAAAACTCAATAATGGCTGGACGATCATCTCGTACATACCAGTGTATAGAGCACAAAATACGACCGACGGGCCCATATTGGCTTTGCCCATATTGCAAAAAGTCTCATTAAAATTCATTCAGCCGTTCCAAAGATTAGTCCGGACAGAATTGTGCTTTAGTATCGTCCAAATGCCGCTGGATGTTTGCGGCTCTTGACGTAGTGTTTGGAAGTCCATGCAAGAGGCTGCTATGTCCAGCAGTGGACGTCCATCGGCTGTTAATGATGATGATGATGAGCCTGTGCCTGAGTTCGGGACTTGGGTGCCCTGACACCCTTTCTAAGCCGTCGGACCCAGTCCCTTTATCGTAATAGTATTAAATGTTTTCGATTTTATACCTTGATATCGATTTCTTTTTTAAAAAATATTAAAATAGATCCAGTAGTTTCCAATTTAGTATTGGTTACAAACAAAAAGTCTTACCCTTTATAGTAATAATAAGTGTAGATAGTGTAGATGTAGAAGTGTAGGTTCGTACACGTGAAATTCTTTTTATCACAAATCCTGCGGAAACCATGTATTTTTCGGAATAAAAAGTAGTCTATGATATATTGCTGCTTAATCTTCCCTATCCAGTAAAAGTCTCTTTAAAATCAATTCAGCCGTTCCGGAGGTTATCCCGAACAAACAGAAAGAAAGCCAGACGGACAGACAAAAATTTGTGTGTAGGTATGTGTATTGATTAACCCATTTTAAATAGTTTAGTACTGCTAAAACCTCACGAACACTATCACAATGTCGAAAATAGTGCTACATTAGGACGCGGACCGCGGCGATTCGTCAAGGGGTCACGGAACCATTAATTTCTATAGAAAAAGTCCACTGGACGCTTTTACAGCACTTTCGATAACATCAAAACTACATTAGAGAGTTATTTTTCAAAGGACCTACGACCTGAAACCTGTATTTTGGAATACTTTGCTGTGGAAAGTATAGCATTGCCATTTGCCTCATTGGTACAGTGACTTAGTTATCTACGGAGCATGAGGTTCGAGACAATAAAAATTATATTTCACAACTCTATGAACCACAAGTAAAAACTGTGTTCTACAGTAGGTAAAAGGTGGCAGTAAGCAAATGAACGAGTTACTTTAAAATCTTTAAACACCTTTAGTGTGCTTACAAAAATTAAGGAATTCTCTCGATTTCACTGAGATTCAGATCAGATTTGGATATGATGACTTGAAAATAAAAAATAAATATATCCAAATCGATTTATGCGTCTTCGACTACTTAATCGCTGAACATTCATAAAAACAAAAGATTGCGACGAATTGAGTACCTTCTTCTTTTTTTTTAATCGGTTAACAATCACAATCTTTCGTATTTCTAATTTTAATTTGATTGAAATTTGAAATTTGAAATCTACATCTTCAATTTGACTATTGATGAAAATAAAATGATAATTTTTAACTGACACGATTTTTCAATCATACCTACGTACCTATATTGGACGTTCGAGCTAAGTTCCACTAACTACGAGTGACAAACAGGCTTTCGGTCTCCGTTAATTATAGACTAATATTCACCTTGACTTAACTTACGTAGTTATTTATCGTGGCCAAACAATAAAAAAACATTAAATTTATAACTGAAAATGTTTGGTCAACTTCCCTCATCTGTTATTTAAAAAAAACGCTCACTAGGTAAAACAGAACTGAAAATACACAAGTTGCCTGCTCCCAAGATGACTCAACTGTATGGTTGCCTAGATTTTAGTCCACTGTATTTATATACAAACTACTACGAGTATATTTGAATGCAAGATAAACCGAGAAAGCTGAATTTGAATAGGAGACCGCAAAGAAGCTTAACTTCAAATTCCCGATCAAGATTTCTTATGTGCATTTTCCGCCATCCTAAAAGAAGTTTTAAATCTAATTTTTACAATAACTCTTTTCTCCGTTGAGATACAATACTCCTTTGAGATAGGGGTACGGCAGGGGTAGAGTAGAGGTTGGAATAGAGTGGGGGGTAGGGTAGAAGTATTGTAGGGATAGGTTAAGTGATATGGTAGGGGCAGGGTAGAGTAGGCCAGAAGTAAAGTTCACATCGGTAGCGGGAAGGAAGGCCAGTGAATATAGGAGGTGTAAGTCCATAGGGCGCCGTGTATCGATGAAGTCGAACATCGTTATCTAGGGCTACCTGGATTTCATCCATGAGGATTTCCTCCTACAATAAAAAAAAATTTCGCTTGGGTATAATGCCCAGCCGTAGCCACGATCGGAGGCCCTATTACAAATCCCCGACCGAAGGCCGGCGTATAATTAAGTGCGCAGGCGAAGGCCGCGCGTTTTTTGCGCTAGGGTTAAATGCCCAGCCATAGCGGGGGGGTTACTATGAGCTCTTAGAGCAGGGCAGTAGTTGAACTGCACTGCTTATTTGTACTATGACATCCATAAAGCAGGTCAGATGCCTGGCTTTTTGCGTTGACGTTTCAAAAACCGTTCACCTTTTTTTGTATAGAGTTTCATACCATGACGTGTTATTTGACAGCGGCAAAACGTTTGTTGAACGGCAACTGCACGTCCGTTACGTCAAATTATACCATCCAACAAAAGTTACTAATTTATCAGCTTTTTCTGAATTGTTTTGTAATTTTGATTATTAACAGGAAATCTATTTACATACAATATACTAATGGGAATGATGACTAGGTTTGAATAAATAAGGTCAATGTTAACTAATTTATACATAAAAAGCAAAGATTGTCTGGATATTTGCAAAATAAATGAGATTATAAAATTTCAAAATCTATTAAAAATATTTTATTGTAATTAGATGAAAATTCACACAGTTTTAGCTTCCTTACATTTAATGTGACATTTTTTTTAATATGGGAACTATAAACATAAACGCACAAATAACAAATATATTAGTAATTTTGTTTGAACGCACATACAAATTTAACGATCATTACATTACCCACGACGTCATTAGTTCGTGCCATTTTGTATGGGGCGTTTTTCAGGGATCCGCCGCAGCGCCGAAATTCTGACCCTTTAAATCCCTGTAGCTCCGAAAGTAATGATCGCAGATACCCTGTTCCTTTTACAAAATTGCTTTACTATTAGCATACTCTTAATTTATATACAATTTAAAAAACTGTCATCATCCCTACTGTGGTCATAAAGTAAATTCTATATGTATTGTATTCATAAGTGGATTGTTACATTTTGAAGTAATGGTGTTATTTACTGGGTCACAAGGTCACAAGTACCAGCAACATCACTTTTAGACTTCTTTTTTTAGATGGGTGATGAATATGAAATTTTTTAACTTAGAGAGAGTGACTACCTACTGTATGAGTTGAAACAAGGAAAGGAACTGACATGTAGACAATAACAATAATACATTTTATGTTGTCTACGTAGTCTACCACCATAAAATTAAAGTAGGTATACAATGTTAAAGTCGGAGCAAGCTGAATTTGTAACTCAAAATAGTGAATTTCTTATTACTCCTACTTACACTAGATAGGTAGGTACTAATCAAAGAGTATAATAATTAAATGTGAAGTTAGGGCGTTATCGCGTTGGTAAGTACCTACTTCGTTAGGTAAAAAATAACTTGCAAACTTTGATTATATTTACCTACCTGCGATTGTAGTATAATAAGCGACGTGTATATAATCAAAGTATAAAAGTAAAACTGCAGTTTAAAATAAATATAAACTAAGAATCCTAATTACTAATCTCAGCTGCCAATCGCCATTAAATACGTAAAGTCCTAAGTAAACAACTACAGCATACAAATTGGGTTGAGGCCTGAGAGTTGCCCAAAAGACAACTGTCAATGTAATTTTAAATGAACGCGGTAAAATTACAAATACTTTCATCGACTGTCGTCTGAAAACTGTTCATATCTTCAAAGGTAATTTCAAACTCAAAACTTAAGGTTTTGATACTTTATCAAAACCTTAAATTTTATGAAGTTTACGTAATATGACAAATTGCAATAAATTATCTAGTAAAAGTTACACACATAAAATATACACTACCACAGAAAAATCAATTTTAAATTATTAAATAAATTATTAGGTTAAAGATGGAATGATAAGGAAGCTATATGGAAGTTTTTGAACGTTAGTAAATAACCATAAATAACAAAAGACAATGTCATTACAGCACTTAGACTATTAATAACTGGACTTGGTTCGCACCCAAATTCACCAACAAAAAAGTCTGTCATTTTTTGAGGGGGACGAGGTAAACTCACACATCGAAAACATTTAACACCATTAAGTAAATTCTGTGTCCATACACTACACACAACTATAAATTTGACTCGCAATACACACACGCGTAATTTTTACACACACTAACAAACACATTGCCACAGTAAAATATATACAAGCAGTATTGTAACTCGGCCGTATTTTTGAAATAAATACCTACAGCCGCGCGGTACGTAAATATGTGATAGGGCTGCCCGTCTCCAGCATTTTAATTAAATTTGCCAACATTGTGTTTTCATTTAGTTTTGAGATTGTAAATATACTTTTTTTATGTAAACAATTAAAATATTTTGTAAATTGTAGTAAAATAGGAAGTGATCAATGAAATGCATGTTGTTTTTTGATTGGTAGATTTAAATAAGGCTGATACTAATCAATGATCTTGAAGGATAGATCGTATTCATATGTTTATTTTGGTGATGCCATCTAGGTATTACCTCCACACTACGTGACCAAATAATAAAAAACCGGTCAAGTGCGTGTCGGGCCACGCGCAGTGTAGGGTACCGTAGATTATGTTAGCCCTTTAATCCCTTATGTAATGCACAAAAATACCGATAACGATACCCCACACTATAGAATAGACGATAAAAAATTCATCCTGACTTGGCATGTAGGGAAGGAACCCCAAAAAAATTTTTAACCATGTTTGGTCTATAAACTGAGCTAGGGCTTTTTTACTCGATATAAAATTATACAAAATATTGTGTTTACGAAAATGAAACATTTTCAGTTCTGTCTTACATTATTATAATATAAAATTCCATACAATCGATTTTCTCATTAAAGTGTTTTGTATTTAACACAGATTAATCAATAATATACAGTTGGAGCGTACGGAACATAACGGTGTCGTACCCGCTACGAATATGAAATTCAAAAACGAATACGTTCTCTTGTCAGTACGATACGAACCGTCGCATTAGTAATTTTCAATATTATTCAGGAAAAATGGCGTCATGTTTCTAAATATTTTAAAAACTATTCTCAAAAACTAAAGAAATAAGATAGAGTATTTTTTTTTTGATTATTATATCAATTTACATAATTGTTTTTATATATTTTTATATGCAAATGTCAAGGAGACGCGTGACTTTTGTTTTTTTTATCGGTTGCACCGGAACTCTGTGGTATTTAATAAACATTGTATAGTATAAATTATTTAAACTATACAATGTTTTGTATTGTAACTGACGATCTTTGGCCAGTGTTTATGTCTTGAATGTGTAACGATTACTATCAGATGAATATGATGTTGTCCTAGACCACCAGCCTAATACTAAACTCTCCAAGTCGCACAGGTCATGCACTGAATCCTCAAGGCAATAGGAAACAAAAATCGTAATTCATTAACAAATGTTTTTTATGGAAGTTGCAAAACTTACAATTTTTGATACAAGGTAATACGAAATCTGAAAAATATAAAATATAACTATAATTATAGAACATAAATTATTTATTAATTTATACGTTTTCGTTTATTTCTATGATATAGCGAAATAAATCAATTGTTCGCTATTCATAGATATTGTAAACAATACTTTCCCAACACTACGTATACGGTAAAAAAAATCTCGTGAAATAATTCAATTTTTTAAAGGATTGCCCATAAAACCACGTATTGTAAAGCTTTGAATTAGTCAATGGGCCTTTATTATTATTATATTGAATTAGTCAATTAGCCTTATTAAAAAAAAATACCTTTAAAATGCTCAACATCAACAGAAAAATCAAAGATTTTAGTACTTACTTGTGAAATGAAATTCCCCCGCCCTGAGTTCGAGGTGCGTAGGTATAGCTCGCTTTTCGACTTCTATTTATTACTATATATTTTTTTAAATTATGCTTTTAGAATATTTAACTTTGTAAATATTTGCGACCACCATTTGCTAGGCTTTTTTTCTTAGTCGTCATAATTAAAAAATCCAATACACCGTGCGTTCGTCACTGCGACACAGTCGTGACTGACAGCACCCCACGCACGCCCCGAGTTCGATTTGCGTAGGTATAGCTCGCATTTCGACCTCTCGTATGAAGTCAAACTACTGCTTGTATATATTTTTACTGTGGCGTTGCTTAGACTATCCACAGATTAAATACATAGAATATTCGATTACTGATCAATGTTTGGCTGTTTCGCCAAAAGAATCGATTCTTTTTATAAATTGTTTTTATTAAAAATTTGATAAAATTAAGGTTTAAATACTTTCAAATGAAATGTTACTCCATCTTTTACTAAACTACAAGTTTTTGGCCGTTTTTTAATGCCATTTAACTGTGTGTTTGTTAGTGTGTGTAAAAATTACGCATGTGTGTATTGAGAGTCAAATTTATAGTTGTGTGTAGTGTATGGACACAGAATATTTTTATTAGTGTTAAATATTTTCGATGTGTTTGTTTACCTCGTCCCCCTCAAAAAACGACAGACTTTTTTGTTAGTGAATTTGCGTGCGAAACAAGTCCAGTTATTAATGGTCTAAGGTTTATTAAGTCGCTCTATGGTATAGGGTCCATAAACTACTAGATTCCAGAACCGTAAATTAAAAAAAGAAATACTGTATTGATTTTGGTGTTTGTTTTTCATTTCCGGTTTTTTTGCTGCTAAACGTTGGCGTTGATACAACGGTAAGAGAAATTATTGATATATTTTTAATATTTTAGTATAACAATAAAAGTTTAGAAAAATGTTAAATCAATTTCTTTACTTCTATGAATTAATGTTACTTAATTTTATTGAAAACAATGTTTTCCAGCGACAAAAATAATAACTTTCTATTATTGCAATCCGCCATTTTTTAACAACATTCGTTTGCTTACCTTGCTATTTGAATACAAAACGAACTTATTACGAAAGTTCACGTTAAAAAATAAAAAAAAATAAAAGTAATAATTGTTTTATACTCTTTATGTTTCTATAAACAAAATTACGTCGTCTCAGTATTCCTGATGGAATCAATAATAAACCTGTACATTGTTTTGGTTTACACAGAAAAAAGAAATGTCCGAACGAGGGAAAGCAAGAGCACGTGGCCGTCCAGGCAGAGGCGACGGTGTGGGGCAACCGCCGAGAAGGCCTGGGGAGCAACTTCAGCAAACAAGCCAAGCCAGAGCGTCGGGGCCGCGCCCCCAGCCTCCGTCAGCATGGGGTGCTCCATCCGTGGCCCCGTCGGCCCGTGCCGTAGCCCCTACGCTAGCTTCAGGGCGGGCATCACACCGCAACCCTGCCGCACCACACGAGCATCCCGGAGATGTGGATATACAAGCCAAACTCAAAACGTTATCCATAGGTATGCACTTTTTTTTACTTTGTTTATATCAAGGTCATAATTCAAGGAATACAGGGGTTTACAACTTGGTAAGTATAATCGATTAATGCGAAATAACACAAAAAACATGTTATAACTTTTAACTATCAAGTTGGCAAATGAAATAGAAACACTACTTTCAAAAACAATTAAATTACATTACATTTTTTTATTTTATCTGTCACCTTATATCCTAATAAGGTTCGATATGACTGCACACTGAGCAAGGAGGGATGTACCCACACACCCTTCCTACTAAAAATAGGATAGTTTAACAACTACTAAACCAACGTTCACAGATATATTAAGCTAAGTCTGGAGTAAGTTTCAGACTTGTTTCATAAATATCCTTTTTTTTTCTTGGTTTATCTGCGATCAGTAACATAACTATAAGCAGATGTGTGCTGTCATAACTTTCATAAAGATGGACATGAGAAAAGAAGTACTGCTAAAAATCCTTTTCCTAGTTTGTATATGTCCACCATTTATTAAACACTGTTCTTTTGTTAGTAAAATTTTGTTATTGTTAATAATAAGCATAATTTTGTCAAATCTAAAGTTAGGTTGGTCAGAACATACAAACCTCAGGAGTCCGGCTGTAGGCTGGGCGATTACATATAATTGAAACACCAAGTTTCAATTATAACTTAAAGTTAGTTCAGGATAAGGGTACCTATTGGCTTTTAAAGTAACATTTATACATTATCAATAGATGCCAGCGGCGAGTAAATATTGTAAAAATCTAATGTTTGGTTAGACTAAATAAAACAGAGACCATGGGTGCCCTTAGTGCCACTTGGGTTAGGGTTTGTTTGTTGTTAAGTTAGGATTGGGGTATTGGGTTTTATACTCCAAGATAAGTATCAATGGACACCTGCAACATTGTGTTTTTGGAGAACTTTTTCTTACATGCGATTGCTTGCTTCAGATTTTTTGATGATTTTTTTTTTCCTAAGAAATACGTATTTTCGCGTGGTGGGATTAGTAGGGAGGGGGGTGGGTACTGTGGGATATCTCATATGAAAGTCTGCCAGGGTCCAAGATAATAAAAAAAAATTGAATGTTAACAAGAAAAGTCATTTAAGTATTTGTTATTCTTGTAAAAAGCCGTAGCCTGCGTTTTACCAACATAAGATGTGTGACATTATTTATTTTAATTTATGTTTAGAATAGTAAATACTCTTTATAGGTAAATCCAAAAAGTGTTTTGAAAGTTTCATATTATATTTACTAGCCTCCTGCCCAGGCATCCCACATTTTAGAATCGCTTTCATACCAACATAAGGTATAGTGGTATGGCCAGCCGGTTGTGTTGCCATTAGTTAAATTTTGTCTATTTAGAGAAATAGACACAAGAACTAAGAATTTCTGGACTCATCTGAAAAATATTCGGAATAAAAATAGCGCTTACCCTTCAGTCATGACCTTGAATTATAAAAAAGCAAGTAACACTAAGTCTATATGTGAATTATTTGCGACTCACTTTTCCTCAGTATATGAATATGATAATACAGAAGACAAAATGAAACAAGTTTGGTAAATTTCAACGACTATGATGAAATAGATAATCTTAATATCTCCCGCTCAACTATTTTTAAAAAATTAAAGAGACTTGACCAGTATAAAGGAGCTGACCCTGACAACATACCCCCAATATTTTTAATTAAATGCGTGTGGCCACTATCTTTTCCGCTTTGTATGATATTTAACAGGTCCCTGAGAGATGGTCAGTTTCCTGATGTTTGGAAAGAAACTAGAGTAGTTCCTATTCACAGGTCTGGTAAACAAAACGATGTTAAGAATTATCGCCCTATTTCCATTATATCGACCATGGCAAAAGCCTTTGAAGCATTACTTTACCAGCACATGCATTATCACTTGAAAAATACATCAGTGACAAGCAGCATGGTTTTATGTGCGAACGCTCCATAAACACTAATTTATTACTGCATGTAACAAATATTGCTGAATGCTTAGATAATGGTTACCAAATGGATGCTATTTATGCTGATTTCTTTTGACAAGGTAAATCACAATCTGTTACTGTCCAAGCTTCATGCTCATGGTATCTCAGGCACTTTGTTAATGTGGAGTAAATCATATCTTGCTAACAGAAGGTCAGTTGTGGTAATCAACGGATTTAAATCAGGAATGTTTATAGCTCTATCAGGGGTACCACAAGGATCCAATTTAGGGCCTCCCTTTTTCAATGTTTTTATTAATGATATATCCAAAATATTTAAAAACAGTAATGTAAGCCTATTTGCAGATGACCTAAAATTAACGAGAGTTGTTCGGAGTGAAACAGACATAAAATTGCTACAGGAGGATTTGGGTAGATTAAGTTGTTGGTGTAAGATGAATAAAATGTTTTTAAACATCGAGAAATGTCACCACATAAAATTTACAGGAAACAAAAATAAAATATTATCATTGTATGATATTAATGGCAAGCAATTAGCTGAAGTTGATACAGTTCGTGATTTAGGTGTTATTTTTGATAGCAAATTGAGTTTTGTACCCCATATAGATAAAACTTTAGAATTAGCTAATAAATCCTTGGGATTTGTACTGAGAAGTTCAAAAAACTTCAAGCACAAGTCAACTATAATAAGATTGTTTGACTGCTATGTTTGGAGTAAACTCGAGTATTGTTGCATCGTCTGGTCACCATATATAAATTAGGCAAATTTTCTCCCATTCCTCGGATGTCGGACCTATATAATGAGTGTGTGAAACATCAAAAGGATATAGATTTATTCCAAAATAATCTCAATAATTTTAAGCACTCAGTAATTGATGTACTGAATGCTAATACTTAATAATAATATTGTGACATCCTATAATGACTACTTAAAATTAATAATTTCTTCATATTGAAATTTAATATTAATAATAATTTCATTATGTAAATATTATTGTATTGTATTCTTAATGTATTGTAATTTTTAGATATAATTTTCTTGTTTATTTATTTATTTTTAATTTTATGTGACTTATTTTTTATTTTAATGGCTTTTAGTTTATTGTAATCCGACATTTTTAGATATTAATTTGCATTGTATATTTTGACATTTCATTGCTGAAAACTGTAGTTTTGACATATGTTATTTTAATTAGTGAATGCTGTGATAACCTGTAATTAGCTGTGCAATAACTTAGTATATTAATGTAAATTATTGACATGTGACATTGTATCAGCTGTTGGTTGTCCTTATTAAATAAATAAATAAGAAGAGTCACGAGATTTTTACTATCATAGTAAAGATATTAAAACTTCAGTGATTGTATGTGTTACAACCTGAAACTGTTACAATATACTGTCTTGTAATTTTTACAATAGATCCAGTGGGCGGTGCAGGAGGCGATCAGGGTAATCAGAGCCGTGGGTCTCACCGTGGAGGTGGACGTGTGCTGTCTGAAATGACCATATTACGGACTCGTCCAGTCACAGTAACTTCAAAAAAAGGTTTGCTCTTCACTTATACTAATGCCTAAGTATATAGCACATAGAACGCCAAAGTTAATGCTTTAGCAATAGAAGGACCAAGGGGGCAGGGCCCGCATATCCTCATATATGAAGATTTGTGCAAATGTGTTTGTATTATTTTAAAAAAAAATATATAAAACATCAGAAATATAAAATTTGGGGACCAAGATGAAAATTTACAAAAAAATCTTTTTTTAACTGCATCATGTGATACATCAAACAAACGAGCTCGGTAAGAGGGTCGTAAATATAAGTTTTTTGTAATTTTTAAATAAATAGTTTGAAGAAATAATCTCTTAAAGATATTCAAGAAAATAGACCAAGAAAATAGGCAAGATGAAAATTTCAAAAGAAATCTTTTTTTAACTGCATCGTGTGATACATCAAACAAACGAGCTTGGTAAGAGGATCGTTAGTATAATTTTTTTGTAATTTTGAAATAAATAGTTTTCAAGATATTCAAGAAAATAGACCAATTCACCCCCCCTCCCCCCTCCTTTTCTCCGAAACTACCAAACCAAAAATTTTAAAATACAGAAGTTATCTTCCTACCTGAGGATTTCTGGAGATTATTGAAACTCTTAAATTTTTATTAAATGATAAACCTTAAATTTTTTCTAATGTTTTTTAACTAACATGGTAAATCATTCAATATTGTGCTTACCAACTTGCATATTATTATTAAACCTATTCATTAAAACCAATGTTCAGTTTTGTTAATTTGTTAAATACTAAATATAAAAATAATGTTAAATTATAATGTTTTTTATAATGATATTGCATATTTACCAAATTCCGCCTCCGGCGATGTTTATTTCAATAAGATCTGACTGTAACCTGAATTCGCAATAAATAAATTTTGATTTGATTTGATTTGATAATAATTTTAAGGTTTAGATAAATATTTAACGAAACAAATAAGTCCATAAGAAACGAAAAAAATTATAGGTATAATTATTAACAATCTCAGGTCAGTTTTCAAAAACATGATAAAACAAGATAGATAATAACGTTTGGAACCATCGTCACGCGAGTTCTTTTATTGTCTAACAAAATACGCGAGGCGGATGACTATAGGTGCGAGGTTTATAAAGTGAAGTTTTAGAACACCTGAAATAGACTAAATTTGATATTGATTATAAAAATCAGACAAGTGCGAATCGGATTCGCCCACCGTAGAATTTTTTTTAATATTTACTTAACCGCGGTTGGACGTATACATTATCGTTCTTTGTAACATGCAACAAACGTAACAAATAAATCCAAAATTCACCATCTGTCGTAACTAAAAAGTGTGAAATAAATAAATTAATTAAACAAATAAAAAAACCTGACTGCATAAATTATAAAAAAACTGAAAAGAAAAAAAACAAGCTCAGTCCAGAAGTGTAGAAAGCAATTAGAAAACAGTAATTAGATAAAAGTGCAGCTGTTTTATATAGAAAAATTATTCTACAGGAGCTACTGGACAACCACTAAATTTGATGGCAAATTATTTCACTGTGAAGACCACACCTCAGTGGTCTTTGTATCAATACCATGTTGATATAACGCCTGAAGAAGACCGGACTGGAATAAAGAAAGCTTTGATGCGTATCCACAAAAACACATTTGGCGGGTAAGTGTTTTGTGTTAATTCATCTACATATTCTGTCTCTTGGTTTTTACGTACATTTGCGTTTTGTTTTTGTCATGACTTTACTTTTGGTAGTGTTCACGATGAGACCTACTCTTTGGCTTTCTGTTGCTATTTTTTTTTCCTACTTGAGCGTTTTTAACGGCGTCCGTGGCGCAATGGAATGCGCGGTGGATTTACAAGACGGAGGTCCTGAGTTCGATCCCCGGCAGGGCCGATTGAAGTTTTCTTAATGGTCTGGCTGGTGCGGAGGCTTCAGCTGTGGCTAGTTACCACCTTACCGCCAACCGATTCAACATTCCGGTACGATGTCGTGTAGAAACTGAAGGGAAGGATTTTTATCCTCGTCCTAACAAGTTAGCCCGCTTTCATTTTAGATTGATTGCATCATCACTTACCATCAGGTGGGTCAGGATAACGGCCTTTAATAAGCTACCCAGTAAGTTGCAAGCAATGCATCACCAAACTTTTAAGAATGAATTAAATAAAAGGTTGCTCGAAAAGAGGTTTTATAAAATTAATGAATTTATTAATTTCACGAAATAACATACATTAGCAATACAATATATTCATTTTCATCTTTGATCTATTTTTGTTTTTCATATATCATTTTAAAGTTTTGTTCTGTAAATAGTAAAATTTTATTTATGGTTTGCTAGTACAATGACAATAAATATTGTAATACAAATCTTAAAGTACATGAAAAAAATCTATCCAATGATATATCGCATGTTGTATTGGATTCAATATTTTCATTTTCCTGACAAGTCAAAATTTAAGACATTAAATTGCCCAGCGATCTAAATTCAACGCATTGGTACTTTTGAGCCATATCTGTACACTTTTTTATTAATCAGTCTACTCAATATTATAAATTGAGTAGACTGATTAATAAAAAAGTGTACTGACAGTAGTTTTTTATTATGAGTGACAATTCCGACTGCATATTTAATTTTTTTGTTATAGTTATCTATATGACGGAACGGTGTTATACACCGTCAAGAAACTTCATCCAGATCCATTGGAGCTCTATTCTGACAGAAACGACGGTGAAAGAATGAGAATAATGATAAAGGTATTATTATGATTATTTGTTGCTCAAAATACTTTACATTAACAACAACTCAATTGTTGAGAACATTATTACCCTTCTTTTTTTTTGTTTCTCTGATTGTTTAAGTGCCATTGACTCCATAATGGGACCTCAGCGGCGTCATTTTGTTAATAAATTTTTCTATTTCAGCTTACTTGCCAAGTGAGCCCCGGCGATTACCATTATCTCCAGGTTTTCAACATTTTGATCAGGAAGTGCTTCTCGCTACTTAATTTGACACTTATGGGTAGGGACTTCTTCGATGCAAATGCCAAGGTATTTATAACAAAAATATTTTTCAATCTATTTACATACTATAGCAGGCGCCGCGCGGTTTCACCCGCGTGGTTTTCGTACCCGGAAGAATACGGGATACAATAAAATATAGCCTATTATAGCACTCCTCCTTAGTGTAGCTTCCCAACAGTGAAATAATTTTCAAGTAGTTTCAGAGCCTATTTAATGCAAACAAACAAATAAATCTTTCCTTTTTATAATATTAGTATAGATTTAATGTTTTGTTACATAGTAGTGTTTAATAAACATTGGTTAAGATTGATGTTGTGACCAGTATGGGCAAAACATTCTCTAACTATCAATAACAATATGAAGATCAATCTGAGAATTATGGGTTAGACCAAATTTATTTTGGTTGCTCTGTTATCCATTCTTAAAGATAAATTAACTAATTGTTACAGGTGGATATACCAGAGTATAAATTGCAAATATGGCCAGGTTATAAGGCCACTATCAATCAGTATGAAGATAAATTGCTGATGGTGACTGAAATTGCTCATAAAGTAAGTAACTTTTTTTATAGTGGCTTATATAAATGCTTTATCATCATTATCAACCCATATTCGGCTCACTGCTGAGCTTGAGTCTCCTCTCAGAATGAGAGGGATTAGGCCAATAGTCTACCACACTGGATGCGGTGGACTATTGGCCTAACCCTCCAATGCGGATTGGCAGACTTCACACATGCAGATAATTCAGAAAATTCTCTGGTATGCAGGCTTCCTCACAATGTTTTTCCTTCACCATTTGAGACACGTGATATTTAATTTCTTAAAAATGCACACAACTGAAAAGTTGGAGGTGCATGCCCCAGGCCGAATTCAAACCCACAGCTTCAAGAATTTGAGGCAGAGATCATATCCACTGGGCTATCACAGCGAATGCTTTATACATTAAGTTTTTATTTATTTTTTCATTTATTTATAGGTACTGCGAATGGACACTGTTCTTCACATGCTGCGAGAATATATCGCGAAATCTCCTAACTACAAACCTATATTCACAGAAGAACTCGTATCAAAAATAGTTATGACCGACTATAATAAAAAAACTTACAGAATTGATGATGTTTCATGGAATGACAGCCCCCTGTCAACATTCAGGATGAAGGACCAAGATGTTTCTTATGTAGAATACTACCAGAAGGTGAGTTAACTCTATATTATACTTTTTTGTAGGAAATCTATCCTGACTGCTTTTACAATGGTGTATGTCTTTAGCGTCCGACCGAAGGTTCGGTTTTGGTCGAATTTCGGCCAAAAATCAAGTTTCGGCGGCTCGGCTTCGGTTTCGGTTTCGGTAAATCGAAACTGATTTCAGAAGTTGTCGTGCGCCGTTCGGATACCTCTGTATGTAGCAACAAAACTTAGTGCGTTATCGCGCGATGCAAACATTCTTTAGAGGTTTATGTTTTGATGGAAGTGATTATTTTTTATTCTTCTAAGTAAACAGAATAAAGAATAAATCCAGAATGAATGTTTACAAGCAGCGTGGTGAAGCCAATGAAACCCATAAAAAACAGTCGCGTCTCCTTCACGTCCGCATATAAAATTTATTCATAATTTGTATTTTAAAATTTAACACTAATTATAATTAAATTAATATAATAATCAATAAAAAAAAATATTTAAAAACATAAGATGCCATTTTTCTTGAATAATATTGAAAATAACTGATGCGACGCTGGTGTCATACTGACTCGAGAATGTATTAGTTTTAAACCGACTTCCAAAAAGGAGGAGGTTCAACGTTCAGCTGTAAGTATGTTTTTTTGAATTTTGTGTTTGGAGCGACTGTGACACCTTCATGTCCCGTGAATGAATAATTAGGTTAAATAAATGATTAAAACAAACTTAACATACTGTGTTTCCATTTTATGCCCTAATTAATGCAGAATAATGGGTAAAACGCACCAAACTTCAGTATTTTAAGGAATTTTATACTGGACCACGTGAGTTTCGGTTTCGGCCAGAAAAAAGTTAAGTCTCATTCCATTTGAATTGTTTATCAGTATTATACTCAGAAATATAGCAGTAAGTTGGTCCAGAAACTCAACTGATATACTCTTTTTTTTATAAAACGATACAGAAGAAAGAACGAAAAAACACTTCATTATACAGTGAACACTACAAAGAACATACAATGTAATAAATCTTATATTTTCTATAGTTAAAGTGGAGTCTTTATTCATGATTATTTTATTTATACTACAGCCGTACTGTTTACCAACAAACAAATTAAAAATGAGGGTATAAATCACACTAGTCGTTTCACATCTAACAATAATTATAATTAACTTGTTCTTCAATTAATGAAAATAAATTTGATTAATAAGCCTAGAACAATAAATTATGGTTAATATATTGTATAGTATAACATTTTATAAGCAAACCATAAATAATTTAAAATAAATAAGTTATGAAATGACATGCGTTTTCTACCTTCATTTCTAATTTCTTTGTTGGTAAACAGCATGTTTAGATTAATAAGCTAAATACGTAACTCAAAACACAGTCATACGACGTATACAAAACGTTAAATACACAACATTCATATTGCAAGCTATCACACAACAAACATTCGTTTAATATGCATACACAATGCACACACGCACATCTATCATTAGTAAAACAGCCAATAAGTATTAAATCAGTCGCAATAAAACCTTGTCAAAGTGCATACATATTTTTTTTAAAACATCTCCACTACCTGCAGGCGGAATTCAACCTTAACGAGTTCAACACAGCTTTCATCAAGAAAGGCTGTAGGGTATGCACATAAACTTGTTTCTGTAGTTGATTGCTATTTCATCTGCACATTAATTAGCTGTGTTCACTGTACATTGAGCAAGAGAAGTGAAAACTATAATTTTTTTCTAGAAATACAACATCAAAATCACGGACATGAAGCAGCCTCTTCTGATCTCCCGCTCGAAGCCCCGCGACATTCGCGCCGGAATGCCCGAGCTGGTGTACCTGGTGCCCGAGCTGTGTCGCCAGACCGGCCTGTCGGACAACATGCGCGCCGACTTCCACCTGATGCGCTCGCTCGACACGCACACGAAGATTGGGCCCTCCATGAGAATACAGAAACTGCTCAACTTCAATCGCAGACTCACGCAGACCAAGGAAATTGTAGAGGTGATTTTATATACATACTAGCTGACGCCGCGCGGTTTTACCCGCTAGGTTCCCGTTCCCGTAGGAATATGGGGATAATATATAGCCTATAGCCTTCCTCAATAAATTGGCTATCTTTATTTATTTTTTTTAAATTCATTACTATTGTGCAATCAGCTGCAACAGCTTTAAGCAAATTGCTTGTGGGTAATTGGCTATCTAACACTGAAAGAATTTTTCAAAATCTTTCGTTGAATCAAACAAACAAACAAACTCTTTAGCTTTATAATATTAGTATAGATTTATTTATTTCACTGGCAACACGCACGTTGCCAGTGAAATAAATAAATGACCTATGATTCTGAGAATTGGTCGCTAATTATGATAGGAGTATCTCTGCGTGATTAAATCAGAAATGAGGAGATCTGCAGAAGAACCAAAGTCACCGACATAGCTCAACAAGTTGCGAAACTGAAGTGGCAATGGGCGGGGCACATAGTTCGAAGAGGTGATGAATGTTGGGGTCCAAAAGTGCTGGAATGACGACCCCGCACTAGTAAACGCAGTGTTGGTCGACCCCCCACCAGGTGGACTGACGACATCAAGCGAGTCGCAATATCTTAGCAATCCGACGTAAAAAGCTTCAAGTTAAATTAAGGTATTCTTCAGTGTAGTTTATTTAAAAAAATTGTTCCTTAGCAGCCCAAATTTTTATTATTGAATTATAAAAGCAAGTAAATATATCGTCGTCGTCGTCATCAACCCAAATTCGGCTCACTGCTGAGCTCGAGTCTCCTCTCAGAATGAGAGGGGTAAGGCCAATAGTCCACCACGCTGGCCCAATGCGGATTGGCAGACTTCACAAACGCAGAGAATTAAGATAATTCTCTGGTGTGCAGGTTTCCTCACGATGTTTTCCTTCACCGATTGAGACACATGATATTTAATTTCTTAAAATGCACACAACTGAAAAGTTGGAGGTGCATGCCCCGGACCGAATTCAAACCCACACCCTCCGGAATCTGAGGCAGAGGTCATATCCACTGGGCTATCACGGCTCAATCACGGCAAGTAAATATATATGGTAAGATTATTTCTATACAATATTGTTGTTTCAGGAATTGGGTGCTTGGTCCCTCAAATTGGACAACGACTTGGTTCGCTTCAAAGGAAGGCAACTTCCACCTGAGAATATAGTTCAAGGTGGCAATGTCAAATATCCTGCAGGAGATACTACGGAAGGTTGGACGAGAGATATGAGGTAAAAATATCATTGTAATTTTTTTTGTTCCAAAAAAAAATTAATTTAATTTAAATTTTTAACTATCAATATGTGACTTGCAGATCTAAAAATCTATTTTCTCTCGCTCAATTACCGGCTTGGGTAGTGATTACCCCTGAGCGCCAGCGCAGAGATGCTGAAGGATTCGTGGATCTCATCATGAAGACAGGCAGCGGAGTGGGCTTTAGAATGCCTCGACCTGAGATTGGTATGATGTGAATCTTTTTAACCTCTTACGTAAAAAAGAGTAGTGTTAAAATGGGGATGATGACTAGGTTTGATGAATATATTGACATTTATGATACATTCGGGTAAATGAGATCAATATAAAATTTCAAAATGTTTTGCAAATCTTTTATCGTAATTAGATAAATATTCATACGGTTTTAGCTTCCTTACATTAAATGTGACATTTTTCAATATGTGAACTATAAACATAAACGCACAATTAACAAAGATATTAGTAATTTTGTTTGACCGCCAATACAAATCTAACGACCATTTTGTATGGGGCGTTTTTTAGGGATCCGCGGCAAATCTGACCATTTAAATCCCTGTAGCTCCGAAAATAATGATTGCAGATACCCTGTTCGTTTTACAAAGTTGCTTTACTATTAGCATACTCTTGTTTTATATACAGTTTAAAAAAAAACTGTCATCATCCTTATTGTCATGTTCAATTCTACTCAAATTTGGCACAGAGATATTATTTTATTAACCACAGTTTATCATTATATTATTGGAAACGGTTGCAAGATACTTTTTATTGCTGAAATTAGTATATATAGTGCTTGCGGAACTAGTCAGACTTCGCTTTGACTTATGTGCATATATTTATTCCCTACCTCTACACTAAAACCTATGCTAAGAGTCCATCACGAACAAACATCATAATTTATATATATATATATATATGTATATATTTTAAAGAATATGTGCCATATTTTTTATAATATGACCAATATTCCCATTCCCCTCGCAACTAGTTGAGAAAGACTGCTAGGAGTGGGTACGACAATAAACCAACAGGGTGAGGATTGAACCCACCACCCACCACCCTTCAGTGATGAGTCTAACCACTCACCGTTGAGCTATTGAGGCTATTATTTGTAAATTAAGATTTTTCTTTTTCAGTGACTATTCAACGTGATAGCCCACAGGATTATTCGAACATGTGTGAGAATGTGATTGCAAGAAAAAATCCTGCCATGATATTGGTTGTCCTCGGCAGGAACAACCCAGAAAGGTAAAAACGTAGACTAGACATGTAACAAAGAAGAAAAAATTTCAAGTTATATTATCATTATCATGGACGTCCACTGCTGGACATAGGCATCTTGTATGTACTTCCAAACAACATAGTCTAGTGCCGCCAGCATTCAGCTCCCTGCAACCCTCTTGATGTCGGCCCACTTGGTGGGGGGTCGACCAACACTGCGCTTTTCAGTGTGGGTTTCGTGTAGTACATGGAATAAAAGTCCGAAATATATAAATATCAAAAAATAAAAGTGCAGGATTTCTTTTAATCCTTGATTTAAATATCACGTATTTTTTTCAAATATTTCAAACGCCAAAAACACTGTCGTCCATTTTGTGACGTCACTAACACCCTTGATGTACTAAACTTCGAAATAATTGTTAACTAATATTTTTGTCAAACGCTCCATTTGTGTGGGATTTAATGTAGTGACGTCATGAAACAGTCTAACGGCCAGTTTCTTCATTGCAAGTAACAGTAAAAGTAACATCATAAATCAAAAGTGAAGGTCTTATTCACTGAAAAATAACTTAGTCTTAACTAGTCTTCTTTACTACTTACTACTTTTACTGTTACTTTAGCTTTACATGAAGAAACTAGCTGTAAATAGAGATTTTTATGGCTGACAGCCGTTTTGGCTCGTATTGTTAAAAATATATTTAAAAACAAATATTTCCATGTAATCAAAAACAAACAAAAACGTCTCAAAAAAATATGAAAAATTTTTAGTCTAGTAGAACGATAATAAACGATCTAAGAACATTAAAAAAAAGTATCAACTAGCCTAATATATGAGTGTTACACAAGTTGCGTATTTCACAGATACGGCGCCATTAAGAAAAAGTGCACAGTGGACCGCGCTGTGCCGACGCAAGTTGTATGCGGACGGAACTTGTCCAGCAAGTCTGCCATGTCTATCGCTACCAAAGTGGCAATCCAGATGTGTTGCAAGGTACATTTTTATATTTACAATATTTTATTAACCAACTTCAAAAAAAAAAGGAGTAGGTTCTCAATTCAACGCTTATGTTTTTTTTTTCATTACGTTTGTTACCTCATAACTTCGTCATTTCTTAACCAAATTGAAAAATTCGGTTCAGTAATTTTGTGTTAAAATGAAAATAACGATATGGCTCGTACTGTGGCGCTTGATTTCTAAATGCTAGGACATACTAAAACAGAAAAATTTGATCTTTTTAACAAAAAAATTTAACTGACTTCAAAATTATAAAAATAAACTAAAAAGCGAAAAATAACATCGTATGTGCTACCTTCTGATCACTTCAAGGCGGTGATGCATTAACTAAAGAGGATTAAATCATTAACTTTTAGGATGTAGAGACAGTTCTATCCCGTGGTTCTTTCAGAAACGGCTTTAATTTTTTTTTTATTTAATTTAAAATGTTCAAGGAACATATGTTCTAAAATTAATATTTTTTGGGGTAAAATGTGTCCCTCCCTTATATGCATCTTTATAATTACGACGAAGCCAAGTTTGACGTTATTTAAAATGCAAGGATAGATAAAGGGGTGTGTTCCATGGATAGGCGGAATTATTTGAATTACTTTTGAAAACATAAAACATTTAAATTTTTTAGTAAAAAAATTTATCAGTTCGGCTCCTCTAAGTGGACTCGCCAACACCTTGAACTTATAGGATATACTCCCGAGCATCCTGTATATATTATATCGTATTATAGTCTACTATATAAAAAAAAGTCGGGTTTTCCTTCCTGACGCTATAATTCCAGAACGCACGAACCGATTTCCACAGTTATGCATTCGTTGAAAGGTCTCGGGCTCCGTGAGGTTTATAGCAAAGAAAATTTAGGAAAAATTTCAACATAGGGTAAAGTAGTTGAAATTTTACATCGAGTTTCACGCGGACGAAGTCGCGGGCGTCCGCTAGTACTAATATAAATGTTCACTCAGCTCGGCGGTGCGCCTTGGACGGTGGAGATCCCGCTGCCGACGCTGATGGTGGTGGGCTACGACGTGTGCCACGACACGCGCAGCAAGGAGAAGAGCTTCGGCGCGTTCGTGGCCACGCTGGACCGCGCGATGACGCAGTACTACTCCAGCGTGGACGCGCACACCTCGGGCGAGGAGCTGAGCGCCCACATCGGCTTCAACATCGCCTGTGCCGCCAAGAAGTACCGCGAAAAGAATGGTAAGCGTCCGTTGTACAGATTCTGTATTTGCTCCTTGAGGGTATAAATAAAATAAAAGCGATCTGTTTTGTTCCTCAGAATAATGAGCTATTATAAGTTATGTATGTAATTAATTCTTGTTGCAGGAGTCTTGCCGGGACGTATTTTCGTTTATCGAGATGGCGTTGGCGATGGACAGATTCCATATGTGCTCAGTCAGGAGGTAACGAAAATTTATATGTATTCAAATGTGTACAAATTTATAATTTACCAGCTGACGCCGCGCGCGATTTCCCTTAGGAATATGGGGATAACATATATCTTATAGCCTCCTCGATAAATGGGCTATCTAACACTGGAAGAATTTTTCAAATCGAACGGATAGTACCTGAGATTAGCGTGTTCAATCAAATAAACAAACAAACTCTTTAGCTTTATATATTAGTATAGATTAAACAGGAAGTTAATTAAATAAATATATATATCAGAACTTTCTTTTTGTGATTTCAAGAGAACTTTGTTTTCACAAGTGCTAGTAATTAATTCTTGTCTGTCTTTCTGTTTGTCCGGGCTAATAGTTTGACCTCGCGGGAATTGTGCGAAACTGAATTTCACGTGGACGCAGTCGCTTCCTTCCGCTAATTTTATATTATTTTTGTTTCCATTGACAGGTGGCTGAGATAAAGGCGAAGCTTGCAGAATTGTATGGCACAACTGAAGTTAAGATGGCGTTCATTATAGTGTCGAAGCGCATCAACACGCGCGTGTTCGTCGACACCGGCCGCTCTGGCGAGAACCCGCGTCCCGGCACAGTCATTGATGACGTCGTCACATTGCCGGAACGGTCAGTATACTTTTCACCTTCAGTTAACCTTTAACCCTAAAGTGGACGCGTCTTTCTACACAACATCACAGTGTGCGCGTGGAGAGCGTTTTGCCGCTACTTTTCATTGACCCTTTTACAGGAAAACAGCAATTTTACAAATCGATACAGCAATACAAAACAGAACAAACACAGCAATACAAAACAGAACAGAAAAGGAAAACAGCAATTTTATAAATCGATTTTGTCAGGTATATTTAAAATACAAACAAATGATATAGTAACATATTTATTTAACTTTATTTAAGGAATTTTGGACTGTGTAATAATAAATATTTTTTTTTACTTATCCTACGTTTGCCCTTACTCAAACATATGGAGAAAACTAAACAAAACTTTAAATTTTCTACATCTACAGATACTTTGACATAACAGTCTACAGATAGGTATGTGAAACGTTCATTGCACAGTAACTCTTTGCTTCTGCAACATCCTTTTTTCGTGCGTTTTTTTCTTTGTTGAGCATATTATACTGCATTTATAGGTCTATTTAGAAGAACAACCAATGTAAAAAAAATCGAAATGAGATTTTTGTAGAAGCGAAAAACCATATCGACTTAAGGTCAAGCGGTATTAGCTGTTGAACTTTCTTTGATATTTGGATATTGTTTAATCGAAGTCAACATGGATTTTTGCTTCTAGTATAAAATTTATCAGAATTGACAGTGGCCGTTTTTCCGAATAACCCTTCATTTGCCTTTTTTATACTTAAACTGCATTTTAAGATGATGCTTGTATAATAGGCACAAAAGTCAGCAATTTGATTGAGTATATATTATGCTTCATAGAAGACCTGGTCATTTTTAGGCCTAGCTAGGAATATGTAAAATATTTAAATCCTAAAATAAATAGATTTTTTTAGTTTTTACAATGAATGCACCATAAAATATAGTCTAAATTTCAACTTTACAAAAAATATATCATACAATTTTTATCTACATCAGTAGGCGTGCGGTGAGCTATTTGCCGCTAGGCATTGCTTCCTTGTAACAACCTACTACTTACGCTGCCCCCTACGCACTGATGGTATCTAGCTTTCTACCACGTTGCGAAGGAATATAGGGGCAGCTACTAAAAAGCGCAAACGGACGTTAATTTTACACATTATTAATGTTGAGGGCGGCAAAATGCTCATGGCGCGCCGACTGTCAATACTTTAAAATGAGACCTTGTTATATGCACAAATGTTAAAAAATATTTATTTCAAAAATTGTGCTACACTTAACCCCTTAACACTATTGTAGTGCCTGATACTCAAACCACTGAGTCTAATTGTCACACCACTATGTCATATTTGGCACAAGCTTCCAAAAGGAGTTACAAACTCGCATTCCCACCATGGTCATTTATAGGCATTACCTTTCATGAATACAACCAAAACTATCTATATCTAAACTAATTAAAGAGGTAAAGTTTGTGGTACTGTAAATTTAGAAAATTCTTTTACTACTATGTTAGTTGTGAGACTCATGAGCTAATGCCGATAGTTTATCGTTTACTTTCGTATATATACTAGCCAATGAGGTGCAGATGTAGGGGGTCTTTTATATGGACTACTTCACTATCTTTAATATAAAAATAAATCGCTAAATGTGTTGCTAAGCGCAAATCTTGAGAACGGCTGAACTGATTTCGCTAATTCCTTTTATTCCTTACTAGCAGACGCCGAGCGGTTTCACCCTCGTGGTTCCCATTCCTATAGGAATACCGGGATAAAATATAGCCTATAGCCTTCCTCGATAAATGGGCTATCTAACCCTGAAAGAATTTTTCAAATCGGACCAGTAGTTCCTGAAATTAGCGCGTTCAATCAAACAAACAAACTCTTCAGCTTTATAATATTAGTATTGATAATACTTCTTGAAATAAGAGGATGGTTATTACAGAGAGTTTTTTTCTTTTGTAGGGATTTAGAAGAAGTGCACATAAGCGAAGTTTGACTTGACTTGACTAGGCTATAATATCAATGCTAAATGTGATAATTTATTCATTTTTTTCTGTTGCAGATATGATTTTTATCTAGTATCGCAAAATGTCCGCGAGGGCACGATTGCCCCCACATCATACAATGTTGTATACGACACATCCGGATTGGATCCTGATAGAGTAAGTTTTGTCTGTGCTTTATATTCTACTTTTCACCTATTTATCAAAATTAAGTTACATAGGCTAGATTACGAAATACTTCAGGCCGGTGTCGGGCAGCAGCGACATCGGCGCGAGTAATCTAGCACTGCGCTGACCAACCCGCATGCCCAGCATGGTCAGTACTGGGCAAAACTTAGTATGGACTAGAAAAACATTACACAGCCCCTAGTCCCCGGCAGCCCCGCTATTCCTGGCTCTGGCAGCGGTTACGGTAACGGCGGGGCAAGGGGTGTTAAGAATCTCCGGCAGGTAGACCCCCCACCAGGTGGACTGACGACATCGAGCGAGTCGCAGGGATTCGCTGGATGAAGGCGGCTCAGTATCGTGATGTTTGGAAGTCCCTACAAAAGGCCTATGTCCCGCAGCTGACGTCCATCGGCTGATATGATGATGATGATGGTGATGATGATGATGATGAATTAGTTAAATTGTGCTATTTGTTGACATGACCAATTTGAATATTTCATTTTGTTTTGGTGTGCAACTAATACAAAGGGTGGTAAAAAATAAATAAAGAATTCCCGGAACAGCTGAATGACATGGACCTTTTGTAGGGATTTCCAAACATTACTATCCTGAGCCGCCTGCGTCCAGCGAATCCCTGCGAATCGCTTGGTCTAGTCAGTCCACCTTGTGGAGGGTCGACCAACACTGCGCTTTGTAGTAATTAATGTTGTAATAATCTTTATAACACATTTGCTCGTAAAGTATCGCTTATTTCACCAATTTCAATATTACGCACATGTGCCGTAATGTAAAGTAAAATGCACATGTGCCGTAATGTAATGTAAAACCTTTGTCATCTGTCTAAAAACGATCGGTACTTTTTTAAATCTTGGGAAAGAGTTTTTATGTCAGAGAAGTGCTCCACATTTTATGAATAAAATTAACTTTGTGAGGTAAAATATAATAAAAAGCCATTTAATTCTTTAATTTTAATAATTTTGACCATTTAATGTCAACCATTTATTTGTATCAGAACACGAAAATATTAATTTAATTTATTAGTAATACTGGCTGTTTTTGGTACATTTGTCTAAAAAAAACAAACGCTGGTGTGCGCACTTCGTTATCTGTGCAAAAATTACAAGCGTATCAAAATAAAGCATATGTTCAATAGTTATCATATAGCAAAAACAGGCAAAGATGCAAATGTGTGTTCAAAATGTGTTTCTTCGAAAATGTGTAATAAAACGTCGTATGGCATACATGCACTTTGATAATTACGGCCTCTGCTTCCTTACTATAGCAATAACGCCTCTGCTGTAATTTTCAACTTATCGCACCTATTCATAATGTACTATTGTCATTTATACATAACTAGCGGACGCCCGCGACTTCGTCCGCGTGGAATTTAGTTTTTCACAAATCCCTCGGGAACCATGGATTTCTCCGGGATAAAAAGTAGCGAATAATTAACATCCAAATATCCATACAAACTTTCGCGTTTATAATATTAGTGGGATATACTTTTCCATGAAATTAAATATCACGTGTCTCAATCGGTGAAGGAAAACATCGTGAGGAAACCAGAGAATTATCTTAATTCTAATGGGTTGACTTTTCCATGACAAAACAATGATAATTTCAGATCCAGAGGCTGACGTACAAGTTGACGCACATGTACTTCAACAACTCGTCGCAGGTGCGCGTGCCGTCCGTGTGCCAGTACGCGCACAAGCTGGCCTTCCTCGCCGCCAACAGTCTGCACTGCTCGCCGCACGTCACGCTCAGCGAAACGCTCTACTTCCTGTAAATGTAAACGATACACCGTTTCTGTACCACCATTGTATAGGGTACACCTGACATGCGACCAACGACATATCTCATGAAGAGAAATAGATAGCGGCGAAAAGTCCTATCTCTTTTATACGGAGAGTCAGCGACAGTCAGACCTTCGTCATTTTTTATATAAAACCCGAAAGTTTGTCCTATCTCTTTTATACGGAGAGCCAGCGACAGTCAGACCTTCGTCATTCTTTCTATAAAAGCCGAAAGTTTGTCCTATCTCTTTTATACGGAGAGCCAGCGCAGCAAGACCTCCGTCATTCTTTCTATAAAAGCCGAAAGATTGTCCTATCTCTTTTATACGGAGAGCCAGCGCTGCCAGACCTTCGTTATTCTTTCTATAAAAGGCGAAAATTTGTCCTATCTCTTTTATACGGAGAGCCAGCGACAGTCAGACCTTCGTCATTCTTTCTATAAAAGCCGAAAGTTTGTCCTATCTCTTTTATACGGAGAGCCAGCGACAGTCAGACCTTCGTCATTTTATAAAAGCTGAAAGTTTGTCATCTCATGCTCCTACCATAGGTAAATACCGTAACTAACAGCGGAGTTTGGACCGTGGTGGCCTTGGTACTTTAGAGAGTGGAGTATAATTTCTCATAATATGCCGTTAAAAGAATTACGGTTGAGGATCTTTATCCTAGAAACCTGCTACCTCCCAAAGCCAACACAGTCCATACTCCATAATTGGCTACCGTACTTATGGTTGGAGCATGAGCTGACAAACTTTCAGTATTTATAAAATGATGAAGGTCTGGAGTTTACAGGCTATTGGGTTATTTCATTGTGCTGCAATATTTGTTGACTTTATACTTTCTCTTCACGAAATACAACTTTTGGTTGTATGTTGGGCTTACAGGATCTGAGGAACACTATTACAATTAATCACTATCAAGTAAATTTTCCAAGTCAAGTTTGTAAATAAAAGCTAGGATAACCTCTTTATTAAAATAAGGGGGAGGTCATCAACAACCACATTGTGTTACGAATTGCATGGTACGTTATCCCTTTCCAACGGCTAATAGAATGAAAAAAAGTTGACACTTTTTTTTAATGGTCATAAATACCTAGTTCATTATCGCTTTACTAGACTAAAAAAAAATCTCATATTTTTTTGAGACGTGATTACATGAAAATATTAGTTTTTAAATGTTTTTGACAATACGAGCCAAATCGCCTTTCGGCCATGACGGTCTATATTTCAACTGTTTCATGACGACGTCACTACAATAAATCCCATACAAATGGAGCGTTTGACAAAAATATTAAAATATTAACAACTAGTTCGACGTTTAGTACATCAATGGTGTTAGTGACGTCACAAAATGGACGACAGCGTTTTTGACATTTGGAAATTTTGAAATAATTCGTGATATTTAAATTAAGTTTTAGAAGGAATCCTTAACTTTTAATAATTAATATCGATATATTTCGGACCCTTATTCCATGTACCTACTACACGAAATTAATATTGTTTGTATTAAATTTGATATAAGTCAACTACCCTATTGCGTGCTACGTTATCCCGCTCCTAATGGGCCAATAGAATTGAAGAGTTTTCGTAAATATACTCAGAGGCACAATTATCCGCCCACTTTCATATACTTGCGTCATATTAAAGTGGGCGGATAATTGTGCCTTTGAGTACATAAAAGTTTGGCTTCTCATTAAAATTAAGCTACTCACGGAAAATTACCTTGATAGTAATAAATTGTACAAATTTTTCCTGATCCTAGTAGACTAACGGCCGTTTACAATAACCTACCCAAGATTACGGATAGATAGCTATCCTCGATTATTAGTAACAGTCAAAACTATCTTTACATAGTCAAACTATCTGTCAATAGGTTATTGAAAAGCAGATAAGAACAGAAAGATTTTCTTAAGCGAAATGGCGGATAGATGAATATTGAAAACGACCGTAATACTACAACACTGGTTAAGAGTTAGCCAGCTTTGAATTTAATTCACTTTCAGACTTTGGGCCATTGTGTTCCCTTATATCGTATTCTTTATTACTCCACAAAGGAAATCTTAAGAGTTTATTTCTGTTCTGATACATGTTTGTGTCACTTACATAACCCTATAAAAAATAATTATTTTCAGAATTTAATCTGGTTGAGATTAATGATTTCAGTATTTGGTGGTGTGACTATTCACAAATTAAGGATTATTGTTTTTTTTTTCTACTTGTCTGGATGAACACAATAATATGGTAAACATAAAAAATTAGTTGAATTACTATATCAGTAATAAACTGACTTGTTTGTGGTAAAATGCCACTCTAAAATATTGCCAACCATGACATTTGGTTCACTTATTAATTGACACTTTAATTAGTAAGTGTTCATCCTTAGTTTATAAGTACGAGAAAACCACCTGCACAAAGTGTGTACTGTACTAAGTGCATTTATTATTTGTTATGTTAGTATTAAAACTTCTTAGCTACTTTATATATTTTTTTTAATAATTTCGCTCAAATCGGGTAAAGCCTCTTGTAAACATTTACAAATTGAAGTAAACTTTGCAAGAAGCACTCGTTTGCACTGGCTTTTAACTGGAAATTATGAACAATGATTAGTACTTTTTTTTGATTAAAGCCTGAATGCAATATGCAGAGGGCCTTACCATAGTTTCATAGAAAAAGATTTATTTTTGTTTAATTTATGCCAGTGCAGTGATTTAGGAATATGTAATTTTGTTAATTAGTTACATAAATAAGGTTCCTATTTTTAAGTATTTACGGGTTTTCATTTGTTAAACATAAATTCATTCATAAAATTTACTAGAACGAATGGTGATCACCAGTTTCTCGCATTTCCCAGTACCGTGAGGTTACCATACCATAGTTTGCAATAGTTCTTTAAAGTTAATTTTAAATTTAAGAATAATCGGCCCATTTGTGAAAGGAAATATATCTCAGGTTAATTAGATCTGTTAATTTCTAATTTCTTTGCACCGTCATTATTAAAATTAATGTTTTAGTTTTGAGTTTAGAGCAGGGTGATCTATATATCTAAGTCTTTACACCATTGTGGTGAATTTCTAGTGGTTAAGATTTATGTGACTGTGATAGGGATAAATAGATATTGAAAATTGTATTTTGTGTCGACTTGCAGAAGTGTAATCGAGAAAATGTGTCATAATTTTTAAAGGGAAGAGTAAACCCCGTCTAAGTTGATGTTTGCCTTCAGTGTGTTCTTCACGAGGCGATTAGTGTGTAACATTAGTTTAAGGTTTTAGCCATCGCATAGCGGGCCAAAGCAATGCGCGTTTATTATTGTCTTACTACTAAGCATTAAAATGTGAACCTATACTGTACAATATATTCTATTTACACTTATATATTTATATAACACTGGCCACCGATTCAGAAATAATAAGGTTATGTAAATTATTTTTATCTGGCAACTCAAAACACACTGACACATGTTGTCTGTGTAGTATAGTAACAATGTTAAGCCGGATTTACATTTGTCTGACGTGTCGTGTTGTGACGCATCAGTTTCATACATTTTGTATGCGGCACATCAGAAACCATCACGACATGTCACAACACGTAGTGTAAACATTGCCATATAAAATGTATGATACCGATTCTGTTCTGATGCGTCAGACAAATATAATTCCGCCTTTAGAGGTGGCACTAAAAGTGATCGTAAATGGCAGCCTATAATGAATAAAACGACGTGAGGTGAAGCAAGTGAAAATAATAAATAATTTTATCAGCGGCGTTTCGATATTCCGTATACGTATTGTACCTACCGTTTTGCCATAGACGCTGTACAGAATATGTGCAGTGATTTAATGTTGTTATCGGTGTTAATAGTGTGGAATTATTGTATACCATGTACTTACATGACTAAGATTTGTGTACTGAGTGGTATCACTTATTTTATATATTTTAGACCATTGCACAATGTCTACTAGCCTCCGACAATTCTGTATACGACTCTTTTCGCTCTAAATCAAACAGCGTGACCGGCGACTTGGATAATGTGTAATCGGTCTAAAAATGTGTAGTTAAGAAAAGTATCTATTGCTTGTTGAAAGATTTCGTTTCTTGAAAATTCCATTTGTTTTACTGGAAGTCTCTTTTTTTTTAATAAAACTTATTTTTTTCATCTCGCTGTATTATTTTGGATTCCCATTTTCCTATCGACTTACAGCCAGTTTAATCATGTAAAGCTAAAGTAACAGTAAAAATAGTAAGTAGTAAAGAAGACTTTATTTTTCAGTGAATAAGACCGTCATTTTTGATTTATGACGTTACTTTGACTGTTGCGATGAAGAAACTGGCCGTTAGACGTAACACATTCACAATTAAACCAAGAAAAAGGAGTGACCACTTTAAAATACTAATTTTTAGGGTTCCAAACCTCGAAAGGATAAAACGGAACCCATATAGGATCACGTCGTCCGTCAAGACCGTGTTTCTCACGTGTAATCAAGCAGTTTATGTTATCAAACTTTAGCCCCCCTAGCCAAGTGGCAAGTAGACCGCTAACGCTTCGAATACTAGAAACATGTATGTGAATGACATTTGCTATAGCACACAATGATCAAGATCTGTCATTCCCATTCATTTTTCTCGTATTCAAAGCGTTAGCGATCGTAGAAAGACAATCGACATGCCACTTGGCTAGGGGGCAGGTCATGACCATAAGATCAGTCAGGTCTACTTACTGTCCCTTAGGGCTGTGTAAAATCAAGCTTCAAAGATACAGCCGTTAATACCAGCTACAATATTTCTAACCTATAGAGTACTATGGTACGTACTTCCCTTAAAGACTACACATTATGGGTGCTTTTCCACCAGAGATGACCTTGCTACGCTACGTTGCTATGCGTTGCTATTGCTATGGATGCGTTTGATATCCACCAATCATATTCATTGGTGCATATACTCGTAGCTTAGTACTGGTGGAAATGGATTCAACTATAGTCAGATCGGGTAGGTATTTTAAACAATGTAAATAAACAAAAACATATGATTCAGGGGTGCTCAACATTTTACTAAAGCATTTTTCACGAATATTGTCATGAAATAAAACTTCCTTTGATAGACAATTTTTTTTATATTTTATGTTCCTATAAACTGTTATTTATCGAACAGATAATGTTTCACTTATATTTAGGGTTCCGTGGTCAATAAAGAACCCTTATAGTTTTGTTTTTTTATTATGTATAAGCAAGCACCGCTTAGCTGTACGCTAGATTGTAAGCTATGAGGCAGCCTTTGGTAGAACGCGCTTGCCTAGAAGATGCCTATTCACTCTTGACTTGAAGATACCCATACCCATGTCCGTCTGTCCTTCTATCTGTAACTCAATTACTAATAGAAAACTGTAGCTTGACTATGAAAATTATGTACGCGATTATAGGCGTAAATTAAAAACTTGACAAGTAGTTTTTACTCGTTTTCTCGTAGTGTGGGTTATTGTTAGATATACGTTTTTATGTAGAATTTGATGAGTTTGTTAAGACACTACTTTTCAATTTAGGCCTCTATTTGTAAAATATTAAGATTTAAAGTGCTAATTTAATTTCGTACTAAACTAAATAAAAACAGTAAACGAACAACAAATAACAATAATAAACAATAACAACGAAACGAGAACAAAACGAAATAACAAAAATTATAAGGGGAGAAAATACGCACAACAAACTGGATTTAGTTAACGAATACTGTGAAGTAGGAGTATTAGTCACAGACAAAAAATAAAGTAGTGTTCTGTGCTGTGAAGTGTGAACTGTCAAATCTCAAATCTTCTTTCACTTAATACAAAATCAAAAAATTAATCATAGTTTAAGGTAATTCTGCAATAAATGAAATATTTTATTCACATTATAATAAAAGAAAACATCATTTGAAGTACAACTTCTTTCTTCTTTTGATATGATAATACGATTTATAAAATTAATTAAAGCTCTTATTTAATTTTATAAATGCATATTAATACCCATAAAACTCAATCTTTGTTTTTCAAAATGGTTTGTGACTCATGTCTGCTTGGGGTATTTAAGGTTCTTTTTATGTCGTTTGTGTTGTATTTCTGCAAACTCTATTTAATTAACATAGAGGAATTAGACATGGAAATGCATCGCACCCAAATGCAGCAACAAAATTGTCTGTCGTTTTTAGAGGGGGACGAGGTAAACTCACACATCGAAAAAATTTAACAAGAATAAATAATAATTATAATCTGTACACAGAATATTCAATTAATGGATCAATGTTTTGCTGTTCGTTCGTTCGTTAGAAGAATAGAATCGATTTTTCTTTTATATATTGTTTTAATTTATTATTAATTATAATTATGTTTTTGACGACCTCCGTGGCGCAGTGGTATGCGCGGTGGATTTACAAGACGGAGGTCCTGGGTTGGATTCCCGGCTAGGCCGATTGAGGTTTTCTTAATTGGCTCAGGTCTGGCTGGTAGAAGGCTTCGACCGCGAAGGCGTACCGACAAGCGATTTAGCGTTCCGGTACGATGTCGTGTAGAAACTGAAAGGGGTGTGGATTTTCATCCTCCTCCTAACAAGTTAGCCCGCTTCGATCTTAGATTGCATCATCAGTTACTGACTGAACATCAGTTACTGAGTGAGACTGAAATCAAGGGCTACCATGTAAAGAATAACAAAAATAAAATAGAAATATTTTCAAATTAAACGTCACGTCATCTTTTAGTGAATTAGAAGTTGTTGACCGTTTTTCATGCCATTGACTGACTGACTACTTACTACACAAACCGGAATTATTAGGGAGCTTTTTAGACGACGAAAACGATTACAACAATGAAACATCGATACAATCGATAACACGTTAGATCGTTGGTTGTTTGACAGAGAGGTAACGTCTTGCGGGGCAGGTCTTTCTATAATTGGTCCGTGATAATTAATTTGTTGTATGTGAATCCGGACTCAAAAGGGCTAGAACCCAGAGCCGTAAAGCTTATTATTAAAAATAAAATGTATGTGAATCGAAACGAAAAGTGTCGCTTAAAAGAACCTTTTTGAGTAGTATTATTGTTGTGTAAAAAACCTAAAGTTGTGGACTATAATATGTTTTTTATAAGGAAGGATGAGTGCTGCGAGCGGGTCTTAAATTTTTTCAAAAACTATCTTACGTTCAATTCCGAATCGAATGACACTCAACCATTTTTATAGGAGACGGAGAACTTTTTTCTTCTAAAGAGCACATGTGAATTAGAATAAGTAGATATTGGAAAAAAGTTGCGTAGTCGCCGCTCGACTCGAGAACGGCTGAACCGATTTGCCTAAAAATTGGTGGAGAGATAGCTAAGAACCAGAAGAGGGACAGGATACTTAGGGTTAGGGTAGGGGTAGGGGTTAAGTAGTGGTAGGGTAGACAGGGTGGGAGTAAAAAAGTATAGGGGTAGGAAATGCGTCAAAGCGAAGCTTGACCAAGTCCGCTAGTTATATAGATAAAGTTGTCAATAAGATAACTCAGAGCCTGTTAGAACTAGTAAGCTGAAATTTGGCACTGGTATGCAGGTATATTAATTACGTTCCAATAGAGGTAAAAAGAAAAATAGTTTTTGGGGTTCCTTCCAAATCGTATATGGTATGGGGTATCATTGGGAAGTCTGCTAACAAAATAGCTACTTTAACCACAGACGATTTCAGGCTAATTAAAGTATAAGTGACCCTAAAATATTTAATTTTTTTAGTTTTTCATCATCATCATTATCAGCTGTATTCGGCTCACTGTTGAGCACCAGTCACCTCTCAGAATGAGGTTAGGCCTTAGTCCACTACACTGGCTCAATGCGGATTGGCAAATTCACACTGGAGAGAATTAAGATTTCCTCACGATTTTTTCCTTCACCGTTTGTGACACGTGATATTTAATTTCATAAAATGCACATAACTAAAAAGTCGAGGTGCATGTCCCGGATGCTGGATTCAAAAACTGGCCAATTTTGCTTTGGCAGTTTTAGAATTATTGGTAAAGAAAATTATATCTAAAGGCCTTTAGATATAGTCCAATATTCAATAAAATCTCAAATTCAAAGCAAATTCAACCTTGAATAGAGTGCCAAGAAGTTGTGACATTTTTGTTGGCACTCATTGAGTCGGGACGTTTTTTGGTCGATGATTGTGCATCCACTTTTTAACAGCTGATCGATGATACTGACATGCACCTCGACTTACTACGCCCGCCAAATCAAAGACACGAGGTCATATTCACTCGGCTATCATGTATCACGTCTCTCTTTCTAGTTTCTTTTCTACTTTTCTAATTTTTATAAATCTATTTATATTTCTATATAACTAAACGAAGTAGGTACCTACCTACATACGAAATGTCGCATGGCAGTTAGGTGCATAACACCGATTCCTTGTTATAAAATCGATTGTTATGTTTACGTATGTTTAGACCTTAGCAACGCTGTTGTATCTATAGGTTAGCTTTGGTTACACATTTACTTCAAGGTCTCATACAGTTTTTTACTGAATATTCCACTGTTACTGTTAGAAATTTTCAAAAAGTGCAAGTTACAACGCCATGGAGGAAGAGAAAAGTAAAGAGGAGATAGAAGATTGGAAAATATACGAAATGTTACGAAGCAAAAGTCCAACTCAGGTAGGATAAACAAAACCTCTCTCATTACTGTTAACTAGTGCCTTCGTAACTACCTATTTATTATGATGGTTCGTTTTCACTTATTGATGTACCTACCCAAAGATTTTATCTTATTAGACATATCACTGAAGCGAGGTTGAGGCACAAAGGTGGCTAATTGTCTTAATTTCATTTAGTCGCATAGCAATCAACGAGTTATTTAAATAAATAATACCTAAATATAGTCTACAATTTTGAGTTGTATGTTCAGAAAGTGTTAAAACTATTATAAGTGCCTATAACTTACTATAACTTATTAAATACCTACTCAGTGGAGTACCTGAGTTTGAATCACTTTTTGCATTGATTTTGTATGCACGTACCTAACATATCTATAGTATAAAATATCGTTGGATGTACCTACATACCTAAAGGCTTGTAAAAAAAGCGAAAAGAAAGAAAGTGAAAACACAAGCTTACCTACCTACTATTTTAATGGCTTACTGCAGGGCTAGATCCCTAAAGTACCTACCTATATTGAATACTTATAGGGACCTTATTCAATGTAGGTACTTTTTTATCTAACATAGAAAGAGTTGAAAGTTTTTGTAGAAATAGGTTATATTTTGTTCTGCTAGGCAGCAAAATTGATTTTTATGGTAAGTGCGCGTAGGTAACAGGTAAGTATATCGAATGTCGAGCAATATGGAAGTTGGCACACCCCCCTGCCTCGGAGAACACGTATAGCTATCGGTTATGCGCCTGCCCCCTAGCCAAGTGACACGTAGATTCTCTTTCTACGATCGCTAACGAAAGATGTATGGGACATGGACATGACAGATCTTGATCACGTGACCTGTCGATAGGGGGGCTAATCTTTCACCGGTCGTGTCGGTCTGCCGTTTTATCGGTCTAGAGAGTGCACCTGTGCTTGCACACACTCTTGTGCACTATAAATATCTCCTGCGTACATGGTCTCAATGATATTGGACGCCGCGCCGTGGCCAAAAAAATTAATAATTTGGTCAGGAGGAAGTCAGGAATAATTATTATTAAAGTGTAATTATGGGGGAAAAGGTGAAAGTTTAGCTACATCGATTATGTACAAAGTTGTGTTATGTACAAAGTTGTGGACAAAGTCGCGGGCATCCGCTAGTATTTACTCTGTAATTCATACAGAAAGTGCAAAGCTATTGTTTTTTTTCTATAATAGCCGACAAATGCCTGCAATAGCGGTCTATTATTTAATTAAAATTAAAAATGGTATGCAACGGAAGTGGAAATCTGTTATCGTTCATTTACTTTTTCAACCTTGACAATACGTCGACATCAAATTTCTTAACCGTAGCGGCTGACTAGTATAAAACCGCAGGTCAAATTTTAATTCAGCAACAGTAACTTGTCTGATCAACAATGAGAAGCCTTCTGGTGTTGTGTGGGCTCGCAGCCCTCGTGGCTGTCGTATCCTCCAGGGAGATACGGGAGAAGAGGGACGCTGATCTAGAAGTAGCGGCTTCCCATCACCACGGGCATCACCATGGTCATCACGAGGGCGGTGGTCACGAGGGGCATGAAGGCCATCACCACGACCACGACCATCACGACCACAAGGGACACAAGGGACACCACGAGCACCACCACGGACACCACGGCCACCACGACCATCACGGCCACAAGGGACATCACGGTGAGCACGGCGGCCACAAGAAGCACCATCACCACGACGAAGGCCACCATCACCACCACGGCCACGGAGAGAAGGGTCACCACGGTCACGGACACGACGAGCACGGCCACTGGCACAAGGGCCACGACACGAAGGGCCATCACGGCATCGAGCACCACGACGAATTCAAGAAGGATAAGCATTTCCACGACCACCACGGAGAGAAGGGACACCATTCCCACCACGGCGGTCACCATCATGAGGGCGGTCACAAGAAGGGCGGTCACTTCCACCACGGCCACAAACACCACGGCCACCACGACCATGACCACGGCAAACACCACCACCACGAAGATGGCGGCCACCACCACCACCACAAGGGACACCACGGAGATCACGGCCACCATGAGCATCACCACCACCATCATGACCATGGCAAGAAGGGCGATCACGGTCACCACAAGCATTGGCACCACAAGGGACACTAAGCCAGTACCAAACATAATGTTAATCGTTGAATTTGTTAATTTATGTTTTGTTATGTTTTTGTTACCAGAAATAAAAAGTTTTTATACTTAATAAAGTTATCTTTATTATATACATAAATATACCTAGTATTTGTAGTTTATAACATTTAAATATGCAATTAAAATTGAAAAAAAAAGACATAGGTACATACCTACCACAAAACATCCTCCTTTTTAGAAGTCGGATAGAACTAAAAGCTAAAAGTAAACATGAAGTGGAAAATTTATCACTCCATTTTGTGAAATTAGCTACTTATTGCCTGGCATATTTTCATCAAATTACTTCGTTACTCGGTTCAACTTCCTCAAAGCTCGGTTCGTACCTTGCACACATTTCTCCGATTACAACTTCGAGTTACTTTGCTCATGCTGAGTTATCTCCGAATAAGTCAACACGCCAATATTATTTTTCAGGGTTTATAAATTTTTAGCATTCCTAACTGATTTATTCTCTATATAAAATCCCGACCTACTTATGTATCTACGACTAACCGGGTAAAAAGAAATATCTAGCTGAGTTTGTTTGTACTTGTCTTGTACTTTATAATATTATGTATTATGGCTGAGTCTCAATTATGGCGCTTTTCAAAGGCTTGATGATGATAATAGGGTTAACACTTATGCTCGTAAAATAAAATACCAAATTTTACCTCCTGAAAATGCTAGAAATGTCTGAAGTTTTCCAAATTCGAAAAATTAAAGCATAGGTAGGTATACTATAATATGCTTCTTTAGTTATTTACTCTATATTTAAACATAATAATTGTTAAAATATATATGTAATAAAAACAGGTAATATATGAAGAAGGCGACCTTATTAATTAGTCTTAAGAAAACATTAGGAAGTTCATCTTTTGGCGGTGTAATATCACTTAATTATCTACGGAATGAAAGTTATTTTATTACATGGGAATTTGTTTCTATCCCACTGATACAAAATTTTAGAGCCTTTCCTACAGGCACCGATTGTCACAAGTTTTCCTGACACAATCAATTTACATGCAAGCTATGTAATGATTGGAGGGTTACCATGGCTATTACGTAAATTATGAACTTATACTGTGTAGCGGAGTACCTGTATCCGTACCCAACAAAGAATCGTGACTGTTTGCTGCGGGCTTGGAATAGCTACCCCTATCACGCTATCTTATGAACGAAGGTACTCGGTCTTACTGTAATGCCTAGTCGTCTTTTGCACGCCACTGAAAAGCGTCCCCGTCTCCCAAAACAATTTCGTTCAAAATTTTTATCATGGAAGTGTGTAAGTTACTTACATAAATATTTACTATCGAACAAATCATAATATTTATAATAAAACAAAAAAAAGTAATTTAAACTAAGTGCCTACTTTTAATGGTGCCTAATACCTATATATAAATTGTATTACGAATGAAAGATAAAAAACGTCAACGATCAGTTTCCACTCAAAGGAGACGCTCGCAGAGAGTCGTTCCGCCCATCTCTTCTGCTTCTGCCTTCGGGCTTCGTCAGGCTATGCTTCTGCGCTCTCCCAAAACCCCCGGTTACCACCTGAGAAGCCTACGGTACTTACACAATCAGGAGAAGACTCAGATTGCAATTCCTTTTATAACTCGTAACGAGTATTGTTATTGATTTGCCTTACTGTGTTTTAGATGGAAGCAGACATAGATAATGACGTTGTGACAACTTTGAGAAGTGATTTAGCTGGACTACAGTATAAACGCGATAAATTAATTTCTGAAGTAAGTTTTACCCTCGTACTTTTTTTAAAGGTGTAAAATAGCAAGAGAGCATATTATTTTAAAATTACTTTAGTCATCTTTAATTTATGGAATCTAATATTAACTTAGCATTGCATAACATTGTAGAATAGCGATTTGAAGAACCAAATGTTGTCCAGAGATCAAAGAATCCTAGAGCAGCAAGTCGAGATTGATCATTTGCGTGAACAAAATGCGCGACAAAATGCAATTATATCGTCTCTCAAGAAAAAGATACAAGATCTGGAAGAGTTTCAACGTAACTTACAAGCTTCGCAAGGTAGAAGCGAATTGACAGTACAAACATTGCAAAGGGATAATCGTTATTGTGAAGAGAAAATCAAAGATTTGGAAAAGAAATTAAGATCTTTAGAATTGGAATGTCACAACGAGGAACAACAGAAAGAAAATGCTCGTTGTCAGTTTCACGACCTGGTCAGAAGACTGTCAGTTGCGCTGGATGCAGATTTCTGCGATACAGCACACACGCACTCGCCGGAGAGCCTTATAATCAAAGCTGCTGAACTTGTTCAGGAAATAACAAGACTGAAAAATAAATGTATGAACACAACAGAAAACTTGTCGACGATTGAACAAGATCTCAGGAGTTGCAGAGATTGTTTAGAAAGAACGAATGCTGATAAAGATATTTTACAAAGACAGCTTTCTTCCCAGTTGCTCGATATTGAAAGACTAAAACAAGAAAAAGAATCACTCTCAGTTTCTAATAGGGTCTTGGAAAGAGAGTTGCATGAAGCAAGAGAAAAACTATCACATTGTACGAAAAACCTAAATGTTGTTACTGATAACGTCAATCAAAATGAATCTATGATTATTCAACTGAAAGGTAATAAAGCCAACAAATTCAGTATACCTATTATTCATTTTACTATAATAGTACCTTAATTTAAGTTAATGTTGAAGCAAATGTTCGTTTCAAATCACTTATTTATTTAAATTACAGAAGACTTAAGGCATCGGGATGAAAAATACCAAAGACTGCAGACAGATTTTCGAAACACAATGGAATCAATTGCGATATTACTTAGTCTGCCGACACGTTTTGTAGAAGCACATGAAAGCACTATCAAAGACCGAATACGAGAACTTTTAAGTGATAATAAGGATAAATCAGTGGTAGGTAGAATTTACAAAAAAAAGGAAATATACCTGAATTGGGCATTACTATTTTCTAAAGTAATTAGCCGACACTTTGCGCTTTCACCCGCGTAGTTTACGTGCCCGTGTAAATACAGGAGTAAAATATAGCGTATTACACTCACAAATAATGTGGCTTTCAAGTGGTAATAGAATTTTTTAAATCGATTAAGTACTTACAAATGCAATACAACAAACTACCTCTTTATAACATTATCTAGTATAGAGGTATAGATAAAACCATGTTTACATTTAAACTATTAATACAGAAACGAGTTAGATATTAGATTTCAATAGATACCAGTTTATTTTCAAACAATACAAGAATTTTACAATTAGATTTTCAATCGCATCTCCCAGTAGGGGAAAACAATTTTAGGAAATGTACAGACTATATTGTTTCAATATCACATCTGAGCTGAAATGTTAAGTTATAGTAATTACCACAGAAGATAATAGATATAAGAGCTGCGGTAACTATAATTATTTTATAGCAATTGGAAGCTTTACGCGAAAAGTTAGGAATGGAATCCCAGCAACTCGGGAGGACGGCGCATCTGCATGACCAAGCCACGACTCGTGTCCGCATACTGGAAGATGAAAGGAACATGCTGGAAGGAAAAGTTCATAAACTGGAAGCAGAGCTCAACTCAATAGAAATATCACGAGATAATCTTCGGAAAGACAAGGCTAATGTAAGTGTGAATAATTTTTTTTCCAGAATTGCAAGACCTTTTAATGTTAATTTTTTTTAATTTATATTATCGTTTTCATAATTTATCAGCCTACTTTAACGGCTCATTAGAGGAGCATTAGGAGGCCTCCCTCTATATAGGAAAGGGGTTATAGAGCTTAGACCCACCACGCTGCAACAGTGCGGGCTACGATAATGTTAAAATAACGGCTTCCACTATCACTATCAGTTGTTCATGAATTTGTCCGGATCCGACAGCTCCGAGGTCCATTCCGATTATTATTTATCTTATCAGCCATATGAGATGCTATGAGAGCCGTGATAGCCCAGTGGGTATGATCTCTGTCTTCAATTCGGAAGGCGTAGGTTCGATTACGGGGCATGCACCTCCAACGTTTCAGTTATGTGTATTTAAAGAAATTAAATATCACGTGTCTCAAACGGTGAAGGGAAAACATCGTGCGGAAACCTGCATATATTAGAATTTCCTTAATTATCTAGATATCTACGCATGTAAAGTCTGCCAATCCGCATTAAGCCAGCGTGGTGGATTATTATTAATCTAATCACTCTCATTCTAAGAGGAGACTCTTGCTCAACACTGAACCGAATTTTGCCTGTTAATGATGAATAAACCATACCCATAAAATTATTTCAATATAGTAATAAATATTACTTTAATATTTTTGCAAGTTATTATTTCACCGCGGCTCGCTCGCTAAGACCACAAATAAAACATGGTAGACCTTTCCGTTGTGATCCCAACAGTGGATTCGTACAATTTATGTATTTTTCCAGTTCGTAGCGTTCCTAGAGAGACTGAGCCGTACTCTTAACATGGATGAGTTGACTCAAGACATAGGCATAGAACTCCACACTGACTCCATCATACACCGCGCCGAGCAGCTCGCGAGACTTGAGAGCGATAAAATTGTTGACAAGGTCAGTCTCAGTAGCGCACCGCGTGAAAGGAAAAAGATCATGAGATCAGCTTACATTCCTTTATGCTCAATAATTTTGTTTAAATTTATGAGACAGTTCTATATTGTAAAATGTTAAAGGGTATGCAGACAAGTACCTAATAAGGTTTGAAAACAAAACCGTATAAGGAATCTAGGGTTGTAATATGATCTTCCTTGCTGTGAAATAGGTATGATACGTATAATTTAATTTGAAAGTATTGAAAAATCGGAACACATACTATATTTAATACTGTATGACAAGGTTTCTCAAAGTGGGGTACGCAAACCCCTAGGGGTTCGCGACAAGATTTACGGAGAATGGTGGCTTGATAACTGATACCAAGTCAGAATTAAGGATAAGATTGTCCAAAATTACTCATAACATCGAATCCATTTGCAACAAGAAACAAGCACACCAATCACATTAATATTAACTTATTTTATACTTTTTTGTCATTAGTTAGTCGGTTTTAACTGGGGTTCGTGGAGCCGAAAGTTTGATAAACCCTGCTGTATGACGTTCACTTCCTACCCTGCTGTACATCCTGTCCTATGTACATATTTTTTTTACCGACATTGAACCCAAAAGCCATATGCCGAAAACCTCGATATATAAGCCAAAAACTTTGTGCTATACCAATTTAACTGCAGCTGCTACAATACAGATACCTACAATGCAGCTACAATACAGATACCTACAGCTGACAATCAGCTGTGACCTCTTGCTGGCAATTCGAAAGATTTTGCACAAAACGACGAAGATCTCGACATTGTTAAGGCAATCAAGCGGAACCAACAAAAAGAAAAAGTGTCTGTTACTAGATTGCACAAAGTACCTCGATACCTGATTACCACATTAATTCCTTTCATCTTCCTTCCGATTGCAAATATGCACCTACTATTTAAATAATTATTATTAGTTCATTATGTATAAAAACCTTAAGTTATAATCTTATGTACTACCTACATTACGAATCCGACCTATTCATAGAAGCTAAATATTATGTTTTGAGCAAAACAAAGTCTAAACCTACATTTCTACATCCTATCCAGTAGGAACTTGGTTCGTGATATTTTGACAAATAGGTCAATAAAATCACTATATCGATATATCTACAAATACAAACACCGTTCGCTTTTTGATACAAATAAAATTAGTACTAATGGATCATTATGGCCACCGCACACTGAGGGTGGAACAGCACGATTTTTTCTTTTCTAACTTAATTTAATTTATTACTTATCCAATATAAAATTGTTTGTCGCTGATCAACCTTGGACTGTCGCAGAACTGTTTTATCACACGAGCACGCTGGAAAAAGCACAGAAGATAAGAAGACGTCAGCATACTGCAGTATTATATTTTTTTCGACTGCAATCGCTAGTAGAATGAACGAATTCCGACGAATGTCGCAACATACTGAAGGAATCAGATAAGCTCGACTCGCGAAGATTTATGCTCGGGCAATCCATTTTCTTTTTTTATTAAATCTCTGAAAAACTTCTGCCGTCCACCATTGTGCGTTGGCCATTAAACTACTAGCATCAATCTCCACGGTTAAGGCCAGAATGAACCCTGAGAGGTAGTAGGATCGATTCCCTCCATTGGACTATTGCAGTACAGTCACCGTACGAAATCTTGTGTTTACGTACTGTACTAACACACAGTTCATACGACTAATTTTAGGGAACGGTAATCGTATCAAGAAAAGATAAGGCTAACTATCTCAAGATAAGAAACATTAATAAAGATGTCATAAAGGATCAGATACTCTTTTCTTACTTTTATTTATTTAGATTAAAATTTTAGATAAAAAATAATTCTTCATCCTAAAGATTATAAAATTTAAAATATATTTCCTATCTATTGTTATATTTGTCTTTTAATTATTGTACATACCTTTATTTAAAAGTATTTATTTGATTGGACGTACCTATGTATATATGTATAATTATTTATTATAAATAGTTTGTTTTTATTATACGTGTGTGATGTGTGTTTTGTATAGCTGCTATATTATGGATACTATGGGACCCTCCCGCGGCTGCGAAGGGAACGGTCTTTCCATGATTTGCCTTATCTCAAAGAAGTAAGACCCAGCGTAACTGTACACAAATAGCATGACATTACCTTAGAATATGCGACTCGTGCTTAAATATCGATTAATTCCCCGCAAATAGTTTGTACAAATGACACCTAACGATGTAGATATAGGTCGAAAGCACCGTAAGTGGTTTAACCTACCGAATTCACGCCATTTAAATATAATTAACGAATTAGTTGTTTTTATCAATAGTTATTTCTAATTAAAACTGAAGCCTGTTGTATTTGTTCCAAGAAATTAAAATGCAGCGCACTAATCACACTGATATTAAGGCGAATGTTTGTGTGTGTAAGTCTGTACATTTGTAAGTCCTTATCACCGCAACTACTGAACCGATATCTATGTCTGTTTACACACACACACACATACATAGGCTACTTTTTTCTCGGAAAATACACATTCTTGCGGGATATGTGAAAAATTGGTTTTATGCGATAGTACCTACATAAGTAGTGAGTAAGCATGAAGAAGATTGGTTATAATTGGTTATTGGAGAAAGGTAGATAAAATAGTAAAAAAATCCACGCGAACCAAGTTGGGCTTTGGCTATATTTTATAAATTCGAAATATAAAATGAAAATTTTTAGTAGCTTATTTACCATCATTAAATCAATGACAATCAAAGTTGTTTATTTTATCTTTCAGTTAGTGGAAAAAAGTAGGAATGCACCTTTCAGACTACATCACTAAAATACGTAAAGGTTGTGTCACGTAAAATGAACACTAGCGATAATATCAGTACATGCCAGTAATACAATTATATTAGCTTGAAATAATAGTTATTCAGAAGTTATTTGTTTAAGCTACGTATAATATTCTAATTTAGAAAAAAAAAGTATCATGTGTGTTTAACTTTAAACATGAATGTAGTTAATAGACAAAGAAATATAAACTCTTTAGTAGAAGATTAATTGTTTATTAATTGTCTATTCATAAACAATTAATCTCGATCATTCATTACGCTTTCAGATCGTTAGCGTATTTTTGCGTTGCATTTATTAGCAATAAGTAGGATCGAATAGTAAATAGTAATGCACTGATAGACGTATTTAATCGTAAAATTTAAATAAAACTTTTTTTTTTGTTTAAATACTATGTTAAAGAGGGAAACTATTTCAGACTGCTGTCGTGTATCAACTGCAACGCCGTATACGTATACTGAGAGAGCAGCTGCAGAGGAAAGACTTACATTTAGACTTGCTTCGAAGAAAATTAAGCGTTCAGGTACGAGTACATCACTTCGAATGTTTATTGGGTATATTCTAAATAAATTTTCATAATCAAATAAGACTAAACTTCCACAGTGAAACATGAAGTGTACTTTTTACCTGTCACTTACTATATTGTCAGTAAATAATAATAACAATTATTAGACTGTATTGTTTGATATTGATCTCGAACTCCCGAAGAATTCGAACTGAACGAAGAGCTCGAGACCAATAGGTACTAACTAATTCAATATTAGCTATATAAAGCCGATTAAATCATAAACTTTTAGGATTTAAAGACAGTTCTTTCCCGAGGTTCTTTCAGAAATGGCTTTAATAATTATAAATTGCTTGGTACCGCCTTAAAAGTGATCAGAAGGTAGCACATACGATGTTATTTTTCGCTTTTTAGTTTATTTGTGTGATTTTGAAGTCGGTTCAATCTTTTTGTTAAAAAGATTATATTACATTACATTTATCAATACAAAATACGAGTCGCAGTCGCGAGCGTGCGCTTGTAATATAACATACATAGGTAGTACCTATGTATATGTAGATTTTTAATATGAAAGAATTTATTGTCTATCTTAACATTAATTAATGAATATTGAACTATAATTTAGGATGAAAGTTCCCGAGTGCGGGCCGTTCTTCAAGCGGAGCGCGACGAAGCCGTGGCCCGCAGCAAGAAGCTGGCGCGACAGTGCGACAAGCTGAGCGTGCAGCTGAGCGAAGCGCGCGCGCAAGTACGAGATCTCAACGCGCAACTCGCCGATGCCGCCGAATACAAGGTACTGTCACATTGCACGGCTGCTGGGGCGACTGTGCTACATGTTGCGCGTGCAGCTAAGTAAACCGCGCGCGCAGATGCGAGATCTAAACACGCAACTCGCCGATGCCGCCGAATACAAGGTACTGTCAAATAGCACGGATCCTGGCGAGACTGTGCGACAAGTTTAGCGTGCTGCTGAATAAACCGCGCGCGCAGATGCGACATCTCAACGCGTAACTCGCCAACGCAGCCGAAGACGAACAACATTTGTGTCTCAGAGTGGTCGTAGTTACCTACTATCTATGCTACGATGCGATGCACCTATACCTACCTAAAATGTAACGTTTTAAATAATTTTTTTTCTCTGAAATAGTTCTACAAAAAAAATGTTCCATAATTAAATCGTCTTTATTGAAAACAAAATATGTAAAAAGATACTTAATTTGAGATACAAAAAAAATCAGATACAACAAGAATAACTGCGTAATAGAGACTAGCTTGGATAACCGTCATGCCTACTATAAGTGGATTTACTGGAATAATTGACTAGCAAGGTTAAAGTTATTTACTAGTTAGCTACAAACGTGATCATATCGAAAGATATTGTATACTTATTGAACTTACTCGATTGTTCCTTGAATTAAGTTTAACTAAAGATAATTAAGGAGTGTTTTATTCGAATTAGACAAGATGGTTGATGTACGAATTGAGAACGTAATAAATTAATATGCGTGAACTCGGAATTTTTAAAGAACGAAAGAAAGAAAAGAGACTTTATTTCTATGTTTTGTATATCACAATGCACTAATTGTAGTGTCTAATGGTCTAATCACTTGGACATGTCGAGACCATCCCGTGACCCTCGCCCCGAAAATAATTTAGGGGTAATACCGGGTAAATTTTGGGGCGGGTCACATCGAGTCTAGGACCTGTCGCGTTTTGCATGTTCTGCTACTCTATACTTTCGCCATTGAATTAGCACCCTGCACGTTTTATATCTTCAGCTCACCCAGAGGGCTTAGGCACTTAGTTACGTGGCAACCCTTTGAAAAAAAACCTCAATATATTTTTCTCTCTAGCCAGACCGCTAGAGAAAAAAATATGCTAACTAGAGGTATGATTCCTTATAATACCCTGTGCAAAGTATCAAATAATTACGTTTTGTACTTGGACAAATGAAGACCTTGAGTATTGAAACCTTTTGAAGCCACTATGGTCCAAACTCCGTGTGATAAGAGCATGGGCTTCAGCCTTCCTAAAATGATGTATGTCTGGCTATCGCAGACTCTCAGTCTATATCAATAACTAATAGGTTGGCATAATATCACGTTGTGTAGGAACTTGCTTCCCTACTTACATCCTACCTACACACTGACGCATTTTTAGGGTTCCATCGTCAGCCCATAGTTTCGCCATGTCCGTCCTTCCGCGGCTTAACGAAGAAACTACTCGTAATAGAAAACTATAATTTAGCATAAGTGTGTACATTAAATACATCGACATAGTCGTACAATACGTTTTGAAAAAGAGTGTTTTCTATTTTCCTGTTTATTATATTTATGTAAAGTGGTGATTATTTTTCACTCCTTTATCCCAAAGTAAGAGGTGTATTAGTATAGGTCTTTAAAACATACTGTAGGTGTGTTAAATCCAATTTGCAATTTGAGGATCTGTTTTGAAATATTAAAGTTTAAAGCGTTAAATTTGTTAAAATCGAGGTGCTGCCACCCTCTACCAGCTTAACGGTTGTTTATGGATACATGAAAAAAACATAGAAGTAGTGTAATCTACGCGTGAAATAATTAAAACAAAACCTATAACAGCTAAGTAGGAATTGAAATGTATAAAATTGTAAACGTCGACCTAACCACCAACCAAAAACTACCATTCTTAGTTGGCATTGGTGACATACAACTGCGGAACCCTGCATAACGCGTGGCGCGATACGCACTTGACTGTTTTTTTACACTGAAATACTACAACAGTCATTTTAGTATATGTCTATAATTAATATAACTAAATATAGTGCCTCGGACTGGTATGATAATAGTGAAACACAATTCCTGGTACATGCCGCCGGCGCAATTATAAACATTGTAATAGTGCGCTTCAATGAGGCCTTGGTTCGGATAATCGTATTATAGTTTTGTTGTTGACTAGTTATGCCCGCGGTTTTGCCCACAGCTTGCATTCCTGTAGGAATATAGATAAAGTAGTCCATTTTATATTCCAGACTACATTTATATAAAAAAAATCATGTGCAATATACCTACTTACTTCACGATGTGCTCATGGTTCTGCCCGCGCAGTTCGCTTTCCTTTAAGAATATGGGTAAAATAGTCCATTTTATATTCCAGACTACATTTATATAAAAAAAATCATCCATAAATCGTAAAAAATGTGCAACATAGGTACCTACTTCAATGGTAAATCGAGTTAAATATAGGTACATAAATATTCAATGCGTTTAGCCGTTCAGGAGTACCTAAGTTATTGAAATTATCTGGTTTTCTGTGTTTCGTAAGAACCTTCTAAAGTCTTAGAAATCAAAAAAATACAAATGAACTCAGTGAAGTTGTCAGTTATTTAGCACAAACAAAATATGATCTAAACTAATATTAAAAAGGTTAGATTTGATTTTATTGTTTGTTTGTTACATCAAACTATCAATTTGAAATATTTCTCCATTAAAAGCTACATCTTTATTGAGTAATCCTATTAAAAAACACTTCTCAAAAATATAATATTTCTAACACACACAAACAAACAGCGCCGTGTTATTTTTTAAAAAAGTAGGTAGCTGCACATATTAGCGATATTTAAGTGACTCAAATCAATTATCTAATAATTGAAATAGGAAACGTAATTATTGATAAATTATTTTTCATTATTTCATTTGGCCGAATTTATAGTTGCTTATTATTTAAACGCTACTAAAGTAATAAAATAGGTAAGTAGGTATACTTCCAAATTAAAATGTTAGTATAATTTGTTCTACCTAAATAAAATGTTTGCAACACCTGTCCAATGTTGCTTCAAAAACTTCCGAATTAATAAGTGTTTATTCTCAAAATTTAAAGGAAATCTTTATTTCAACCTATCGTTGTTTCAAAGGTGCCAAATAATAATTCGTTTCAAAAGTAGCATATAAAATAGGTTTATTTATAAATTTAAATTTTTACGTTTATTTGTGTTTGTATGTTTCTTATTCAATTACTCTAAAACTGCTGAACGATTTACATAAAGTAACATAGACATAGTTAATTTATGAACTGAACATTTGGTTAAAACCTTTGAAAATTAAAATCCAAAAGTTTATGACGTGATTTTCATCGATAGATTAATGGATGCTACAACGGTCCACGGTCATGTACTTATATTATACTATTTATACATTATACTTATATTATAAATGTATTAGTCTACAATATGTTTTAAAGTTAACGTATTTTCGCGTTTTAGCTTTAGTTGGCCCCTTAAGCAAAACTTTTATATTTAAGTTATGTATGTATTTTTTTAGTTAGGTAAATATTCTTATTAAACGAAAGAAATAAAGAAAACTAATAATTAAAAAATATATATATTAAATAAATCTAAAAATTATGTATATGGTACCAAAATGGTTTTTTGACGGTCCCCGTGATGCAGTGGTATGATCCCCGGCTGGGGCGGTTGAGGTTTTCTTAATTTGGTCTAGGTTTGACTGGAAGGAGCTAGTTACCGCCCTACCGGTTAAAAAGAACTTCCAAGCGATATAGCGTTCCAGTACGATGTCGTGTAGATACCGAAAAGCGTGTGGATTTTCATCCTTCTCCGAACAAGTTAGCCCGCTTCCATCTTAGACTGCAACATCACTTACCATCAGGTGAGATTGTAGTCAAGGCCTAACTTGTAAAGAATAAAAAAATACTACTTTTTAAGAAAATTGCTTTAAATCAATAAATCCCAACTAAATATGGATATTACTGTCAACTAATTTGGACTGTATGAAAATCAACAGATAACATCACTCGAGCGTGCGCGCAAAATTGAAGAGCTACAAAAGAAACTAGACGAAGCGGAACTGCTTCGTTCGCGCTACAACCGCAAAGTGAACGTTCTGAAGGATCAAGTGAGAGCCACCGGGGAGACCTTCGAGCAAGAAAGGACCAGCACTGAACACCAGATCACGATGCTCAGAGACGACCTCGCAAGAACAAAGGAGGCCCTCGCTGAGTGCCAAAGGAGGGAAGCCCAATTGCTCAGCTTTAGGTGAATCTAATAAATATTTTTATATACGTAGGTACACATAAAAATAATTATTTATAAAAAATCGGATCGGATACGGAAGGAAGTGATTCTTGAGACGACGCGTATTGTAAGGAGTTTCCTCAATCTGGAACCCTGGCCGCAGGTTGCTTGGGCACTCAAATAATAATAATATTTTATTTAAAGGTAAAAACCCAGTGTAAAACAAACATAATAATAATACAATAATACAAAAATAGTAATTAAAATTAACATTACACTAATTTCATTATCTAACTAGTATAGGTATCCGTATTATCTATACATACTCGTATGTTCTGCTACTTTCTATTAGGCTCCTGGTGCACTGAAAGCCAATGCTTGTAGATTGAGCAGTCCAGACACTCAGCCAGCGTGGTGAGAATCAAATGTCCCGCAGCGGGAGGGTTGATTGTTTTTATAATTTTTTAATAGTGTTTTGTATTTTACTTTGTATTGACATTGTTAAAAATTACAAAAAGACTAACAAATATCATAGAACATATAAGACAATACCAAAATTCTTTTTTCCTTCCAAATAAACGAAATAAGAGTGACAACATACTACGTTTCGTATAACGAGGCGTTCGAATTCTAGACCTCTTGAATTTGAGTTCAGCCTATTCACAGTGCAGAAGAATTATTTACATTTCATCTATAAAAATAGAAAAAAGAAGAAATTTATAAAATGATATTTTTCGTAAATACGAGAAAAAACTAGCACTGCACTTTACTTGTTTTGGAATAGACAATTTCGTTTGTGTTTTAAGCTACAAAAGTACCCATTACATTAATATAACTAGCTGACGCCGCGCGGTTACACCCGCGTGGTTCCCGTTCCCGTAGGAATACGGCAATAATATATAGCCTGTAGCCTTCCTCGATAAATGGGTTATCTAACACTGAAAGAATTTTTCAAATCGGACCAGTAGTTCCTGAGATTAGCGCGTTCAATCAAACAAACAAACTCTTCAGCTTTAGGTACATATTAGTATATACATTAGTATAGATATAATGTTACTAAAGTAAAATCTAATTACTTTCCTGGCTTTATCCTGGAGCCATTAGGATTTGACATTATTCTAACTCTATTAGAACACTTTTAATACGAATATGTAAAGTTCATTTTAAAACAAAACATCTATAGGCATAATAAGTACTCGTACGTACATCGTACTTATTTGATCTTCACTAACATTTTATTATAAGGAAAAGATAACACGTAGATAATCCGATATAAAATTTAGGGCTACGTATCGCCTTCGCACGCAATATTACTTCATTAGTTACCAGAAACCAGTGGACTTGGACAGTTGTCCCACCCTTGACCTTGATGATTTAAATGCAGGCCCGACGGCCGATTACAAAGTCGTATTGCATAACTTTAATACTTTCGGAGACAACGGAACTCGATAAAAAGCTATTAGCTTGATTTATCGATTTAAATGTTATTTCGAAATAATAACAATATGTCAACAACTTTATTGTATGTTCATATCAATTTACTAGCGGACGACAGCGACTTCGTCCGCGTAAAATTCAGTTTTAGACGAATCCCGCGGGAACCATGAATCATCGGGGATAAATTAAAGGTCAATGGTAATCCTTGGATCTATAGCACCGATTTTGAAAATTCTTTAAAGCTACGTTGTCTGTAAATGTCATAAGGTATATATTATCCCCATATTCTTAAAGAAACGGGCACTACACGAGTGAAACCGCGGGGCGTATGCTAAAATATTATAAAGAGGTAAAGCTTTTGGTATTGTAGGGACTAGGGAGTAATCTCTGGATCTACTGAACCGATTATGATAATTCTTTTACTATTAAAAAGCCCGCTATTCCTTAGTGTCTTAACCTCATATTCTCACGGAACTACAGGGGTGAAACTGCGAGGCGTCAGCTAGTGATGAATATGTCTGTATCACCCCTACTTTCCCACCCTTAGAATAAAAACTTTTTTTTAACAATTGTGGAACTAATTTTGAAGTCCTACTAATAAAAAAAACAATTATTAAAATCAGACTACACTATACAACAACGGCAGTCGGCAGCTGAATACCCTGGTTCTGGTGTTTTCTGTATTCTGAGCAATATTATAATAGTATTCTGATTCAATTTAAAGCAGAACCCTTTTTTAATAATTGATATTATTCTATATTAAAAAAACGATTCTTCTGAATTTGACTGCTTAAACAAATTCACTGAATGGTATATTTTTTTTCAGGAGCTCGATCGCCAAACTGCTCGGTATATTAGTGCCGTCATCTGTATCGGACTTTGAGATGGTATCGAGGCTACAGAAGCTGATCGATGCGCATCACGACTTTACCGTAGTTTCGCGACGATACGATGATCCTGCATTGCTACGAGCTTCGTCCAGATCTCCACCACCTTCCAGATGCAGAACTCGGACACCTGATCGGTAATACACTTACGATACACATACGATACGTACGAGTACAATACACACCTCGAACGATACATATACGATACGATACACATACGATACGATACACATACAATACGTACGAGTACAATACACACCTCGAACGATACACATACGATACGATACGATACTTACATACACACCTCAATCACCCAGATGTGCATTCCACAACCAGGGATACGGCGGCGTAAGACTCATCTAACCCAGCCTTCAAATTATAACGGTCCCAACATCAATTTGAGGATTGAAGCTCTTAGTAGACTTAATGACCTCTATGGCGCAGTCTGTAAAGCTGTAATTTTCAATAGAGAGGACCTGAGATCGATACCCAGCGCGGGGCGAATAGGATTTTATATTTGTTAAATTGCCTCAAGTCTGTTTTGGGTAGTAGAACGTGGCATGTTACTACTGTACTGTAAGACGCACCGCCAAGCGATTTTGCGTTCTGGTATGATGCCGTGTAGAAACCGTCAGAGGTATCATCATCATTATCAACCCATATTCGGCTCACTGCTGAGCTCAAATCTCCTCTCAGAATGAAAGGGGTTAAGCCAATAGTCCACCACGCTGGCCCAATGCGGATTGGCAGACTTCACACACGCCGAGAATTATGAAAATTTTCTGATATGCAGGTTTCCTCACGATGTTTTCCTTTACCGTTTGAGACACGTGATATTTAAATTCTTAAATTGCACACAACTGAAAAGTTGGAGATGCATACCCCGGACCGGAATCGAGCCCACACTCTCTGGAATTGGAGACAGAGGTCATATCCACTGGGCTATTACGGCTCAGAGGTATGGGTAGAATAAACTTATACCGCTTCCGAGTTCCAAGATAAGTTTGCTTATGTTTCCATCTTAGACATCGTCACTTAACATCAGGTGAAATCCTAGCCAAGGGCTAACTTGTCATTTAATTTAAAAAATAAGATAGATAGATATATTCTTTACTGCACATAACAAAATATATAAAAATACAATATCCAACAAGAAAAAAAATAGGTAGGAATATACACAAAGGCGGTCTTATCGCTAATAGCGATCTCCTCCAGACAACCCGCATTGCAAGATTCAAGCTAAAGAAAACGGATAGTGCAATACTACTAATAAATAAAGGAATAAAGGTGATGCCGCTAAAGTCAGCCATTGACAGACAATTATTCTCACGTCTCTGCAGCGCAAATGGCAGCGAAGACGTTTCATAAGCCGAGCCGTCATGCACGCAGCGACCAATACACGATCAGTTATAGTCGTGGGTGCTGACGAAACGTGGGAATAATTGATCGTAAATGGCGTGCATAAGAGTTCCATTCCCTTCTGATGCTGCTTCGGTCCGATTAATTAACAAACACAATCAGAATAAGGTAAGAGTATACCTATAAACAAGTTAATATTGTCAAAGGAAAACCAGATTACTTTTAAAAACATCGGAAGAACCTTACCGCTGTTCATTGATTTAAAAATATGTTGTTTAATTTAAATTTTATCATTATAAACAATAATAATTAAGATCTTATAAAGAATATCACGCTGGTTTTAGCGTCGCGCCGCAGGCGTTGTGTGTTTTCCGACAATGTGATCTATAGGGACGTAGTGAAAAAACAGGATGTAAGAGTGTGTTGCTCCCAGATATGAGACCCCTGCGCTGCGGCCATGGTACAATGCCTGTGGATACAACTATATGCTGTTCGGTACATTATTGACTTAATACACTTTCATACTATAGTAGGTATAAGTATTGATTTCATTGTAAGAAATTTTCAGTCAAATTCTTAACCTGGAGTTGGCAAGTCTTAGCAACACTGTGTGTTAGTAACACTAAAACCCTAAGCCCAACGCCTTGTAGTGGGTCAGTGTTGTGGGTATAAGTGCCATAGCCCTTTTCCTGTATGGAGGGAGGCCTGACCCTGTAATGAGCCGTTAAAATAGGCTGATAATGTTGATGATGATGATGATACGAACTTTAATTTAAAGTTACTCGTAGACTCCGCATCGAATGAATTCCCGCGGCTAAGCCTGAACTAAAATTGACAGTGGTCTACACAATTGACAATGAGCGCCATTAAGACATTAGCGCCGCGTCTAAGGGACTAACATCTTGTTTCGTGGACAGCGTCTTCGCCGGCGACGATGAGGTCCCCGGTATCTAACGTCACCCGGATGTAGGCTTTGTAACTCACGATCTTGGGGGCGTCCGGACTGATTCACTCAGGTCACGGTTGCACCCTCCCGAATGGCCCTCTAAACCGACGCCCGAGTCTCATAGGAGACGCCCTTAGAGAGCCGTTTCGTCCTCTGTCTTTATTTCAACCGTCATGCACCAGGCGATGCTTCTGCGCAAAATTGTTTCGTGGCGCGGAGTCTAGATAGATGTTGTACTTCCACGCCCTCAGTCTAAATGCTGTTCTTCCAGGTCCCTGCGTTACGATGACTCCGGATACGCAGACCCCGCGTTCGACCTCGAGGACGATCTGTACAAGGGGCGTGCGGCATTGTGACAGTCGCGTCGCCGCGCCCGCTTCTAGCCGCCACCCGGATAGGCTCGGCGACACCTAAACCCACACCAACCTTCAAGGCGGATACATGACTACGCAGGTAAAGTGCTATTCACCGAAAGTCGTCATGCGTTTGTTATGCCTTGGCCACACACACACACCTCGACAACATTCGTTATGTTTAAAAAAAGATTACCAACTACTTCAAAACAGAAAAATAATATTTTCTACTTACTGGTCGCTTTGAAGGAGGTACCAAGCCGGTGATCTATTAGTTCAAGGCGAACCTATCATGAAAATTTTTGTTTCTTAGATATTTTTTTTTTTCATGTTTCTATTTTAGTAATAGACTAAAATCAACACCACACGGAATTGGCACGACTGAGTATTTTTTTTATTTATATGGGACCAAATTCAAAGTATACCCTTTATAATAAAAAAAAATCTTGATATTTTTTATACCGCAGATGTTTAACACACATCACGATAATCCGAATATTCCCGCAACGTAATGTAGGCTTTAGTAGGACGACTCGTGACATTGTAAACAACAATCTAATTTCATGACTTACATGAACTTTTTACCAGACAAGTGATTATTCATCTTCTATGGTTAAGCGGATCCTTACATCCAGTTTTACACTCATACGTGTAATTTTATTAAAAAAATATATTTTCTCAGGGCTTTTGTTTTTTAAAAATAATGTCAGCCCTATCGTACCCTATTTTTTTTAAACAAAGATGTGTTAGTTTGTAATGGCTACTATAATGGGCAAACAAGTATGTAACCAAAGATTTTATACTATTAGATATGTCACTAGCGCATCGAATAAGAGGCGAACTAAAATGCCTAATTGTCTTAATTTTATTTAATCGCATAGTAAACTACGAAAGTTATTTTTACAAATAATACCTAAATATCGTCTATAATGTCGAGTTGTGTGTTCACGAAGTGTAAAAACTATATGTAGTATATGTACTATATACATTAAGTAATATATAATGTAAGTAAACACACAATCGTACATTGCGTTCGGTAGCTAAATTCGGATCACTTTTTGTGGAACTTACAATTTACATTATATATTCAATAAATTTCAATTTAATTTTAATTTTTTATTTTAATTTTATATTTTTAATTTATATAATTCATTATATACCCTTTTTGTGGTGATTTTGAAGACACGAAACATATCTAATAGCAAAAAATCTTCGCGTATCACTGTAACAGGGGACAAATGATTATGTTAGTCGCTCGATCATTACATAAAATCTACAAATACGATATTTGTTTCGGAAAGATATATTTATCTATCTACTATCTTTATTTAATTTATTTTGGTTACAGAGTTTGATGGAGAAAAAAAAAACACAAACTTACTTAGTCAATGTAATACGCAATCATCGAAGTGGCATCGTTGGCAATTCTTCTAACAGTATTATATTTAGTTAATAAAATGTATTAGATTAATACCATTATAGTAATAATATGCGTAGATACTCATAGATTGTAATCATCCAATCTAAATTAGGAACACACTCGTAGATAATTATCAATACTAATCATACATATCACTTATTTTAAGTAAGTACTCTTAGTCTTTTAAATGGTAACTTAATGTAAAATATTATAGTTTTTATTGTATTTTAACAAATAATCAGTGTCGAGTAATGTTTATTTAGATCATTGTAAAATGTTAAAAAATCAAGGTGAATTAGTGATTTGTTGCAAATAAATTTCTATTGCGTGTTTCAATCATACTTGTAAGTGTTTAGATTAACTTGGATATTTTACTAGATCACGAAAATACAGTAAACTAACGCACTTACTTTCTTTTAACGATAACTGTAAGATGTTATTACCGCATTAAACCAACTAATTTTTAATAATAGTAATATGATCCCGACATAATTTTTCGAGCAAGGCGGCCAATCTCATGTTGAGATTAACCGTATACGCAGGAGATATTAAAGTGCAAAAGTGTGTGCGCCAACACAGGTGCACTCTCTATTCACTCACTATCCTAGTCAAATGGGACGGCAGACCGACACAACCGGTGAGATATCAGGCGCAAGACCGACGGCTTTAAGTGCTATCTGAGGCACGGGGGTGTACTATCACCGCCAACTTCCCAACTCCAGGCTGCCATTAAACTTTTTCTTGTAAGAAAAATCTCAATAACGTATTTTTTGTTAGTTTGACCCGGGATTGGAACCCAGGACCTCATTGTCCGTAGCCGAACCAGATTTCCACGGGACCAATGACGCCAATGAGTTAGTTATTTTCAGTTATTAGTTATACTCATTTTATTACCTTTAACAAAATTATCATATTTTAAATTATTTTTAGTGTATTATGTTTTATGTGTTTTGTGTATCTATACTGTTGTTTTACATGTCGTTTACTGATTGCGAGCTTTACATCGAAATGTTAAAAAATAATATTTACATATAAATAAATAAATAAATAAATCATCATTAATAATAATCAGCCTATTTGAATGTTACAGTACAGCCCCTGTAGCTAAGTAGCACGTCGATTCTCTTTCTACGATAGCAAACGCTTCGAAAACTAGAAAAATGTATGTATGTTACACAGCTGAATTCACCACTCGCGACGGCTACCTGAGAATTAAAAAAAAAATTGAAGCATCAATAGCTCAGTGGTGAAGGAGCCGGATTCATCACCGTGGTTCGATCCCCGCGCTAGTCTGTTATAGTACCCACTCCTAGCACGGTCTTTTCCGACTAATTGGAGGGTAACGGGAATATTGGGCATATTTAAAAAAAAATAACTATGGCAAATATACTTTATAAAAAATATTACATAGGTGCGAACGCCCTAGGTACAATTCGTTTCATGTAGGATGGTGCGCGTGGCAGTTCGTTCCACTCTGGAAAGTTTGCCGCGATTCATGATAATAGTATACGTATTATGACTGTCACCGTACCCATGCTATCTGAAAAACATTTTAGCACTCATTTCGACTTTTTGTTCACTTTATTATAATGGCTGTTTTACTGTTAGTTACCTATAAGTTTAAATGAAAATTATGTAATTAAAATAGTGATTGTTATTATTATTATAAAATCTTAATCAAATAAATAAAATTGTGGTGGTGTGTCTGTGATTTCATAACTACTGAGTTTTCTCAAGTAGGCATACGAAAACACAAACAAACTTTCTATTTGTCCAGATCCGGAAATATCTCTATACCGATTTTAATGGGACTTCCTCTGGAAGATAAAGGAGGTTATTGAGCAATATTATTTAAATTACAATAAAGAAAAAAATCTCGTGGTTCAGGGTTTCCATGCGGACGAAATCGCTGGCGTCCGCCAGTTTAAATTGAAAAATATCGACCGAAAAAACGTTAAAAAGGTTAAAAAAACCTGATGAATCCATGTTTAAAGAAACGTTTATTAGGAGTAGAAATAACTTCGCAATAAAAGAAGTACAAATTCGGTAAGAATTTTTTTGAATCCACACTTGACTTAATTTCATCTGCAATCTACAACAAATGAGATGGTCCATTTCAGGTCCATTCTTGTACCCCGTACCATTAAAATTTAAAAAATACAAGGAATTTATTAAAATGTATTAAAGTGAATAAATCTAACTAAATAAAAAGAAATAAATGAAATTAAAACCCAAGTATCTTATCACCATATATCTTCCTTTATTTCCGCCAGGGTACAATGACTGGACCTGGGCTCCATACAATTTTGGACCATCTACTTTACGTAAAATGTACGCAATTCGAATCTATCTATATCTCATAGGAATTAATTTCGGGTATTACTATTATTATCATAATCTAAGTATTTCAGTTACTAATAAAAAATCTATAATATAGTATTTCGAAGACATGTACCTAACCAGAAAAATAATACACCGTAAAAAGTTTGTAGTCACTAAATTGAATAAACAATCGTAAACATTTTGCAGTTTCATTTCGTAAAACAACGACCATAATGTGACATTGATTGAGATCATAAATTGCGGGTAGTCTTTAAATTGTTTTCTCGTCACATATTTCAGTGCCACGCCACAAGAGTCGTTCCTGCATCGTGCTGTTTAAAACTTTGTTAAGTTGTACATTTCTTGTTTAAATATGATTATTGTGCTCACATTTACGTTATTACTCGTCACTTCTGGTAAGTGTGTTTTATTTACAACATAACTTCACTTAATGATCGTTAATAATGAATAAAAAAACCCAATATGGTGAGAGATATCTTTGTATAAGTATTGAACAAACTTAAATGCTTTTCTTGGTATTTGATTACACATTTTAACCTACACGTAATAATATAAAATAATATTTAATATATATAAATATTTTTGTACAGTAAACTGACTACCGTTAAAAATATCTGAAAATAAGATGCCGTTAGGTACCTACCTATATTTCCAAATTACGTTTTATACAAGAATAACCGTAGTGGAACCGTACTTTTATTGTGTTTAGTGGGAAATAACAAATAATTATATACGAAAATAGGTATTTAAACTTCATTTTATTCCATGCGGATTTGAACAAGATAACCTAACTTAAACTAATGTTATACAAAAATAACATTTATAATTAACTTAATATAATTTAAGACCTAGAATTTAAAGAATTAATGAAATTTAAATTTTAAATAAATAAAATAATTATAAGAAATATTATAACAGTGTTGCAGATAATTAAAGAGGTTAACAAGACCTGTCAATTATTAAGAATTTTTTAATACGTCCACTCCATGATTCAAAGCTGTGGTTAACCTCTGGACCAAGGAGTAGTATATCATTAATGTTCACACGCATCATAACTATATTTTTGTAGCCACGTCGAGACCTAGATATGCTGAGCTCGACGAAGATGAACAGCAACTATACCGAGCGGCATACGAAACGCCATCCTATGACCAAGACCAATACGAAGAACCAGAGGACTTGCAACCGGGGAAAATAGATCTCCTCAAAGACAGCTTGTGGGCTATAAAGGCGAAGATCAATGAACTGAAAGCGTTCAATAAGGCATTAGCAGCTAATTTACTCTCGACGAAGCTGAAAGTTAAGGAACTCCTGATTAGCAAGATGATGATGAAAAAACATCACGATACAGTCGATCACAAGAAACCTATGCATAACTATCAGGTAAGTCATATACACATCATCAACTCATATTCGGCTCACTGCTGAGTTCGAGTCTCCTCTCAGAATGAGAGGGGCTAGGCCAATAGTCCACCACGGCCCAATGCGGATTGGCAGACTTCACACACGCAGAGAATTAAGAAAATTCTCTGGTAGGCAGGTTTGCTCACGTTGTTCTTCCTTCACCGTTTGAGATAAGTGATATTTAATTTCTTAAAATGCACACAACTGAAAAGTTGGAGGTGCATGCCCCGGACCGGATTCGAACCCACACCCTCTGTAATCAGAGGCAGGGGTCATATCCACTAGGCTATCACGGCTCTTAGGTAAGTCAAATAAATGAGGCCGATTGAGGAAGAATAATAATAAAAAAGAGACAGATGGCTTAAAGTGGTCTCTCTGCTTTCCGAGGCACGGAAGTGTAACACCATTACAGCACTACACACTCGAACCTATGGAACCCGAGATGCAAAGCTACATAGGCCAACCACTGGACGGTAGTTTTAAGTATAAGTAGGTATAAGTCGGTATCCTCTATAATGTGGGAGTTTACCTTGCCCTTCAATTGAATTAATTAATACCTAATACTTAAGTTGGTATACGATGTAGGTATTAAATTGTCTTACAAATAGAATAAGTAGAATTTTAATATGAGTCTTGCCGTCACAAAATGTTAAAATGGATTTAAGGAAGTACATACCTACCTACTTGGCGTAGGTTATTTGTAAGAAAAAAACCAACGAGAAGATTTAGTGCGTACCTACATAAACCAAAAAGGCTAGAGAAATATTTGCAGCCGTTAACCAACATTTTCAATCTAGTAATAGACTGTGATATTTTCATTAACCGACTTCAAAAAGGAGGAGGTTCTCAATTCGGTCGGTATTTTTTTTTTTTTTTTATGTATGTACACCGATTACTCGAAGACGCCTGGACCGATTACAAAAATTCTTTTTTTGTTTGAAACGGTATAGTCCCCATTTGGTCCCATTGCCATCATGTCAAGATCTGATGATGGATTCCTGGAGAAATTGAGGGGAACTTTCGAAAATTATATGGGTATCTAGTGTGTTCGTGAACTTTTTCATTTAGTACTTTTAAGTACTACAATTTCATGAAGGTTTAAAATCGATCTGATGATGGAGCCATAAAACAGACGAGGGAACTCCTCGGCGATTTACACCAGTTACCTTGTGTTTGGGCTTGATTAATTTGTATTAATGAGAACTTTCCACATAGATAGGTTATGACTGTCATTTAGGGGTTTGGTGATGAAGACCAAGGACAATTAAGGGAACTCCTTAACAGTTTACAGTAACTACCTTGTGTTTGACCTTGATTAATTCGTATTGCTGAGAACTTTCTACCTAGATGAGTTGTGTCCGTTATTAGGGGTCTGATGATGAAGACCAAGGTCAATTAAGGGAACCCCTTAACGGTTTACGGTAGTTACCTTGTGCTTGGGCTTGATTAATTTGTATTGCTGTGAATTTTGTATCAAGATGGGTTGTGACTGTCATTGGGGTCTAATGTATTCGTTTGAGATGAAATTTTACACTAAAAAATGGAAAAATAATAAAAATTTTAATAAAAAAAATACAACCGACTTCAAAACCTAAAAACGTATCCACTAAACTAAAAAGCGAAAAATAACATCATAATATGTTCTACCTGCTGATCAGTATGAAGGCGGTGCTTAGCCGGTGTTGTCTTAATTTAAGTCATTTCTGACAGGACCACATGAAACAACACTTTCTGCAAAATCTAAATCTATAAGATATTCTCACATGGCTTGAATTAATACATCACCGGCTTAGCACCGCCTTCATACTGATCAGCAGGTAGAACATATTATGATGTTATTTTTCGCTTTTTAGTTTAGTGGATACGTTTTTAGGTTTTGAAGTCGGTTGTATTTTTTTATTAAAATTTTTATTATAAAATATGTGGTTCACCATTCCAAGTAGTTGTTGTTTTTGAAAATGTTATCAGCAGAGAATACGTATTATTTTCTTTAGACGCTAATCTAAATCGAATATCTGGTTTAATGCGAACATGAATAATTGTCCTCGATAAATTAATCACGGAGTCACCACGCTATCGCGGGCTGAACGGAAAACCTTCACCGACTACGATATGAACAAAAAGCCTACAGTACACGCGTCGAACAATAACTGACATTTAAGTCCAATCCCAGTGTTACCAACTCTCCAAAATATTTATCCCTAAAGTTTGTGTCAAAAACCCCTAAAATCGCCTTAATTATTGAGTTGTCCCCCTAAAAAATATAAATATATAATAATTTAGAAATAATATGGTGTGATATGTATCAAAAGTCTATATTTAATACAGACAAAATATTCCGTCTTCATCTGAAGATTCAGATTTTTTGATATCACACATGTTGACATTGAATTAATTTAACAATTTTTTTTGTAATGAAAATAATGAAACTTGTCGCCAGTCGCCTCAGAGTGGTTGTAGAATAACGTATTATATGTCGTTATAAGTCGCTAGGTCAAGAAAGAAATATAAAAATTATCATCAATTTAAAAATATTAAAGAGTCAAAAAATCCCTGAAAATACCCCTAAAAATTTCAGACTCTTAAAAAAATCCCACTTCACTTATTTTTCCCCTAAATCTGGGGGGAAAACCCCTAAGTTGGGAACCCTGTCCAATCCGCTCGTTGACGCACCGAACGCATTCCACATTATTGATGTCCTACCTCAACAAGCTGCCGAATAAGGATTTATTGAAAGTAATGGTGATTTTTAACTGTTTCAGCCTCAACCTTATCCAACATACGAGCCACAAATGCCACAATACGGTGCACCTCAATATGGACACGACCCTTACTATGGAATCTAAACAATGAAGATATGCACACGTTGTACTTTCATACAATCTCTCTATCTTCTTCAAATAGAAAGAAAAAAGAGCTGATTAGTCTATTACTTATTAATAAATTATTTTTTCTTTATGTCTAAAATTATATTTCAAATAAAAAAATTGTTACTTAATCTAATATATAAAATTCTCGTTGTTATTATAAATTAAAGTTTCCACTGATGTTCAGTTTTGTTTTTTTGCGTATAAGAATTAATGTTTTATATTATTTCAAATAAAAAATTGTTACTTAATTGTTATTATAAATTAAAGTTTCCACTGATGTTCAGTTTTGTTTTATCTGCGTAGCTACAGCTAGGGCATACGTCACAGCTCTCAACTTCTTTAAGAAAGTGCATTACATAAATTAAATTGTTAATTGGGAAGGTCACAAGTTAATGTTTACTGTTGGGCAGCGACTAGTGTAGTTTACCGCGGCGCGCGCGCAGGCCACACGTGTACTAGAAGCGATCCGCTCCTTCCGATTCGTGGATCGAATAGAAGAATAGCAGCCTCGCTTAGTTTTACACAGTGTTAACATTACATGCCGCCCGAGTTCGTGAAATATAATGATAATAACCAAAGCATAGACATTATACGATAATAACACCCGAAATGATGTTTTTGATAAATATTCCAGTAAAAGTGGACATGTCCTTATCGATACAGTAAAATCGATCAGCTGTTTGAGAGAGGAAGCCGTTGTTCTGTAACGAGATGAGGATCAATTTTAAATGGATAACCTTTTTGGTATGAACACATTATGTACGAATTATGCTAGGTTTACTTTACTACCTTTCCCTTGGTTATGATTATTGGGTTGGTTTTTATACAGTGTTGTGAAACAAACCACCTATCGCTGCGTCGATTAATTAGATCAACCTGTTAATGGGTGCAATTAAAATATTTCCATTGCCTTTCCGTAGTACTGCAGAGGTCTAGGCGCACTGCCCACGACTGACAGCCTTATTTCGACCTTCAATGTCAGAACAAATACTTACAGATTTCAAATGTCCACTGTGCAATATGGCTCAATGTTCAAGACAGATTTGGTGACTAAGTAGGTACTTATATAGTCTTTGTAGTTTTACAGTCTTTTCTAAAAGTATTTATAACAGTATTATGAAATATACACGAATAATTAAATGTATAGCCTCGTGAAAAAATTTAAATATTAGGGTCAAATTGGTTTCGGTGGTAACTAGCCGGTTAGTTTTGTATTAAAAATCTTTGGCTACTAAAAATTATTTGACGTCATAATTTAAGGCAAAAAATAAAAATAAAATCGTCTATATTGCCCTAAATACTACTGCAGCACTAGATAAAATATCGCTTTGTTAATAACAAAGGTCAACGCAACTGAATGACCGATTGAGAAATTTGTACTAATATTATAAAAGATTGATTTTTTGTTTATTTGCATTGAATAAACTCTGAAACTACTGGACCAATTTGAAATTTTTTTTACCAATGCAAAGCTACATTATTAGGTAGTAGAATAGGCTATACTTTATCCCCGAATTACCACGGGAATGGGAATTATGCGGGTGAAAATGCAGAGTTCTGCAAGTTTAAAACATGTTTAATGTTGATAATACCGACATATGTATGTCGGTATTACTCGAAAAATTATACTCTAAAAACTACGGTACTCTAAAAATTCAAATAAATTGCTCACATATACATTATGCTCAACTCTCACAGGGGGGTTAGTGGCAAAACGGTTTCAAACCCATCCTGGGTTCTTAACCATAAGCTTCTCATTACACCAGTTTGATAAATATGTAGCATTTGTATGAAAATGTCTGGTGTTTTCCAACAGTCACGTGAATGTCAGTTTTGGATGCATGTTTATAGCCAACCGACACACTAGGCACAACGGCTTAGATTTAGATAAAATTTGCCACAGATATAGATTATTGTCTAGAAACGCAAATACATACTTATAAAAGAAGAGATCTTATGAGACTGCTAATTTGAACTAAATCAATCAACTGTTCATTCACCAACCTGTTGACTTATATTCCATTAATATAAATTGCCCTTTCCATAATACTGGGTTAATTGTATATGTAAATGAGCGTTGCACTTGAATATGGCCATTAATCGCAGAGAGCTAAGCGCGATAGAGAAGTAACTCAATGCTCATTCGCCCTGACCCTGAGCTAGCATGACGCTAAAGTCGAGCGTGTCAGGAATCCAGTCTACACGCATCGCGGCTTAATCCGTATTTCCCCATGCTTTTTAACTGACTAAATATTATTAGATTTCTATAGCATTTCTTATTTAAGGTAGCCTGGAAAGCCTACTATTAATAAAGTTGACTTTGCTTGTTTATTTTTATTATCATCATCATCACTATCAACCTCAGACCTGAATTATAGAAGGACCTGTATCGCACCCATAGTCACAAACAAAATTGTCTGTCATTTTCTGAGGAAAACGAGCTTAGATTTGGTACATATCTTATACTAAGCTAGAAGTTTTTTCCCGTTTTTTACACCATTCAATTACACAAAAAGATATTTTTACGGAGCTCTTTAACCGACGAACGCGATTACAACTATGAAACATCGATTCTATAGACACTGTTTTTATAATCGCATTAGATCGTTGATCATATACTTTGACAGAAAAGGAACGTTTAGCGAGGCAGGTCCTATACAATAATTGGTCTGAGCTATCAACCCATACCCGTTTTCCTTCACCGTTTGAGACAGGTGATATTTAATTCTTTAAAATGCACACATCTGAAAAGTTGGAGGTGCATGCCCCGGACTGGATTTGAACCCACATCTTCCGTAATCGGAGGCAGAGGTCATATCCACTGGACTATTACGGCTCATATACTTCTTAATTTTTGTTATACTGTCTCGTAATTATATACATCACCTAATTATCTGAAACTATTTTGATTAGTTTTGAAAAAAATCCGTAAGGAGGTAAAGTTAATTTATTTTCGGATTTTTATATGTTTCTATCTGGAATCTGCTTTTCAATGCTGTAGTTGTTGTTATTAACATTTTAAGGATCTTATTAATCTGTTTTATTGTCAAATATTACGGATTGATTGATGGATACGAATTCCATTGCGTAGTTTTAAAGATTTAAGAATATATAGGGACAGAGAAAGCGACTTTGTTTTATACTATGTAGTGATGCATAAGGGTATATATTATATATTTTTTATGTTACATAAACAAACGAACTCGCGATTTATATCTTTTATTCATAATACTAAACGATGCTTGCGACTTCATACATACATCACTAGAAAATAAACAAAGCCGTGCAATATACACCAACGATTAATATTTACATTACAATTTATTTCGTGATAATTATCAATAATTATTATATGTTAACTATCTATTAGTTGCTTAGCGACAGCATTAGTACTTAAAAACTATACAATGCTAATTTTGTTTGTTCATGTTTTTACTTACAATTGCAGACTAAACATGATGTCTCAAGCTATTAAACTATTTTAATAGTTTTCCATAGATAGTAAATTCACCAAAAGATCACCTAAAATTTAATTTTGAAAAAATTACTGTAGAGTCTGCTCTCAAAATGTGAGTGGTAAAAGTCCACCATGCTGGCCCAATTAGGATTGACAGACTAGACAATCGTAGAGGATTAAGAAAATTATCAGGTATGCAGGTTTTGTCACGATGTTTTTCCTTCACGGTTTGAGACAGGTGATATTTAATTTCTATTAAAAACCGCTGCCTTCGGTTCGGAGATTCGTAGATTCGAATCCCATACGGGGGCATGCATCTCAAACTTTTCAGTTATGTATATTTTAAGGCGATACTCGTAAGTTGGTGGAAATACAAATTAATACTATTTGAATATTATATCGCAATAGTCTGACGAGTAATAAAACGAATAGGTTAGGTATTCCCTATTTAACATTTCACACAGATGGGATTTCGTTGTCTCAATAAAAAATTGCCACAAATGGATATCTCCAAGGGATTTCCACACATCAAGATCTATTTAAGTAAGCTGTTGCCGGCTTCTTACTATTTTTTGATGTCGCCTCATCAACGTAAATTACGTTGCCCTGGTTACGGTATGGGATAACCCTTACATACCTAATTGGTCTTAGGTATACCCGTCGATAGGCGGGGAAAAATAAGACTTTCTGGTTTCATTGTTTGTCACCGCATGCAGCACCACAAAGAATTTAGTCAGAACTTTACGAGTATATCTATATTGTGATACTTGTTTTTTTTTTCAGTTCATAACGCTTAGGCAGTCGGTTTTTTTTTAATAACAATATTTTTTTTTGTTTAAATATGTATGTATATATAATGTATAATTTGTTATAGATATATTTGTTATTTTTTTTGTTTTTTGCTTTTAATTTGTATATTTTTATAATTATTTTTGTTTAAATTTCTCATTTTTTAGTTTGTGGTTTGGCTTTTATTTTTTACTTAATTCAGTATTATTTAAATGTTTAAGTTATTTTAATGATATCTTGTAACTTGGGGAGACGAATTAGATAACTGTAATGTCCTCTGGGTTAATGTATGATAAATAAATAAATAATATAAGTTACAAATAGAATAAGTAGGCAGATATTTTGTTAGCGATCTTATATTCCAGACAGTAACAGACATTCCGATTCGGTTCGCTGAGTCGTGGTATGAAGTCCTTCACCTGAAATAAACCTCTGATAATAAGAAATAATAATGCTCAAACAGTTTGTAAAATATTTTATACATATGAATCGATTGATCGAAAGTAAGGTGATTCAGCTCTAGCCTAATTTCTAGTTTTTGTTTTTGCGTATTTATCAGTGAGAGTACAACTAAGAGTTATAATATGTCCAACAACTTCTTAAATCTCCCTTTCAGCTTAATAACTATGATGAAGCTAAAATAAAATAACAAAATTCTGTTGGAATTCTTGTCATTTACTTTCATTTGTATAGCATTGCTTTTTATCACTATCTATACAAGTAAGCTTTTTTTATTCTCTACAAGTTACCCCTTGACTACAATCTCACCTGATGCTAAGAGATGATACAATCTGAGATGGAAGCGTTAAGAGTAGGATGAAATCCACACTCCTTTCAGTTTCTACACGACATCGTACGTAACGCTAAATCGCTTGGCGGCACGTCTTTGTCGGTAGGGTGGTAACTGGCCAGGGCCGAAGCCTCCCACCAGCCAGAGCTGGACCAATTAAGAAAACCTCAATCGGCCCAGCTGGTGATCGAATCCAGGACCTCCGTCTCGTAAATCCACCGCGCATACCACTGCGCCACGGAGGCAGTCAAGTATCTATGCCGTGAACTATCTATACCTACAAGTAACCGATTGACTACAGTCGTGCGATGTTGCAGTCGAAGAGATGTGCGTATAGTATGTGGTAGGGACTTACTCGACATTTATAATGTATTCCGCATGCATGACAAAAAAGTAACAAGAAAATTGGACCGATCTTGCATGACGTCAATACAATTATTTATACACAGGCATCAGGTATTTCCGTCAAAAACACGGGTTAATGGAATGTACATAAAATAAAAATACTCACACATCTCACAATTACACTGAAGTAATAAATGTCACTGTGCTCTTTAAAAGCAACAAGATCGAGCGACGAATTTTTAATCTACTTGAGGGCGAAACTGGTCTAGGTAGATCACTTCCTTGAGTTTTTGTGTACCGACCTCAATTAGCTATGTGGAAACATTTTTTTTTTATTTTTAATGCTTTGTAAGTAAGTAATAGACACGTTTTTGTTTTACACACTTAGTGCTTACCTACCTAATAGGTATCTGAATAATTTACTACTTTCCGATCTAGCTAACAGCGGCAATTTATTAGGGTAAAAAAATACTGGATTTTATTTTACACACTTGGTACTTACTACGTAATAGATATCTGAATAATTTATTACTTTCCGATCTACCATCATCCTAACATAACAACGGCAATTTATCAGGGTAAAAAAAAATACTGGATGTCAGTTTTGTATAAAAGTATGGCATAGTTTTCACTCGATTGATTTTTAATCAGGTTCAACAAAAAAAGCAAAAAAGGGTAAAAAAATATCTTTATTCTTTTTTTTGTTTTATTTTTTTCTTTTAGATAATAATAAATATATTGTAATTTTGTTTAAATTTTTGTTGTGATGTTAATGTATAGTTAAATTGGAAATAATTTGCAAATGGATTTGTCCGTACTAATTAATAAACAAATAAATATATATCTAATATAATCTAATATAAGATGCGGACTAAGATTAATAAAATTTTTCATTTTAGGTATAGGTACTTAACATTAATAATTTATTAAAAACCCAATAATACATATGATAGGTACATTAACGACTTTTTCGATTGAATTACCAATTTTTCGTTGTTTTCCTTATTCTTATCCTTATAAAAAAATGTTAATAATAATTTAATTAAGAAAAAGCTAGTCGGTTCCTTACCATTATCTATAGTGAAAAATAGTAAGCAGAATGAGAACCTCCTCCTTTTTGAAGGCGGTTAAAAAGCGGCAAAAAATAACGTATGTTGTATGGGATCTCCTTAAATATTTATTTTATTCTGTTTAACTATAACTGTCTACTAAAAATGCAACCATTTCTTTCTAGGTGTTTTTATTAGTCATATAAATCGCATCTGAGCAAAATAAATTTTCAAGTATAGAAACAGAATTGAAATCAATTTTAGATATATAATAGAATATAAAAAGAACAAACCAAAAAATTTTTTTTTTCTTAGAGGCCATCGAAATATAAAGCGGATTGGCAAAAACCGCAAAACCTCACAGTAAACAACCACCGACCTACCTGCCGATAAACTTTTCTTTGTGGTTTCAAGTTCGCCATCATCTCTCAATTTATTTGCATTCGATTTTAAAATACTTCACGATCTGGTAAACCAGAACTGGTTTCCCGCCTCGCGCTGCACGATTGAACCGAACCATATAAAGATAATAAAAACAATGTAGTATTAAACAGAGGATCAGAAATATATCATGACCTTCATTATAATTTTTCCACTGAGTTACAATATTTCTGTTTTAGTACTAACCCACTTTCGACTAAAAATTCTTCAACCTAGAACTTTGTTCGATACAGCAAATTGCATACATTTTTGTTGGCTGTATTTATATTTATTACGATAGTAGAATTAAATACATACCTATTCATAGATAAAATGTAATTCAAAGCAAGTAAGTAGTAGTACTTACTGTAAATAATTAAATATATATATTTTACAAATTGTTTTGGTAGCTTTTTTTTAAATATGCACCTATAATGATATGGACCTAAACATATTTTCTTTTTACGGAAAACGAAAAGGAAGGAAGGAAACGGAAGTCCCTTTTGATTAGCTAATACTTTTCTGGATATAAGTGAGACAAACATTCCATGTTTTCACTTTCAGCCTTCTAACTCAAATCGTTCGAGCAGGATTTCAAAAAATGTTCAAAATTAACAACATTAAATTCTAAAAATCTAAAATTTTCAAAAGAAATTAACCAAACTGGATGGATAAGAAATTGGATGGTTGATAGTTCTTGGAACGTTTTTATATAAATAAAAATATCACAATCTCAATCAATGAGATAAATATATAGGTGGCAAAATAATTCCTATTTAGAAATCGCAAATAAATAATTATGTACACTGCACATAAAAATGAACCTAAATAGTGATGTGACAGGTTTCACGATACTATAATATACAACATGACGAATCTGTAGAAACATTATCACTTCTTTTCTTTAATAGTGGTATTGTTATCCAAACTTTGTACATATTATGTTGTAGCTCAATTGCTCAATTTAATCTGGTTTAGGTATAAGGTTGCACTGGCGCTGTAGCTTGTCAAGTTTAACAAGATAGTAATATAATTAGGTACAAGAAGTAAGACTATTAATAGAGGTCTTTGGTACCTACTTGGTATTTATTTCTATAGTCTATTTGTGATGTACACGAATGCCTGCGTACTCATCCGCAGTAAAATTTGTGTGAGCATATATACATACATACTTACGAGTACTTATCAGTTTAGTCATTTAGCGAATAAAAGGTCAGTAAAACATACAGAGAGACAATTAGATTGACATATATATTTTCGTATTTATAATATTAGTATTGATTTCTTCATCGATACGATCTAAGACTACGATCTTTTAATCAACAATCTTGTTAATTAAAATGTAATGAGCCATATCTTCCATTAGGTGGAAAGCTACTTTTACACATGCTCATTTCAAGCACAAAAGCATGCTACTATTGAGCAGTTGCTACTTATTAGCATGTGTATCACAACATTGCTAATAATGAGCATGCTTATTTCGAGCTTGCTCAAGAATCAACAGTCGTGCGATTTATGAGCATGCTACTTGTTGCACGGGTGGAAGGGGATATGCTTTTAGCGCATCTGAACAGGTTTGCTTATCTTCACCTTCATCTCTCCCTTTCTAACACGATACTATAGACAGAGAGCGATAGATACAAATTAGCATGTGTAATTGGAACGTTTGCTTTGAGCATGCTTATTCAGGAGCATACCTAAAAATAGCATGCTTATTGCTAGCAAATATAAACTGATGAAAAGCATGCTCGTATGAAGCATACTTAATAGCACGATTTTAGCATGCTATTTTAGAGCATGTGTAACAGTATCTTTACTATAGATAAAATTAATTTAAGTTATGGCTAAGGACATTCCTTTTGATAAAAGGCTTCCGAAGGCCGTCGAGTGCGTGTGCGTATTATAACGTAAACCAATTAGATAGTAGCACTCGACTGTGTCACCTGTGCTCGTGACAATCATATCTAGTTGCCAGTTGTTAGAATAACTATATTTTGCACTCGCAATTAATTGCAACTATTGTCAAAATATCATTCAACCAATAACCTGTATTTACACGTAGGTCCAACCAATAATCTTATCAAATATGGAGTCTATATTTACCTATGTATATACTATACTTATTAATTTCCCTGTATTCGAGGAAGTAAGAAATTTCAGCTAATTTGCCAAACTCCTAGCTGAAAATCATTACTGAAAGTTCTTAGAAATAAGAAAGGTTAGAAATAGCAAATAAAACGAGTGCTATACCATGTTTGTGACTTCGTCATAGTTATACTATGCGGGTTTCCTTACGTTGTTTTTCCTTCACCGTTTAAGACACGTGATATTTTATATCTTACAATTTACATAACTGAAAAGTTGGAGGTCCTAGCCCTGGACCGGATTCGAATCTACGGCGAATTTAAGGCAGACGTCATATCCACTGCGCTATCACGTCACTTATAAGTAACTTGTACTAATTTAGAAACCCATTCCATACATGTGGATTACTAGTATTTCTCACTACGATTTCACTTCAATTGGATGAATTCCTAGAGAAATAATATACAATTAAAGTAAACTTATTTTTATAATAGGTTTAGGTAGTTAATTTAGTTAAATATTACTGTTTTAAATGTTATTGTAAGAAATTATAAATAATTCAATTAAAAAAAAAGTTTTTCACTTTTATAATAATAATTATTATAATGAACTTGTTCTTAAATTAATAAAAATAAGTTAAAGTAAATGGTTTTTATATTTATTTTATATTTACTATAATATGCATATATTGCTCAGTTAAATATACGCAATATATTTGTAAATTACATAATACACATATGCTACGTTGCTACAAACTTTAGGATGTCGCACATCCATGACCCCGTTGAGCTCTAATGTATGGCCCGTAGACATCGATCTACGATATGTTCGTAGACGATTTTTTGATATCGAGAGAAAAATAGAAATAAGCTGATTTTTTTCATTTATTCGTTTGTATCGATGTTAACATTTATTGATCAATATTTAATTTTTTATATCTATTAAGGATTTAAATCACGTGTCTCAAACGATAAAGGAAAAGCATCGGGAGGAAACCTGTATACCAGAGAATTTTCTTAATTCTCTGCGTATGTGAAGTCTGCCAATCCGCATTGTTTACTAAAGTGGATGTGAAGTCCTTTCTCCTTTTTACCATAGAACAGCCATATACATCGCGAGCGGTGACATATTCGACTAGTATATAACATTATACGTTGTAGATATTCAGGCAACTCGTACGAAACGATTTGCATTCACATTTCTAATTCGCACAGCAAACATTTGGAATGCCCTTCCGGCATTTGTGTTTCCTGACACTTATAATTTAAAGACCTTCAAAGCAAGAGTGAATAGGCATCTTCTAGATAAGCGCGCTCCAACTTAGACCGCATTAAAGCTTTCCATTAGTAGTCATATTGTAGTCAAGCGCAAGCCTATATTGTATAAAAAATAAGCATATACTTATCAAATGATCCCTTATACACTACTACACACATTCACAAATTATAATTTTACTAGTGGACACCCGCGACTTCGTGTCTGTGATATTCTGTTTTTCACAAATCCCACGGAAATGATAGATATTTCTGAAACAAAAAGTGCATAAGTGTAAATCGAATCAGAAATGTGGAGGTCCGCTAAAGAACCAAAGTCAGTCAAATATAGCTCAGCGAGTCGCGAAGCTCACGCGGCAATGGGCAAGCCATTGGGGTGCCAAGGTGCTGGAATGGAGACCCCGCACCGGAAAGCGCTGTTAGTCGTGCCCCACTAAGCGGATTTAGGATATCAAGCGGTTTGTAGGGAGCCGCTGGATGATCTCGGCTAAAGACCGTTTGTTTGGAAGTCCAAGCAAGACGCCTATGTCAGGCAGTGGACGTTAATCGGCTGTTAATGATAATTCTCATGAAGTGTTAATCCTGGGTGTAATCTATCTTCCTTGCAAACTTTAGTGGAATCGGGTTAGTTGTTGCGGCGTGTAGGTGCAAAAAATACACGCGAATTTTCGCCATCATCATCATTAACTCATATTCGGCTAACTGTTGAGCACGAGTCTCCTCTCAGCATGAGAAGAGTTAGGCTAACAGTCCACCACTGGCCCAATGCGTTATAGCAGACTTCACACACTATTTATTGTTTATCGAATTAAGAACATTATCAGATATGTATTTTCCTACACCGTTTGAGAAACGTGATATTTAATTTCTTAAAGTGCATTAAACTGAAAAGGTGCAGGTGCAAGCCCCGGACCGGAATCCAACCCCACGCCCATCTAATCGAAGGCAGAGGTCATATCCACTGGGCAAAGTATGAGTGTGAAATGTGATATTAGGTAGTGTGATAATTTAATACATATGCATAATACGAGTACTCGTACAATATTGCTGCGTATTATACAGCACGTCAACAGGATATTATGTTATCACGTGAACATTACGTGAACAAGTTCTATGATCGACTGAATAATTGTTGTAGTTTAAATTTCATTTTAAATTAATTAATTATTACTTTTAATGAATCGATTTCTGATGCAAACAATTGAACTTGTGGTTGTACTAAATACAATTTGAAGTATTTCATACGGTACAATGAATGAACGAGTATGACGTATTGTGGTAGGCGTCCACATATCCGCACGTATCGGACGCATCGCATCAAATGAATCGTAGTATTCTTTGTATAGAAAGTCCTGTACAAGTGCGTCCACTGAACCGCATCGTACGGATCGCACGAATCTACCTTAGAATTAAAGATCGCACGAATCTACCTTAGAATTAAACATCCGTTTAATGTGATGCGCATATGCGAATCTTTACGCGATATTTAGACTTTTCATAAATCATAATTAAGTGTATAAAAAATTATTTACCTACAAAATCTTTTCATAGATAACTGAAGGTTAGTTAGATTCATCAGCTTTCTTTGTAGTGAAACATTTATAATGATCTAAGATCTAGGTAGAGGTATATAAAACTACCTTCATCAACCTATCTACCGGTTGAAAAGTTTTTCGTATCAAATTAAATATGTCAATAAATATATTTCCAATAGGTTGCCTAAAAAATTCAGTTCAGAATATGATTCAATAATATGTTTTATTAACTTTTTACAAACTTTAGACAAATTTCATACCAATCGAGCGAGTATATAGTATTCAGTGAAAGTAAGAAGCCTATTATATATATATATATATATATAGAATATGCAAACGTTAGGTTGGCTATTTTTTTCTTATCACAATTCTTGGGTAGTCAGGTATAAACAGGACTAGAACTGGTCTGGCTAATTGATTTAAAGTTAAGTTGAAATTTGATTACGAACACGGTGCTACAGGGTTGTCTGTCAGTCAAAAATCAGTGCTGGATTCCGGACATCAACATAATCATATCCGACCTATAAAATAAAATAAAAAAGCCATTTATTTCTTACAAAACTACTAGTTTAGAATTTGGTTAAGTTAGTGTAAAAAAAAGAAATAGATGTTGATTATTTTTAATAGTTAGTGCTTTTACTTTTGTTAAATTGACAATCGGTATTTCATTTATAAATCTGTAGAGAGAGAAATCTGATCGCTGAAGGTCGCTTTATATTCGAATCCTCAACTATAACATACATAATAATATTTTCTTACATTACATAATAAAATTTATCAATCAATTAGTAATTATGGAATGGAATATTTTTGAAGGTTTCTTTTAATCAATGAACCTCGTTACTCGATCAGTAAGTACATTAATTCAAAATTGAATACTTAATTAAATCAGTTAGAATGATGCCTAACATTCATTATTCTATTGTTATATCGGTAAACAAATTACTTAAACATATGCGTATAAACGAATCACGGATCTATGGGTCATAGACACGGCAACAGTAAAAAATCCGCAACTCGCATACTCGTATTATAAGTACGGATACCGTAAGTTAGTCGATACAAACATAGCAATAACCACGACTTCATTGTCACGACTCTGAAGTCACTCCATGCTGATATTGTAATCAATTTTGCAATGTTTCTACACACATCTCAGGATGTACACTAGCTATGTTTATTATGGCGGGTGTCGTGCATTGTAATCTAGATCTAGGTATCGGGTCTAAAGATTACGATTAATCTCAGGATCTACTGAACCGATTTTGAAAATGCTTTTGTCTGTAGAAAGTCACGTTCTTTGTGAGTGTCATGGACTATATTTTTTTCTCTTATGCCCACGGGAACGGCATATACGCGGGTAAAACCGCTGGGCATCTGGTGCTATTATATAAATAGGTATATTTTCTATAGCTACTATTTTATGGCTGGTGGGAGGCTTTGGCCGTGGTTAGTTACCACCATACCGACAAAGACGTACCGCCAAGCGATTTAGCATTCCGGCACGATGTCGTGTAGAAACCGAAAGGAGTATGGATTTCATCCTACTCCGTCCTAACAAGTTAGCCCGCTTCCATCTTAGATTGCTTCATCACTTATCATCAGGTGAGATTGTAATCAAGGGCTAACCTGCACAGAATAAAAAAAAGGTACATTGATGTACAGATTGCAAAGAAACGTAACGTAACTCTAGCGGAACTGCAAGTTTTGATAAGAGCTACTTGTATTAATTAGTAGGTACTTAATTACCTACATACTTAAACTATCAAGGACAAACAACAGTCACCATATTAATAATTCAGTAGTTAACTGTAAAGTTTAGCATTGAAAATTAGTATAAAAAATCTAGTTCGGGCAAAATTGAAATTAATATATTGACGGTAATATACCTCCCATAATTTATTTCAATAATCATTTATCAATTGAATATATATCCTACTAATATTATAAACGCGAAAGTTTGTATAGATGTTTGGATGTTTGTTACTCTTTAACGCCGCTAGTACTGAAGCGTTTTGGCTGAAATTTAGAATGGAAATAGATTTACTCTGGATTAACACACATAGGCTTACTTTATAAAAAATCCATGGTTTCCCGAAAACTGATGATTATGATGATATGAATGTTTGTTACTGTTTCACGCCTCGACTATTGAACCGAATTAGTTGAAATTTGGTATTGAGATATATTATAGCATGTATTCACACATAGGCTACTTTTTATACCAGAAAAACCAAAGAATTTACCCGCGACTTCGTCCGCGTGGAATTTATTTTGTGAAAAAATAAATTCCACGCGGACGAAGTCGTGGGCGCCCGCTAGTGTTTTATATGGTTTTTTTTTCAAAAACTACTTCCAAATTAGATATTTAGATAGAATTTTGTTAATTTGGTGAATATATTTTTAGGGTAAATAAAGTTTTAGAACAGTAAACATTAACAGCTACATACGTACCTACCTATACGTTAACTTTGAAAAATAAATTGTATTGTAGTTTGCTTATTGTCCGCTATTTACAGAAACACGTACAAAATAAACATTGATACTATAGTAATGAGTTATTTTCACTGATTACTTTTAAAGTGGCCAAAATTCGTTAATTACCTTAATGATCAAAAATAACCAGTTACGTATAAATAAACCAACTAGTTAATTGATCATGCAATTAAAAACTTCAATCATTCTAAAATGTTTTGTACAAAATTATTGTAGGTATCATTTGTTTATAGTAGATGCCCCGCGGTTTCACCCGCGAAGTTCCCGTTCCTGTGGGTATCTGTACTAATATTATAAAACTGAAGAGTTTGTTTATTTGATTGAGCGCGCTAATCTCAGGGTCTACTGGTCCGATTTGAAAAATTATTTCAGTGTTAGACAGCCCATTTATCGGGGAAGGCAATATGCTATTTATTATCCCCGTATTCCTACGGGAACGGGAACCACGCGGGTGAAACCGTGCGGCTTCAGCTAGTACGGAGATAAAACAGCCTATTTTACTTGCTGATAATGCAGCTTATTAGGTGAAAGAATTTTAATAATCGGTTTAGTTATGCGTGAAAGCGTAACAAACAAACAAACTCACATTCCCATTTATGATATTAGTTACTACTAACGGATGCCTGCGACTTCGTCAGCGTGGAATTCAGTTTTTCACAAATCCCGCGGGAACCATAGACTTTCCCAAAATGAAAAGTAGCTTATGTGTTAATTCTGAGTAAAATCTATTTCCGTTCCAAATTTCAGCCAAATCGCTTCAGTAGCCGCAGCGCCTTTTGACGGCCTCCGTGGCGCAGTGGTATGCGCGGTGGATTTACAAGACGGAGGTCCTGGGTTCGATCCCCGGCTGGGCAGATTAAGATTTTCTTAATTTGTCCAGGTCTGGCTGGTGGGAGGCTTCGGCTGTGGCTAGTTACCACCCTACCGGCAAAGACGTACCGCCAAGCGATTTAGCGTTCCGGTACGATGCTGTGTAGAAACCGAAAGGGGTGTGGATTTTCATCCTCCTCCTAACAAGTTAGCCCCCTTCCATCTTAGACTGCATCATCACTTACCATCAGGTGAGGTTGTAGTCAAGGGCTAACATGTAAAGAATAAAAAAAAAAGCGCAAAGGAGGAACAAACATATGGACTTACACCTGGTTACACACACACAAACGTTCGCATTTATAATATTAGTGTGATGTGATGTGATAACAGTACCTCGCGGTTACACCCGCGTACTTCCCATTATCGTGGGAAAACGGGGATAAAATATAGCCTATGCCACTCCTTGCTAATGTAGTGTTAAATTGGTTAAAGAAATTTTCTAATCGGTCCAGTAGTTTTGAGTTTATTCGTTACACTAGCTGACGCCGCGCGGTTTTACCCGCGTGGTTCCCGTTACCGTAGGAATATGGGGATAATATATAGCCTATAGGCTTCCTCGATAAATGGGCTATCTAACACTGAAAGAATTTTTGAAATCAGACCAGTAGTTCCTGAGATTAGCGCGTTCAATCAAACAAACAAACTCTTCAGCTTTATAATATTAATATAGATATATAAATACATACTGTGATCTTTCCTCTATACGATATTCGACAGATTTGTCGTTCACGATTCTTTTTATTAAAACATATGTTGCTGATTGTACTGATAGTGAGGCGCCCACGTTTTTGCCTCGGAATTCCAATGAAGAGTTTTTGCTATCAATTTGACATTTAGGATCTTGTTACGCATTCAGTAATTTATAATTATGTCTATGATGAGTATTGTATTTTAATTATCAAGATTATTTTTTGACAACCTCCGTGGCGCAGTATGCGCGTTGGATTTAAAAGACGGAGGTCCTGGGTTCGATCCCTGGCTGGGCAGATTGAGGTTTTCTTAATTTGTCCAGATTATGCTGGTGGGAGGCTTCGGCCGTGGCTAGTTACAACTCTACCGGCAAAGGCGTACCGCCAAGCGATTTAGCTTTCTGGTACGATGTCGTGTAGAAACCGAAAGGGGTGTGGATTTTCATTCTACTTCTAACAAGTTAGCCCACTTCCATCTTAAATTGCATCATCACTTACCATCAGGTGAGATTGTAGTCAAGGGTTAACTTGTAAAAAATAAAACAAAACATAAAAGAAAATATAAATTTCATACATAAGACTTCATATTGAAGATGAATTGATATTTAGTATAGCTAATTATATCATAATCTAAAACAGTGTGGACAAACTAAACTTAGAACAAAATATCTCAATGCGAAATATGCCATCCTTCTTCAAAAAAACTTGCCAGTGTGCCTGTGCCTAGGCCGTCTACTAGAAATAATCAGTTTCACGAATCTACTAAAAACTTATACGGAGATACGTACGAGCCTCAGAATAAAGTGGTACGAGTAGGGTTCCCAGATCGCCGAAATTAAAAGCCGGACAGTCCAGTCAGTTTGGCCAGACATTTGGGTAATAAGGCCATTGAGGTGTACGTCAGTATTAATAGATATTTACGAAGATTTTTTGTTCATGTAAAATCAAGTAGGTATTCATGATTTTTACCATATGTTCATTTGGGTAAAAAGGCCGGACAGCCGACATTATTGAGGATTTTACTACAAATATTTTTTTACTCTGTAAAATCAAGTATTCATAATTATTACCGTGTGTTTCCAGACACACTAGTCGTTCGCTCGTTAAATTTAAAGCCTAACAAAAGCCGGACACCGTTTATTTCGGCCAGACATGGAATAGAAAAGCCTAACTATGTCCAGCCTTATTCGGACACCTGGCAACACTGTACGAGCATAGAGATAGTTGTGGAGCGCACTGCATTTGACTGCACAAGGCCGCAGCGGTCACTGACAGGCGCCGCCCGCCGCGGTTACTACGGCACTCGCACCATTTCCGCTCTGGTTATTAGCTCTTCGAACATACTTTGTTTAATACCATTAAAATGCGCTGAACAGCCTTGTTGGACCATTGTGCTCTTGGAATCTTGAGATTCTGAGATCGAGCTGGGTCGGGCTATGAAATATTAAGTTTTACTTACCTCCAAATTGTCAGAACAGCCCTGTACTTGACATTTCGTTTAAACTAGTATGCAACGATATTGTACACTATGTAAAAACTTTATATCTTTTTGGGATCAAAGTACTTTAAAGAAATTGAAAAATAAAAACGATTTTGGATGACAAAACAATTTATTTTCTCTGACTGCTCATTTGCGTAGATCTCTCGAACTATTACATTGGATTGTCATATATTTTTTTGATAATGCGAAGTCTGAAACAACATTTAGCCTAGGCTTGATAAAGCTTCAGCAAGCAATGAATAGTCAGATCCGAAAACCAGGGTTTAATTACGTACTAGCCAACCAGCTTTGCAGCAATTCACAAGTTTACCCAGCTTGAAAATATGTTATATGTTTATAGGGTGCTAAATCCTTTACTTAATTCATGTAGTACAAGGTCATAGACAAGTAGTTTAAGGAAGTATCAGGAGTTTACGACGGAGATAAAATTTATTTCTTACTTTATAAAAGTTGATCCACCGTCTGTAATGGGCAATTATGAACCTATATCCATAGATATATCTTGTAATTTCGTCGCTATAATGAGCGTCGAAAACCCGAATAGGGTTTTGAAATGGTTGCTGCACCATCGCGAAAATTATCGAGATGTGTGTGTCAAGGCATATGAGACGAATTATTTGTCCTTTGGTATAATAAAGAAAAACTATTTTTAAATATTAACTAAGAAAAACAAGTTTTATTCATATAACTTTAAGGCGAAAATATAGAAAAAATTGCATAATTGACTTGCATGAATACCTGGACCTCGGCGTACAACCCAACAGGCAAAGACGAAAAGCGACTCCAATATAATTGAATAAACTGTACCTACACTTCCGTTAGGGCCCTAACAAGATGTTACTGCATCCTTAATTTTAGATGACATCGAAGACAAACGTTAACGTGTGAATAGTTTAATTTAATACATATTATATTAAAATGAAATTTATTTTTTTCAGACCTTGCCCTACGTGTTGGTGACTTCACTACCGGTGCCCAACCCAGAGAATCACCAGACAAGCGTTGAAACTAATCCTGCCTTCGTGCATCAACAACAAACTTATGCTCACAATATACCAAAGCCCGACGAAAGTTCGAATGATGACGAGAAAATCATATCTGTAAGAATAACTTCATCTGTCGCCGTTGGCAGATCGAAGGCAAAATCCTCTCATAAAGGATCTGATCATATCAGAGACAACGTACAATCTGAATTTCATACAACGACACCTACTGTAGTACATGTAGAACCTACTACAATAATTTCTGATATTCTTACGACTACTGTAAAAACGACCACTTTGGAAGATGTTGAAATTAAATCTGAAGTACCGCCTAACCTTGTTGGTGCTAACTTAGAGTTTCTCAAACAATTACAAGCGAAAAAAGGAATAAGGGGTCTGAACAATTATGAGCGTTTACATTCTTTCAATTCAGAGGAAGACCTGACGGATAATGGACCTAATCAGACTAACGATTCAGTGGCGGAGTCATCCGTACAGTCAATTTTTAGACAAGAAGAACTATTGGAGGAAGTACCATTGGCAAGATCTGTGCCGCTATCTTACAACTCCCAAAATTATATTCAAGACCCACCACAGGCAAACTCAAGGTTAACAAGTATAAATTTTAACGTAGTACACGATACACCAAAAATAAATAATTATAATGATAATTTGGGTACATATATCAATCCCACACAATCAGATCAAGAAACACAAGAGTTTTATAATCAACCATCTAAAATTTACAGTCAACCTGCGCAAATATATAGTGAACCGGCAAAAGTTTATAGTGAACCAGCAAAAATTTATAGTGAACCTGCTAAAGTGTACAGTGAGCCAGCTAAAGTTTATAGTGAACCTGCAAAAATTTATAGTGAACCCGCAAAATTTTACAGCCAACCAGCTTCTTTACATCTTAATGAAGGTGTTAAACAAGACGATGTTCCTTGGCAACAAAAATCACCTACCGATGGCTACAGTAGCACGATTGTTTCAGCGCCTCCTACTACATCATCTCCATACCCCGCACATACACAAGCACACAGGGGACATGAGCCTGAAAAGAATTACGAAGTGGATGAAAAGGTCAGTGTAATGACGGATGGCAGAACCCACGGTGAGCAGCCTACCAATCCTGAAAACTGTAAACAAGAAAATTGCAAAGTAGGTTATGTTGTGGAAGGTCGCCAATTCAGGAAATATAGAGTAGAAGAGAGAACCTCAGATGGTTTTATCGTAGGAGAATACGGGGTAGTGAGAAACGAAGATGGGGCACTGAGAGGCGTCAGGTATACAGCCGACAGCGATGCTAGTCCTCGTCTTATACATGACGCACTAATGAAGTTCCTGCAGTTAAAATAGGTTATTTGGTCAAATAATTTAGTTATTTGGTGATAAAACGTTTGCTCATTTAATTTATGTAATATACTATGTAATTTTTCAATGCTTTATAAATGCTAACGATTCTTGATTGAAAAAGACTGAATGTCATGATTACTTTTCATATGAAAATGATAACAGAAAACTACGATATGCAGTGTGTTTTGTTCATTTCACAATATTAGTCGATAATTGCATTCGTCATTTTTTGTAATGTTTGTAACATTTACAAAAGTGTTGACATACAAAACTTTTGTATATTCTACAGGCATTATATTATAGATATTATCTAACTGGACTGAATTTTTTCATGTTTCCGTGTAAATAGCTTCTTGCGAATATCATGGCCGATCACTTTTGTACAAGTTGAATGCACCAGTTATATGTTGAATGCAGTTTTTAATAAATTTGTAATCTGATTTGTATTTTTATTTACTTAAAGAACCTTAAATAAATAAGCTACATTGACATTTGGGAAATTCATTTTAATAATAGGTGATATTAAACTTACTACTAGGTACCTGCTACACTGGTAAATAATGACAAAATTATTATGCCAACTTGAAAATAATGTGGAAACTTGTTTCGACAAAACTGACATATATTGATTTTATATCTTAAGACGGTTTAGTAGTAAAGCATTCAGTACAATCAGGAATACCTACACTAGAAAAGAAAGTCAATTAAGTGTACACGATTTCATATACATGGAACTTATTTATGGAAAAATGTAGATTAGGACCAATAATACACATATATTTTTATAGTGAGTGCCTACAAGCACTTACTATAAAAATATATATAGTAATTTATAGCTTAGTGTTTTAAATTATAATGTAAGTGTTTCTTAAATGTGCCATGAATTGTTATAATAATATGTCCCTTATATAGATAATGAAATTGTATATAAATATATTTTACGATTAAATATGTAAATAAAACGTACTTATTTTTTATTACTTCAACTCTTAGTTAAATCACTAAAAAATCTTTAACTTGTATATGCTATAAAAACATAAAAATAGAAATAAAAAGATTTTTTTTAGCGAAGGAAATACACATAGTAGGTATATACTCATAGCTACCTTTGAATTCACTAAGTGACTTTAAAATACGATTGATAAACCAAATAGGCACTATAAACATTCAATCTGGACAATTTTATTACATACTTACTTGTCAAACGAGATGTAGGTAGGTTAATAAATACAAAGTCCAAATACCTATTAAAAACAAGTGTGTGTAGGTGCAGAAATAAAAAAGGGGCTCAGAGGAAACGAACTTTTTTATTCAATATATAACACATGCAAGCGGACCCAGTGGCTAATCTCTGTCACATATGCCCAATATGTAATATAGATACATTATAATATGTAACAGACAATTGTATAAAAACATACAGTTTCCAGTTTCGCCAATTTCGTTATGAAAACAAAATGTTTTACAAATGCAATGACTGAAGATACATTTCTTAAGAAATCAATAGAAAAATATTATACACAGTGTACATATAACCTTAAGGAACGAGAGCTTATGATAGTGTTAGATTTAGTATGTCTGATTCCTAATGTTATATAGGCTGTAAGTTTACTGTCAGCTTATAGGAACATACTTTTTATCCCGAAAAAAATACATGGTTCCCGTGAGTTAATGACACACGGAATTTCTCGCGTACTGAGTCGCGGGCGTCTGCTAGTTATCCATAAGTATAAAACGTGATTTATTTCTTTTTTCTATGGAACATCATGAGGAATAATGTCCCTAGTCGCCGGACAATATTTTTTATCTCGTGGCAACACTTCGCCGAAAGACCCTTTAAGTTCTTTAATTGTGTTTTTCAAAGGGTTGCCGGGAAGCTAAATGACTGGTGGCAGGAGATATGATTTCTCATAATATAATATTTAAAAAAGATATGCCTCATACTTGGACAGTTGAAACCAGCTGCATCATCCAAAGACACCACGGTTCGAACTACTACTATAGTCGCCTGCCTTACTTATAATAGCAGTCACAGAACATATAGAAAACGGTAAATATAACGCTTAGGAGCATTGGCTGACAATTTTTTACCTTTCATTAAATGGGATATGTCGTTGACGTTGACTTACAGCCAAATTCAAGATGGTTGCCTTCAACAAAAGCATTTTATATTTAAACTGAAGTTAACTAAATGTATAACAGTTTTTGGAAATTAAAAATTGCCGAGTCTCTTGAAGTAGATTCACTCACCGAACCGGTAAGAAGTATCAATCAATATGCATTAAAATCAGACCGACAAACAGTATGTTAATATAAATAATAAATCCACTTAAAAATGGAGTCGCTCTCATTAAAATAAAAGGAAGAAATATATAAGATACGAATTTTAAGGAGGTACCTAGTTAGTGTTAACATAAAAATCGTAGGCGCAAAAGTTTTACCAATCGGGCAATTGATTATTATAGTTACATTAATACACTTGTTAGGTACCTACCTCAAAATTTGTCTAATAACGGTTGGCTAAACATTTCATACAAAAAACGTTTGCTCTGATTTGTACATAGTTTTGGCATACGTAGATTCAACTTCAATAACTAACATGCTCAAAATTGAATATAATAGTTAACATTTTATTTTCATACCTCATACTTTATATTGACACAAAAAATAGGTCAAACCAATCGAATAGTGCAATTTTAACCATTACATTTTAACTACATTCTCTACCAAGCATTTAACATTTTATTTTATTAGAAGTCGCTTAAACCTAAAGTTAATAATAATTTATACTATTTAATATTGGTGCCATAAGTATAGGTCACAAAGTCGTCATGACTTAAATACTTTGTAATCTTAACTCGCAAATATTACCTAGACAGTTAATATTAAGATACAATTTAATTAATCCATCCCTTAACTTGTACTTACGGTATAACATTATAAATATTCAATTATTCAAACATCATAATATTTGTGAAGCAATATTAAACAACCCTGCAGCCAGCTATCTCCCTCAGCAGATTCACACATATAAGTAGGTACTGTCAAATTAATATTTCAAGTACCAACTTATGAGTGGAGATTCAATGTGCAAGTAAGTACATTTGAGCAAACGTATTCCACTGTAAGCAGGGCTATTTATAGGCTTAGTTTCAACATTTACTATAATTAAACAGTGAAACTCTAGAGCTACTTTGACAACAAAAAACTGTCCATACAGATCAGCATTAGTAGCGGAGCCGATGAAGTGATTTTGGGATTTACTCGAGCGCGACAGATAAACATGCCCTCGCGCGTAGTTCGTTCCCCGGTAAGTAGGGGGACTTATTATAATAATGGTGGGTACACTTAAGGCAAAAAAAACTCTTCACAAATTCTCAACCAGCATGTTTAACCAGATTAAGATAAAGTTGCTAGTTAATAAAAAAGTCTGCATTTCTAAAATATGATGATTTGAACGTAACCTCAGGGCTACGTTACGACAACGGCAACCCTTAGGTACCCTTATCTTGACGGTAACGGTACCCTTCTCTAAGGGTTACAAATTTGCACAATATAATCGTTGTCTTTTTATTCTTGAGCCACGAGAGCGGTCATTCTTTCATTTTAGGTAACCAAAGTTGTCTTTAAAATCTGCAGACGCTTATGAAAGCGAAAATATTTTATATTATATAATAGTAGGTTACACCTATATGTAACCACCTTCCCATCGTCTGCCAAATCTTATAGATCCCCGTGACGCTCGAAGTAATTCTCTTTAAGCATCATGGACTCCTCTACTACATCCTAAACTTCCAACCACACTGGTGCACAAACTTACAACAACATTTATCTACTATTCACTCGTGGAAGCACATTAAATCTATCAGACAACCAACTTGTCAATCGGTATCTTCAACTTCGATGTTCATTGTCATAGTCAGAAGGAGTGATATATTTCCAGCTAAGTACATAAGCAAATGTGGTAATAGTAAAATATTTATTATGTAGATAATTTTTATCATAGAAAGATAGTCGATATATAATAATTCGTCTTTATAAAAAGAATTCAAAGAAGAAATTTATTCAAATTGTAAACCTTTCATAATATTAGGCAGTTCATAAAATGTAAATGATTTTTCAGATGTAGATACAAAGATACTAAATAATTTAAGTCACCAACGAAAAGGTAGTCAGTGTGTCACTGTCCTTATGAGATCCTAGTCTCATTGCAAATGCAAACGCCATTTTTCTATTAACAAGATTTTTAAGACAAGAATAATTATTAATATAACTTTCTAAAGGGATGAATTTTGAAATTAGTAAGCACAAATGTAGAGAGCAATACTCGCACCTACTATAATAGGCTGCGAAAGGTTTGTTATTAGGTAATCCGCCACTACAACTTATAATACGTAACTAATAAGCAGTTATAAAAGAGCACTAAAGCAAAATAAAACTGCTTACTTACTTTGAATATTTAATATGTTTAAGCATCGTCGTCATCAACCCATATTCGGCTCACTGCTGAGCTCGAGTCTCCTCTCAGAATGAGATGGGTTAGGCCAATGTGGACTATTGGCCTAACCCATCTTATTCTGAGAGGAGACTCGAGCTGGCCCAATGCGGATTGGCAGACTTCACACACGCAGAGAATCAAGATAATTCTCTGGTATGCAGGTTTCCTCACGATGTTTTCCTTCACCGATTGAGACACGTGATATTTAAATTCCTGACATCAAACCCTTTTGATATCCACATCATGGGGGTGGATTTCAAACAGCAAGTCCGCCATCTTGGGGAGGCCGTCATATTGGATTTGTATTTGGATGACGTTTCTTAGCTAGTCATGTATTGTCATCAAAACTCAGAGCGTGTGCAAAATTTCATCCTAATTGAAGACCGGGAAGTGGGTCAAATTAAGATTCTAAGATTTGATTTTCTTACATACATAGTTTCAAGTGAAACTAATATAAGCGTGTTAAATACGAGTACATATGCGTAGTCGTAGATAATGGATATTATCAAACCTTTTTTTTTACCTTGATAAAATCCTACAGAATCATATTTGAAAGTCGCGCGCATTAGCAACCTTTCACTATTATTATTAATATTCTGATAACAAGAATTATGGAATGCAATATATTAGCAATATAGACAGTGGGCCTTTTAAATTGGTTATTAACAAAATATTCGCTTTATTCGTTTGAAACACTCTAAAGATCGTGTATGTAATTAAGTGCTAGTATAATTTGTAGGTAGTATTACAAAAATATCTCTTGATATGTACGAGATAACTATAAAAAATGTTTTTTTGAGTTAAAATGGTTACATATGTGTTATACATAATACAGTATTAAAGTTTCTATAGTTAAGCAATAAATTATGTAATTTTATTTTATTTGTAGATAAATATGTTAGAACAGTGTTAAAAGAGCTAATAATTAACGTGAAATAACTTAATTTAGAAGGAATAAATAATTTTAAGCCATTAAACGGATTTCGATGTCCACCTATATCTCTGTAAACAATTTAACAACGCGTTTGCAAGGTTGTTAAACCATAATACATCCAAGTCTCCAAAAAAATTTAAAATCTTTCACTTGGTATTTTTTAAAGTAGGTTAAATACAAAAATATAAAAAAAAATCAATCTTTATTTTAGAGTTTTAACTTTTTTAAATAAACTCAAGTATTAAAGAAAATGTGATGAAGAAAACCGTTCAAAAAAACTATGTAGATACATACGAGTACATGATGCCAATACTCGAAACTCAATCCTATTGATATAATATAATACCATCATCTAAGTAATTTAAGTAATTATTGGATATGTAATAATTATCGATATTTCACCGAAGCGAGCATAAAATTTATATTAAAAAAAATTACATGAAATGAATAATATCACCATATCAAAGGTAAACTTACCGATTATAAAAATTTAACAATAAATACAAAATATGTAGTTAAATAGGCAGTAACACAACAATCGTCGTGCCAAAATATATAGAATATCGAATATAATCTAGCTTCATAGCATGGATTTTTACAGGTCACAGTACTTAACCAGAGAACAAAATATTTTTCCAGCTGCAACATGTACCAAGAATGAAATCTTGGTAAAAAAAGTAAAATAGGTAGTAAGGTGAATTAATAACAAAAGTATTTCCATTCCAATTTTTTTCAAGATATAGAAATGCAAACGTAGACACATTTTGGAAACACAGGAAACAGTTGCATACAGTTTGATTGTACTCCTAAAGCTTCCTACGTATTTAATTAAACAAAACAAACAAAACAAAAAAGCATGAAAATTAAAAAATATTTTAGATAAATTATCTGAACCAAACATATTTTTTAATATCATACAAACTTTAGTTTCTGAAGAATCAAGTTTTATGGTTTTGTAAATTAAATTTCATTTAGAAGAAATTATTGAGCAACATATTGGATACTTTTTATATCGGAAAAATTCATGGTTACCGGTTGATTCTTGAAAACTAAATTTCAGATGGACAAATTCACGGGCATCCGCTAGTAAATAATAAAATACTCGTACGATATTCTATTATTGATAAATCACAAAAATAGAGAAACTCACGATCAGCGGCCCCAGTCAAAATTTAATTAAAGCAAATTTTTATTATTATTTTCTTTTTTTTACATTAGTAGAATAGTAATAAAGTCTTATAATTAACAAAAAAAAATAAAGAATAAAATAAATAAATAAAAACGTGCCTACGTTTGAACAATACCTTTTTTTAATCTGTGACGATTCACCTTTTAAGGTTTGCTGTTTGCTACAATTTTTGATTGCACATTCTCAAGTTGCCTTACTCATTAATCATAGGTTTCGGATTCTTGCTGCACTAGTTTGAATCGCCTTGGACTTTTCACGGCGATTGACCCGTGTCCTTCCAACGACAGTCGTCCTTTCATTTGCAAGTACCTGAGAACAATATCCAAATATATATACAGGGTGTCCCGTAATTAATGGATAAAACGCAATACACCACCTAATTATCTAAAACTAATTTGAATAGTTTTCCAAGAATTTCCCTAGGGTGACTTAGATTTTTTTTCGGATTTTTCAAATTTTTCTATTTAAAGATCGCTTTTTTGTTAAACATTACGGATTAAATTACCAGTGTACATTAATACTATTTTTGTAATATTTTATTTGTTTTGTAGAAGAAAGCTTTGAGTGCAAGAATTATTTTATTTTATACTACTGAACGTCCGCGACTTTGTCCGCTCTTAGTCCTTCTTAATCCTGCCCTGTCACAAAATCCGTACTTAGCGGACAACTAACTATAAACTACTAGGTAGTTAGTAGATTTATAGATAGTTTACAGTTAGTAAGTTTTCGAGATTTTGTGATAAGTGATCTTTTTTTATACCTATTTAGATAATATACTACTTTTTATCCCTATACGCAACGAGATCTGAAAGTAATAAACCACGGCACACAACTATTTAACGATTATCGTTATCGTAATAAAGGATATTTACAGATAATATTTTCTTATACTCACTTTTTAATATACCGGCAAACAAGTTTCGTTGGACGCTGCTGCCACTCATCCAGAACTTCTTTGGGTGCCAAAACCTACAAGAAATAAGACTACATTAATATTTATATAACTAAAAATTAAAAAAAAAAGGCAGAGGTCATCAAACCTCTGCCATTTTTTTTAATTTTTAGTTTAGCTTTAAATTTAACTGGCCGAATAAAAATAATGGGGATGATGACTAGGTTTGAATAAATTGATTTTTATGATACATTCGGGTGAATAAGTTCAATGTTAACTAATTTATACAAAAAAAGCAAAGAATGTTTGGATATTTGCAAAATAAATAAGATTATAAAATTTCAAAATCTATCAAATTTTTTATCGTAATTAGATAAAAATTCATACAGTTTTAGCTTCCTTACATTAAATGTGACATTTTTCAATAAATGAACTATAAACATAAACGCACAAATAACAAAGATATTAGTGATTTTGTTTGAACGCCCATACAAATTAACGATCACTGAGTGCCTACGACGTCATTAGTTCGTGCCATTTTGTATGGAGCGTTTTTCAGGGATCCGCGACAGCACCGCAAATCTGACTCTTTAAATCCCTGTAACTCCAAAAGTAATGATCGCAGATATCCTGTTACTTTAAAAAAATTGCTTTACTATTAGCATACTCTTAATTTATATACAATTTAAAAAAAACTGTCATCATCCCTATTTTCTTTCTTTCTGGATAGATACAAATCTATACCTGGTCTCCCTTAAGCCTATCTAGCAGCGTGACACATATGACAGCGGCCTTAATGCCGGCGTGGTGGGTGAGAGCCGCAAACGCGAGCGACTCCATCTCGATGTTGACGACGCCAGCCTTGTGAATGCTCTCCAAGTACTCCATTTTGTCGTTTTCGGTGAAGTCACAGAAAGCACCGTCGAGACGTCCTTGACCTGAAAGTTTAGATTGAAATTCAAAGACCAAAGACAAACGTTGATAGCACTTGTTTCTATTCGATCTTGCTACTTGATTTTTGTTGAATTTCTATTATGTAGGTAATGGCAATAATAGGCAGTGCTGGATTTACACAATTGCCGCCCCAAATCTATAAAATGTTTGCCGCCCTAAATTACCTCTACAATTATATACACGTTAATTCGTTTTTAGGCAATAATCTAGTTACTAGATTAATTATTATTATTTATACAATTCTTGGGCAGGTATATTTTTACGCCAAGAAAAGCTTGTTTATACTGTACTACTAATAAGATGTGGTGGGTAGGTAGGTATTGTTCGATACTGCTATCACCGCAATTTTGCCGCCCTAAACTTCAGCTTTTTCAGCTTCTATGGTTAATTCGGCACAACAATACGGTAATTCTCGTACGTCCACGTACGAGCTGTGGCACAGAGATTCTAATAGGATATTTGCTAAATATGTACCTTCATAGAAGTCGTAAGTGCACATGGTCTTGCCCGTGACAGTGTCGTAGGGATCTTCGGGATCAGAGAGCGCCTTCAGCTCTCGCACTAGCCTCTTGTCCAACTTCGCCGGACGCTGGATATTCTTACCAAGTACCGTCTACAAAATAATTTAAATTACAATTAAATAAGGAGTATTTTAAGAGGTCAGAATAAAAGAATTTGAGTTTTAGTACCTATTTTTGTAACGACTTGCTCAAGAAAATGCAAACCAATAAAATAATATTATTAGGTAACTACCTACGAGTATTTTATAAATAAAGTGTGAAAGAACATGAGAAAATACAGATAATTCGAAATCACAGACACATGTATTTTTATGTAGGCACACATAAAGTTATACCTAATTATTTATTTATTTATTGTTCTACAAAACACATATTTAAATTAAGCCTAACCATGATGATATATATATACATTGACTATCGTTAAAATGTGTTAATAAAGGAATGAAAGCTCATGCGGGCTACAGACCTTCAGTTTTAACTGTACAGTTGTATCCACAGAACAGAGATCGTTAAAAGCTAACGCTTTTAGCAATAGAAGTAGCATAGGGGCGTGGCCCGCTTACACCCGGGTGTGCGGAGCTTCGCAAGCCTATCCGCGCATGTACTAGCAGTCTTGTTTCGTTGACCGACACGTTACGTCCTGCGGTTGTCAAATTCGGTAATTGAAAATAATTAAAAACGATTAGAAAAATGCTGTATTGTGCCGTTTTGGAATACCAAAATGATAGCCGCCACAAACATGTATCAAATTATGGTGTTTCGTACTAACGTTAAGACGTATTTTATTATATTTTCATTAAAATATGAAAAAATAATTTTACTCAAAGTCACAAACTAAAATGAACTTTACGTGAATAGTACTAAAGTTTACTTTATTTTAATACAAGTTCGATTTTCTCGAAGATTCTGTTGACACCAGTGGGCATACATTTACTGCGTCAACAACAACAACAAAACTATCATAAATCAAAAATATACAAAAATGATTTTATTGCAATAATTCTTCTTATCCGAATTAAATGTATTAATTATTAATATTAATAATCCTTGTTATTTTATATTTAACGAAAACACCCATTGATTTTGCATAAAATTAACAACAAGAAATTGTAACCATTTGAATTTTGAATTGTCATTGTTAACGTGCGAAATATAATCTAAACTGCTATATTCTGAGTTGCGCGTTGTCAGTCGAACATTAATCACAAAATAATCTGTGTTAATTTTTAATTAAATATTTAGGAATGCTCCAGCTTTAAATAAAGGCTCATCATGGGAATTTTTAAATGACCTTTTTATATTATTTAAAAACTGGTTGTTAGGCATATAAAATGTACCTAAACGAACATTTTCTTTCAAACAATTTTAAGGTCAAAATAAACTCAAGAGACAGAGTGTTCGTTTTGCCTTTAGGTCCGTTAATTGAATTTCTCTGTCGGTCCCTCATGACTGACAATCGGTACCACCTTGGCGAGTCATCTTTCGATAAACACTTGTTTCTATGAAAAAATCCGACCATTGGATTGGAGATCTACCTCGTGGCCGTTTTCCTTCTAAATACCACCACGTTTCCACTATTATGACAGAGCTGTGAATTAATAAAAGAAAGACAGAAATGTAAGCGTTGAATCAGTAAAAATTAAATTACGTGTACGTGTACACCACCGCAGTATAAAATAAATAAATAAAGAAACACAAGCGGCGAAGGGGAATGTTTATTGATTTGAGATGGTGAAACAAGATTAATACGATTATTTTATTGTCTCAAATCAATAAGTAGACGATTATTTTATTGATTAATATTCGAAAGGTTTCAATAATAAAGCAGCATATTTTATGCTTTTAATATCTCCTCGAGCATTCAGTTTATCAGAAAACTGCAAAACATTTTAAAAATATGATTCCAATGTATATACACTATATTATGCTTTATATAAAATAAGAGGAAAAATAGACCAAAAAATAGTTTTTATTTTTCTTGTTTTAGTTCTCCTGAAAAAAGTGTAATTTTGATTTATGTTAGTTTTGAATTTAAGCAGCTGCCATATGTCATTTGGCTATTCATTTAGGGATGTCGCTAATAATATATCGATATTTTATATCTACTACTATTATATTATGATGACACGATAATGATGAAATTTACGAAAAATTTTTTTAGGAATCCGGAGAGGAAAAAAATTAATCGAGGCGACTAGGAAGCAAAATTTGTTTTATGCAAAACCGCATTGTAATTTGTTCCAAACATTTTACGCAGTCAGACACGTTAATGTAAAGTGGAAACAGAAGATATTTAATAGTCACGGCAGTGCCAAACAAAAAGATTATTTTTTTCTGAAAGTCGTATTCGTGTCTTTTAGGATACAAATAAAATGACTAATTGACCTATTGACTACTAACGGGTTGGAAAATAATCTACTGGTAACATTCATCATGAAACTCATTATAGTTAAATAGGAAAAAATTGAGTTATTTTCTGCAAAAACCGACGAATTAAAAAAATATATACTATCGTGTTTTTTATATATTTAGGAACTATTTTTACTTCTTTGCAGAAAAGAGTGAAATATTTAGGAATTAAGTTTACGAAATACTTAGAGTCATGTGTTTCTCAAAACTTAAACGAACGAATTTAGACATTGCAATAATGTGACATTGTGGTGTTTTTCTGATGATATCTAAAGTTGTCAGATAGGCATAACAATACTTGCAGTTTGGTCTATTTTGTATTGGCAAATATTGTACAGTATACAAAAGAATAGTCATGTGAAAGATACGACGACGCTGTACTATCTCGTGTTTTATTTTTTATTATTTGTTTTTATATCACTTTCATTTGTTAGTCAAATTGTCCTGAGAAATTTGTGAAACATTGTTTAACATTGTGAAATATTGTTTAACATCCAAATGTATCACTCCGAAACTACTTAATAAAATCAAATGAAACTTAGCACAATTTAAGCAAATAGTACGAAGAAGGTTATAGATTCTTCATGTTGCGAATAGAAAAATAGAACGGGTGAAATAGGGTTATTCCCTATTTGTTTAGGTTTCTTACTTAATTTTTCAAGTACACAAGTTATGGACTTGTATTTGAACTTCTTTGTTGTGTAAACTCGTATCGTGCAAAGTTTCAGTTGAATTAATGTTTTTTCAGAGTGGTAAATTAAAAAAAATGCTGGTTTTTTACTTTCTTGTGTGTGTTTCTTCATATATTTTAAATTTTTGATTGACCTATGTTGTTTTTCTTAGTTTTATAAAATTCAAACTTTTTTTAAACAACTGACGTTCGTTTTATTTACTGCGAGTAACGAGACTATCGATGTTTAAGACTATCGTTATTTCACATCCCTAGACAACATTAATAAAACAAAGTTAGGATCATTTTAAATCTTATTTATAAGGCAATAAAGCTTATATATAGAGACAACTAGTGACGAGTAGCGGTACTACAGATTTCATTCATGAATTTTCATTCAAGAATTTTCATTTGGTCTGAGACAACAGTAATAAATAATTTTCAACTCTAAAATAAGGGAAATATATTTCTTTTTTCACTAAATATTAAACAGCCAATTAAGTGAAGAGTTTATCAGTGTGATAAGTATTATTACACTATAAATGTGTTTGTAAGGCCACGCCCCCGGGTACGCTGGTTTCAATACAAACAGTTGGCACTTTATAAATCTAGTTACTTCTTATATCTGTGGTTGTATCTAATCAATATTTCAATTAATATCATTAAGAAACTGCAAAGTACTGAGTTTTGCCTACACGCAGAAGTTTTGACTGATCAGTACGACTGTACCTACAGTACAGTTAAAACTGCAAGTCTGCAAGCCTGTATTGCACTAATTTCATTGAATGTCAAGTGGTAGGTGTCATATAATATTTTTTGTATCATTCAAAATTAACAAACAAATTCAAAATGTTAAGAAATTTTAACTTAAACTTTGCCTTTATTCTAAAGTTTGATATTTTATAACTGCAACAAAATATTAAACGAATGTACTTCATTAACTTTAGCATTAAATCTACCGACTGTTCCAGCTTTTGATTGCGCGGCGACACTTAAAAGTTGCAACAATGCACTTGAATATTCCGCTAACAGCACGCTCTGTGCATACGACAAAGAGATGCATCGAACTCAAGTAGGTAAAGTCAACAACTCACAAGATGAATTGAGAGAACTTTAACTTGAGTTTTTAGGCGATTTTCTTGATACTTAAAGTAAATTACCTAATTGTAGCTCCTACAATTACTGTATGTTTATGCCGGTTTATACTATTAATAGGTACTATCTTTAAATAGAGTTGGTAAGGTTTCCGAAAATCGTAATGCTCAGTATCTTGAACGTAGGACGTCGTGATCCGAAGCTGCATAGGGTAACCACTGAAGTACGTAGATGTCAACCTATGTAGGTATAAAAATATGAATGATATTAATATTACTGAAGAGTTAATGTATTCGACATTAACCCTTCAATAACCTTAATATCCAAATCTTAATACCAAACTTTTGCTTGTTTTTGTTTTTTTCTGTCTCTTGTGAAATTATGGGGTTCACCTCGGTCAGTATTTTCTTTATACCAATGCTATCATATTTATTTTTTAAATCTGCTTAGCATTTAATTTAATTTAGTTTAACCATGTTTCTTTTTTTCAATTTCAATCCCTTTCTTAGGCTGCCTGTCCACCAAAGCGGAGCGAGGGAGCGTAGTGGAGAAACGGACTAATGCGGAGCGGAGTTGCTTACTACGTCTATCCACCGGAGCGGAGCGGGGTTGCGGATCGGAGTTGCAGACTAAATAAATAAATGTTAAATTTAATTTATTTAACTCCGCTCCGTTTCCCGGCTCCGCTTACCAGTTTTATATGCATTTTTAAACTAGCTCGCAAGTCCCTGTCCACTTAAGAAGAACGGAGATTGTGTGCAATCCTATTGGTTAATATTTCTCCTTTTCTCGGCTCCGCTGCCTCGCTCCGCTTCGGTGGACTGGCAGCTAGTTTGACATTCTTGCTTTTGACATTGATGACATTTTTCTTAGATTTAAGTTTAATTTAATTTTACACTGTAAGCTTTTAATCGGACTCTGCAGTGCCTGTAAAAGATGGCTGCAGTAGTCCAATTTTGTGACTGATTTATTGTATGTTTAATGTTTTTATGCTGTCATTAATAAATAAATAAATAAATATACATAAACAATACACACTATCTAGCCCCAAAGTAAGCATACAGAGTAGCTTGTGTTATGGGTACTAAGATAGTTGATATTATATACATTTGTATACTACATATAAATACTTATATAATGTATAAATACACACAGACACTGGAAAACACCCATGCTCATCACACAAATACTTTCCAGTTGTGGGAATCGAACCCACGGCCGTGGATGCAGAAAGCAATCACTACCCACTACGCCACGCGGCCGTCAAATTTTATTTTATTTATTTATTTGCAAATGTCATTGTTGGCATTTGCAAAAAAATAAATAAAATACCAAATTACGTCAGTAGGACGTACTTCAAAGCTTCCAATGCACCCTTACCAGCTCGAGAACATTTCGTAGTGCGCCGTCAACAGCCTCTTCGGATATAATGACGGTGCCGCCTTCGTAGCCGATGCCGCCGCACGTGCCGATCCTGAAGAACACCGGCTCGCGGACCTTCGCGTGGTACATCAGCTTTATCACCTCGTGTAACAGGATTCCCACGGACGGTATCCCCATGCCGTGCTAGAAATATAAGATTAGCATATAAGTTAAGTAAGTACTAAGTCAGGTCATGAAATTTTTAATATTTGATATCTCTGGAATCTACTTCATACCCTAACCAGTACATTAGGAAAAAACAGACAGACATTAAAATGTGCGCGAGTGATATTGTAAGAGTTCCGTTTTTGTACTACTTACGTTCGGAACGCTAAAAGGTACCCACTTAACTAAAAAGCGAAAAATAACATCATGATATTATTGTGTTCTATCTGCTGATCAGTTTTGTTTCTTTACAAGTTAGCCCTTGACTACAATCTCACGTGATGGTAAGTGATGATGCAGTCTAAGATGGAAGCGGGCTAACTTGTTTGGAAGAAGATGAAAAGCCACACCACTTTCGGTTTCTACACGACATCGTACCGGAACGCTAAATCGCTTGACGGTACGTCTTTGTCGGTAAGGTGGTCACTAGCCACGGCCGAAGCTTCCCACCAGCCAAAAACGTAAAGAAGTTTAAAAGCGGTACTGAGCCGGTTCGTGCCCACCCTAGAATGGACCTGTGCGCACCCTAGGATTCTGGGCTACCGATATGTATTTCTATTATGATACTAATAATATACTTTATGTCAGGGACCAAGCCCACCCTAGGAAATAATCCTAGATACGCCAAATGTACGAATTCGGTAATTTTTGTACATTCTGTACATTGAAGATATTTTGAAAAATTTTATTTTTTAATTTTCATTAAGGCATTATATAACCGATACTGATGCTAAAAATATTTTTTTTCGCCTTTTTGTCTGTCTGTCTGTCCGTTCGTGTTTTTTATTCGGGCGTCACGCTGTAACTACTAAATTAATTCAAATGAAACTTGGCACGGTTTAAGACCATAATACGGAGAAGGTTATAGGACACTTTTTATTGCGAAAATAAAATGAGAAGGCAGTGAAATTGCAAGTTTGTATGGAAAGTCCTTCATTTTTAGAGTTACAGTTTTAAAAATTTGTTTCATCATCATCATCATCATCAAAATCGCGGGCGTATGCTAGTTGCAGTTCACTCTGTATTACCGACAAACTTTCTCAATCTTGTTAATCAAAGTACAATGAAGAGAGGATAGTACACAGTATACCTACACTGATATACACGCCATATCCAATTTATGTACAATATCTCATAATGTGATCCAGTTCACCTCTGACAACAGAATACATTAACGAACACGACTCGTTTATTACCTCAATTGAAAAGCATCGCCTTGCATCCACATTGGTTCGCGCTACACGAGTTTATCTTTATTGATAAATGGAGTTTGTCTGAAATATGTATGAAGTATGAAGAACAATAGGTCGTTCTGAAAACGACCTATCGATTTTTTCACGATAAGCCGAGTATCATTATACAGCATACTCGTATCGGTATATAATTATACCTAAATATCTCGATAAGGATAGACCACACACGATCTCCAATATCTGATACGATTACACTTTTTTATTTAGGTTTTTATATTAAAGGCATTCAGACGGAAACGCGGTTGGAATGAGAAATCAATACAATGGTGACGTACGTACAACTAATCCATTGTTAGTGAAACTAAGTCTGTCTATTATTTTTTTACGGCTGAATAGAATATTGATGATGTTTGGTGCAGAGACAAACGTGACCTTGGCTACTTCATGAACCAAAAATTACCTACAATCGGGGGAAAAGCAAAATTTCTCATAGACGGCTACGCGGGTAGTAATCTACGTTGTTTATTTCCAAAATGTAAATATGTTTTGTAAATTACTAAAAAGTTGAAATGCATAAAACAGGTTCAGTTAATTTTATCCCCCGAAAGACGCTGAGTTATCGAATAACCCAATTACTTGTACCGTCAACAATTAATATTACAATGAAAAAAAACAAATAAACATTTAGACTTCGTGTATCTAAGTACCGCACGCATTGCGTGTAGGTTTAGACAGACAGAGATATAGACAGGTAAACATGCGATGCGGCGCCGAATCGGTACTGGCGCGGCACTGTCCGATTTTATCTGTCTACACAGACTTACGGTGCAGCGTTGATGAGGCTCTGGCGTCATCTACACAAAGCCTAATTCCATGCAGAGAACAGGCTCGACTTGCGGTAGGAGAAGTGGCTGATGCCATGCAGCGTGGTGCCACACGGCAGCTTGTGGCCTAAAAATTGAATCCATTCACTCACACTGATGCAGAGAACAGGCCCGACTTTGTACATGGAGTAGCGGTAGGAGAAGTGGCTGATGTCCTGCAGCGTGGTGAAACACACGGCAGCTTGTGGCCTAAACATTGAATCCATTCACTCACACTGATGCAGAGAACAGGCCCGACTTTGTACATGGAGTAGCGGTAGGAGAAGTGGCTGATGTCCTGCAGCGTGGTGCCACACGGCAGCTTGTGGCCTAAATATTGAATCCATTCACTCACACTAATGCAGAGAACAGGCCCGACTTTGTACATGGAGTAGCGGTAGGAGAAGTGGCTGATGTCCTGCAGCGTGGTGCCGCACGGCAGCTTGTGGCCTAAATATTGATTTCATTCACTCACACTGATGCAGAGAACAGGCCCGACTTTGTACATGGAGTAGCGGTAGGAGAAGTGGCTGATGTCCTGCAGCGTGGTGCCACACGGCAGCTTGTGGCCTAAATATTGATTTCATTCACTCACACTGATGCAGAGAACAGGCCCGACTTTGTAAATGGAGTAGCGGTAGGAGAAGTGGCTGATGTCCTGCAGCATGGTGCCACACGGCAGCTTGTGGCCTAAACATTGAATCCATTCACTCACACTGATGCAGAGAACAGGCCCGACTTTGTAAATGGAGTAGCGGTAGGAGAAGTGGCTGATGTCCTGCAGCATGGTGCCACACGGCAGCTTGTGGCCTAAACATTGAATCCATTCACTCACACTGATGCAGAGAACAGGCCCGACTTTGTACATGGAGTAGCGGTAGGAGAAGTGGCTGATGTCCTGCAGCGTGGTGCCGCACGGCAGCTTGTGGCCTAAATATTGATTTCATTCACTCACACTGATGCAAAGAACAGGCCCGACTTTGTACATGGAGTAGCGGTAGGAGAAGTGGCCGATGTCCTGCAGCGTGGTGCCACACGGCAGCTTGTGGCCTAAATATTGAATCCATTCACTCACACTAATGCAGAGAACAGGCCCGACTTTGTACATGGAGTAGCGGTAGGAGAAGTGGCTGATGTCCTGCAGCGTGGTGCCGCACGGCAGCTTGTGGCCTAAATATTGATTTCATTCACTCACACTGATGCAGAGAACAGGCCCGACTTTGTACATGGAGTAGCGGTAGGAGAAGTGGCTGATGTCCTGCAGCGTGGTGCCACACGGCAGCTTGTGGCCTAAATATTTAATTCATTCACTCACACTGATGCAGAGAACAGGCCCGACTTTGTACATGGAGTAGCGGTAGGAGAATTGGCTGATGTCCTGCAGCGTGGTGCCGCACGGCAGCTTGCGGCCTAAATATTGAATCCATTCACTCACACTGATGCAGAGAACAGGCCCGACTTTGTACATGGAGTAGCGGTAGGAGAAGTGGCTGATGTCCTGCAGCGTGGTGCCGCACGGCAGCTTGTGGCCGATCTCCGCCATGATGGTGTACGCGAACTGCTCCATGCGCTTCGGCGTGCCGCCCATACACACGAACTGAAAGCAATCCGGTCAACTGTAAACTGAACTCTAATTTTAAACCTATTTTAACGGCTCACTACAGAGCCGAGCCGCTGTTGCTTAGGCCAAAAAGGTATCCAAATTAGTCAATTAAGAAATATTTTCTTACTCTGAGGTCCATCCGTGTCTAATTTAATTAAGCCTTAAATTAAATATTCACAAATAGTCGTCAATAGGCAAGATCCAGCTGGGATATTCTCTAACTTCTGAGTATTAAACACGTAATATAATTAACATCAAATCAACAACAACCGCATTTTTCGTATTCCGAAAAACTCATTGTTAACGAAAATCACAATCATATACACTGGTCACAATTTTGATCAATCAGCAGTAAATTAATATTGAATACTAAATAACGTGCCTTAAGAATTACAAACAATAGCTAATTGATAATATTCGTGTAGTTGGTAATTTACGTGATCGAAGTATCAGGCTTATTCATGTTAGAGAATAAGCCTGATACTGATGTCGCGATATTATCCCTTTAGGAACAAGCCTAATTGTTTGTTTTGTATAACTCGTGCGCATTAACTGGACACTTCGCTACCAAACACAGTACAAACATCATTCGAGCCAAGTGTCGGGTACTAAAATAACAGCTAGCTTATCAAACGCATGGACCAAGTTTCTGTACAACGATAGCGATTTTTTAAGACAATAAATAAATTAAAATAGGGATGATGACAGTTTTTTAAATTGTATATAAATTAAGAGTATGCTAATAGTAAAGCAATTTTGTAAAAGGAACGGGGTATCTGCGATAATTACTTTCGGAGCTACAGGGATTTAAAGTGTCAGATTTGACATACAAAATGGCACGAACTAATGACGTCGTAGGTAATGTAATGATCATTAGATTTGTATGTGCGTTCAAACAAAATTACTAATATCTTTGTTATTTATAGTTCATATAATAAAAAATGTCACATTTAATGTAAGGTAGCTAAAACTGTATGAATTTTCATCTAATTACAATAAAGATTTTTAATATATTTTGAAATTTTATAATCTCATTTATTTTGCAAATATCCAGACAATCTTTGCTTTTTATGTATAAATTAGTTAACATTGACCCTATTTACCCGAATGTATTATAAAAATCAATTTATTCAAACCTAGTCATCATCCCCATTCTTCTATATCTGTCTAGTGCTTATTATTGTTAACATTTTTCCAACAGTTCACGGGATATAAATTGATATGGGAATTACAAGCGGAAGTTATAAGTAATTAATTATTGATTGATAATGGGGTCATATGTTTGCAAGGTAAAGAGCAAACTCGACATGCACTTACGTCATTGTGCGTATTTGATCAATAACAATACGTAACGCTTTAATGAAGTATTTATTAGTAATAGTATAATTAGCTGTAATCAGATAAAAGTCCGTGACCTTAACCTTAAAAATTCATATTACTATACACATTAATTCACCTATGTAATGTAGCTACGAAGTCTCAGACCAATTATAGAAGGACCTGTATAGCACCCATAGTCACAAACAAAATTGTCTGTCATTTTCTGAGGAAAACGAGCTTAGATTTTGTATATATCTTATACTAAACTAGAAGTTTTTGCCCGTTTTTTACACAATTCAATTACACAAAAAGGTATTTTTACGGAGCTCTTTAACCGACGAACACGATTACAACTATTTAACATCGATTCTATAGAGACAGTTTTTATAATCGCATTAGATCGTTGATCATATACTTTGACAGAAAAGTAACGTCTAGCGAGGCAGGTCCTATACAATAATTGGTCTGAGTACGAAGTAGTCTTTCTTCACGAGTTATTTTGCAACATAGTAGATACTGCTTGTTGCAGTTCCCAAAACAGATAGTTAGCAGTTGAGAAGCAACCGATAAGAAACTTTGTAAGAACAATTAGGTGGTTAAAGTCAGAAATCTTGCTGATGTTTGAAAAAATATTGAAGTATTATATTCATAACTTACCTTAACGTCACCGAACATTTCGATGAGATCGTGCGAGCCGCTGCCCAGTGCCAAGTGGTAGAGGATGTCTTGGTCCATGAGCTCGATGTTCGGGTTGCGGAGGCGTACCGTGCCATCGGGATATCTAAGCAGACAGAATCCTCTGAATCATATTCATTGTTTTATAATGTTAACTATCGAAAATAACGATTACAAGACATACAAAGTCAAATATACTTTACAGTAAGCTAAGGCAAACGAAAAATTGAGAACCTACATTATTTTATTATTGTGTTGAATCAATAACACTTTATAATTATACAATGTTGCGAATTGTGACAAATGTATTCTTTATTTTGTATTTATATAGTATTTTAGTTGTTATTAATTATAAAATCCGAAAAGTGTAGGTTAGGTTACGTGGTAGGACTATTGTCGTATAAACTCCTAGCACAAACTTATGAATTTGTTGAAGAGGAAAGGGGCCTAGATAGGTAACTACCCATAATTTCGGTGTACCTAATTTAAAAAAAGAACGTCAGTTTGTGTACCTACCTAGGCAATTCTTTTAACTTTAACATCGTCCCCAGTATGTAAAAAGGGGTATCTACCAAATTTATTCGTCCCTTCAAGTGATCATAACTCACTGTGTACGATTTTTCAGCTGCTTAGTTGTCCACAGAAAAAAGTAGTGCATAACGCGGTCTTTGGTGGAGGATACGCCTCCTTGCCTAAAACACCTCTACAAAAGGACAACCTCTCATTCTCATCCAAAAAGGACAACCTCTCATTCTCACCCAAAGGATTCTCATACATTTTTGTCAGTGAACTCAATTCCCATAATCCAATAAATAACCCAAATTCGCTAAATAAAGATGTACTATTTTTTATAATTTAAGCGAATACGATGGAAGAATGAAATAAAATGGCGGCAGACGGTTAATTTTTAGAACGTTTTATATAAACCAGGTTATATAAAAGGCTTATATAAAACGTTATATATTTTATATTCTCGATCCCTATCAATATTATACATATATGCGAAATTAAGTTTGTTTTTTGGTGTGTTTGTTACGTTTTACTTAATTAGTCGACCGGTCATCATGTAATGGTACAGAACAGAACATAGGGTAATTAATTATAATTAAGAATTCCATATGGAAAATACTTTTGCAAACAAACGACTTTTACCTGAAAGTGTTTTACATTTGGAGAAATGTCAAATTGATTAAAAGTAACAACCTAACGCTACTGTCATCCATTTTGTTAACTGCGATCCCTTGGCCTTCAAATTCCTCGTCATCAAAAACTTTCCTGTGCGGTTGGTGACCATTGCGTTGCTCTGCTGAATGCCATCCATTGTTTTGTACACGTACAGAATGTCCGTTAGAATTCGCAGAACTCGTCTGAGGCATCGTGACGTCCGGGAATAAGGACTGGTGAAAAATTAAAAAATAATAAATGAAACTTTTTTGTTCATGACCTCCCAAGTATAAGTGGATATCATAGATTTACGATTCGGTACAAGTACCTAATAGATCGGTGATGCGAAAGAAACAACGTAATGACTACAGTATGTTAGAGGGAATAGACAATAAGACAACAGTCAAACACCCCGAGGCCAACGCGGCCTTATCAGTAAGTGCGCGCAATTTAAATACAGCTATTTTTTATCCAGTTTTCATGTTAGAACTGTATTAATGTTTATTTAGTAGAACAACTAAAGTGGTATAGTGTGCAGTGCCTGGATGTAGATCATCAAAAGAGAAAACCCCTAAAATTCTACTTTTCACGTGTAAGTAACTTGAAATGTGCACTGCACATTTTAGAGTTATTATAAAAGGTTTGTATACAGGTTAGTAGGAAAAATATTGCATTTTACTAAATCAATGGTGTAAATACATAGGAATACCAGTAGAAAAAATATTAAATACGTGAATTTTTACTATTGTTGAAAACAATCAATCTATAGAGATGTGATTGACACAATCGATAGTGAAAGTTATCGATAGGGTTCCTATATCGAGTTAATTTTTCACAAATCTTATATTAACCATGACTTTGTTGGGATAAACAATATCCTTTATGTAATTTATAACAACTGTGTTTTCTAAAGTGCTTACTACGTACCCATTCACATGATTCTAAAACACAATCGAACTTTTTTTTTTAAATAGCTCGTTCATAGTAAGTTCCATTAAACTCTGTCCAGCCATTTCAGAGATGCCTGTATTTTTTTTAAAAAAAAGCTCGATTGTGTTTTAGAATCATGTAAATGGGTAAATAGCAGGTTTAGAATCATGTAAATGTGTAAGTTCCGTTAAAATCTGTCCAGCCATTTCAGAGATTAGCCTGTATTTTTTTAAAAAAAAGCTCGATTGTGTTTTTAAAAAAAAGCTCGATTGTGTTTTAGAATCATGTAACTTTACTTCAGAAAACACAGTTGTTTTGAAACACATTTTTTTTTATTATATACAAGTTAGCCCTTGACTACAATCTCACCTGATGGTAAGTGATGATGCAGTCTAAGATGGAAGCGGGCTAACTTGTTAGGAGGAGGATGAAAATCCACACACCTTTTCAAATCCTACACGACATCGTTCCGGAACGCTAAATCGTCTTTGTCGGTAGGGTGGTAAGTGGTAACTAGCCACGGCCGAAGATTCCCACCAGCCAGACCTGGACCAATTAAGAAAATCTCTCTTGGCCCAGCCAGGGATCGAACTCAGGACTTCCGTTTTGTAAATCCACCGCGCATACCACTGCGCCACGGAGGCCGTCAATAAAATTGCAGTGCCTGCCTTTACTACTCTTCTTACTACTTACCTATTTACATGATTGAATTGATATTATAAAAATACAAAATGAAAAATATTTAATTCTACAATTTACCATGTCTTCTTTTATTTCAGATTCCCGAAAAATAAAGTTGTTCGACAGTTAAGGCTCAAAGTAATCTAGGGAAGACTGGATTCCTAAGATTTATTCAAAAGTATGCAGCATATTAAAACAAAATGTTTTTCTTATAACACCACACAAAGAGCAAAGCTGCGTTCTGGTACTGTACCTACATAATTAATGTCGGTATGTTAATTCGAAAATGATGTATCCTCAACTTCACGCCTGCCTTATGTGCAGAAATATGAAGATTTAGAGCTTATTATTACCTATCAGTTATAATAACCGGAGCCATTATGTCGCCGTGATTAACTTGATAACAAAAAATGACTCGAAATACCAATTTCCAACCTAGGAGTGAGAAATTCTTATGAATCTACAATCATTATCAGCATATAAATGCTGCACTGTTCGGCACACGCACAGCAGGCATCCGTTGTCACAGCGTTGCCGCTTTAACGCATGTTAGCTGGTTAAAACTATGCCTTTCAGATGAGAATTTAACCCAGACCTGGTGATCCGTAGTCGAACATTAAATAAATTGATAATAATGTCTCTTATGAATCACTTTTTATTTTTGCAGGTTAAATTCAAACCAAAGCGCAATGCTTCATTTTAGTTTTTATAAATACTTGTTTATCCCCAATTCTTCTAGGTATTGCAACAAATGTTTTCTATACGGAAAATAGACCTAGAAAGAAAAAAAAATTAAGAAAACTATTGATATTAAAACTAAAATGACTTTTATATTGTAGGTGTATGTATAGTGAATGTGTTTTAGAATGTCTTATTTACATAATACGTAAATAACACGATAATACGCAGCATGTAATAGTTTTGCTATTACAGACAAACACTTCAATTTTATTAATACCGATAATATGTAGATATTGATAATGAAAAATGTCACTTTGGATGTGAGTATGTTATAAAATATTATTTTAATAATAATTATAAAATCCGTTACGATATGTTTAAGTGTTTTTGAAATTGTCGAAGTGAGTAAGTCCAACTAATGACCTCCTTTTTTAAAGCTAGTTAATAAAAAGCGAATAATTTATCGTTTTATTTATTTTTCAATATAAAATTATTAAGTAAATTTCAATAAAATCATACTCCCTATGGGAAGCAACGTCAATAAAACTCGTAATTACAGTGTTGTCGCGATTTACTATAATGCCGATCTCTATTCTTTCATTCGTTTCAGTTTTGGCCACCGGGTTAGAAAAGTTTGTGACATTATAAGTAATAACTTTACGAAAGCCAAGGTGACGGATGACCTATTATCGAGTATCGATAACAATTAATGCATGCACATTAAACACATAGAACATTTCATTTTTCGTCCCTGACTTCGTTATTTGACAGCCCTTCTTGTACATTATAATTCTATGGTGGATATGATGTGTAAAGACTAAAGTTTGGCTAATGAAAGTAGAGACTGAAATCGTCCGCCAATTTAAATTTTTTTAATTTGTTTAAATGATTTTTTAAATTTGGCGGGCAATTTTAGTCTTGACTTTCATTAGCCAAACTCTAACAAATATTGTGGATGACTAACAAGGTAAACATTAATGCTTGTACAGCTGATAATATATTATGTAGGAACTCCCCCACGAGAAATATGTTTACGAAGAAAAATACGTATTAGGAAGAAAAATACGCTTATAAGTCGCAATCACTTATATGTTAAGATATTTTTGTTTAAAATCATAGTTATGACGTAAGACGTAAACATATAAGTAGGTATATTTCATTACTAAAACAATATCAGCTCTTTATCAGAGGTCAAAAATTTAAGCGATACCCCACATGCAATAATAATTGAAGAATGTTGGCAAACAATTCGATCAAGGTTACTGAGATGCTGTTTCATAATATCAATCTACCTACGATTCTATGTACCTCAAATCTACGATCTCAGCGAAGCACAACTAGTACCTAGACCTACGTACTTATAATATAAAGAATAAAGATAAGATTGTTTGTTTGTTTGCATTGAATAAGCTCCGAAACTACTGAACCGATTTAAAAATTCTTTCACTGTTGGGAAGCTACACTATCCCCGGGTGCTATAGACTATATTTTATCCCCGTATTCCTACGGCACGGGAACTACGCGGGTTAAACTGCGTCTCTTAGTTATATACGAGTATGTTATACAGTCGTATAGAACTAAGAGACGCCATAACGCATTTTAAAAATTATTTATGTAGTCCCCAAATAAATTACATGATGTAATGTAAAGACTGTCTAATTTTGGATTATTTAAAACTAGGGATTCGTGAAAAAAGAGTCTCAAGACCACCATAAAAACCAAAATTGCATCATTAGAAATCTAATTATGGTGCAATTTTAACAAAAAAGGCAGGTTTTTCACGATAATAAATTCTATCCTTTCAATATTTTCTTAACATTAGCGTGAGAAATGCAGTACATATCAAATATTAAAATAAACTGATAGACATCCACTTACTTTTGTAATTAAATTAACTTGAATTTTTCAGTTTAATTTTTATTACGTAAAAATATCATAGAAAATGTAAAAGCTTACCTGATAAACAATAATTAAACAACAATATTTAGTATGATTTTTTCACTCAACACAAATAACACCACAGGTAAACTCTCGCACGCAATGCAACCGCTCTACAATAGCGTCGTGAGACCACAGCTTCCCAATCACAATTGCGAATACTGAATAGTCATAGTCGCGAACATGCAACTAAGCAATTATACGTCTACTCATACCTCGCTCACTACACAGTGTAACATGAAATGAATGAGATTTAGTTTACTATGACTATGCATTCCTCGGAAACGCTATATTCCTATTCATGGCTTAAATGACCCGTAACAAAAAAAAAACCAATCAATCATTTAACGTTATCCTTTGAAACGATCGCTGTATCAAAAAATGTTTTTGTCCCGTTTTTTACAAGATCATTGGCATTCCATTATCTCCATGATTATACTTACCTTCGTTCGGGTCAATGGAACAGAATAAGAATCAGGTTCTATTCTAACCTATATGAGTTATTGGCATTTGCCGGTATTTTTAAAAATATAAATTAGAAACAAGGATGTACATTAACTAATTTAAACTATCTTAAGTGTTATTCATGACTAAGGGCCCCGTATGGGTTCAAAACTAGTCGGGCATACACCGGCCTTATATCACGTGAGTTTTAGCCGTGTTTCATAATCAAAGAAGAATAGCATTATTAGTTTTCGTGTTTTCCTACGGGGATGAAGTAAAAGCTTCTCTTCCGTACCGCTGAATTTGCCATAATTATGCAGTTTCCTTTACATTACGAATTGGTTACGAATACTTCCTTACTAATATAAATATCTGAATCGAGTGGATCTAGTAAATGTAAAATCGTAAGGTCATATCATACCTATGTAGTTACGTACTTAGAATCTTAGACATACCTACGCCTACATACATTCTAATGATCATTATCAGTTCTTACGATATAAAAGTACTACGTCGCGAATACTCGCAAGAGAGTTGTAGAAATTAAAGGTCATTCCTACCACAGAATACATATGTACAAGTAGTCATATGTACCTACTAATAATGATCGTTAGAGTACAGTGCGGAAATTGCTACAAAAACTAAGAAGGCAACAAATAGACGTAATAACCTACTTTCGCTTTTGTACCGAATGGACAATTGGTATTAAATACAATCGATAGTTTGTTATTTTTTATTTCGATGATTAACTGAGTACGGTTTCTGTGCTTATTGGTGATTTTTTTTTATTGTTTACAAGTTAGCTTCTGACTACAATCTCACCTGATGGTAAGTGATGATGTAGTCTTAGATGGAAGTGGGCTAACTTGTAAGGAGGAGGATGAAAATCCACACCCCTTTCGGTTTCTACACGGCATCGTACCGGAACGCTAAATCGCTTGGCGGTACGTCTTTGCCGATAGGGTGGTAACAAGCTACGGCCGAAGCCTCCCACCAGACAGACCTGGACCAATTAAGAAAATCTTCATCGGCCCAGCCGGGGCTCGAACCCAGAACCTCAGTTTTGTAAATCCACCGCGCATACCACTGCGCCACGGAGGTCGTCAAATATAACATCCTAACAATAAAGCAGGTATCAGTTTATGCACAAGTTAGGCTGTGTCCCCAGTAAGCAAACTGTCAGCGGCCGACTGAGTGAGCCGCAAATTTGCAGCGAACTGAAATTTGAGTTAGCTGCAGACTCAAATCAATTTTCGTGCGTCGCAAGCAAACTTGAGAGAGTTAGCCGCTTATTTAGCCGACCGACTTAATTATCACTTTACTTTTGTTGTACGAAGGGAGTGGTTGTGTTGGTCACGATGGATATTTTTGAAGTAATTGGTATCTTAGAAGCGCTGAAAGAGGATAAAAGGAAGCACTGGGTTCACCCATTATTCAAGAAAAGGTTGAGCATTGGACAATTTCACACTCTTTATCCAGAACTAAGGAAACATCCAGAAAAATTTTACGACTATTTCAATATGACTTCTCATACATTTGATGAATTGCTTAAATCTATAACCCAGTACATAGCTAAAAATAATATCACAAGAGATACATTATGTCCCGAAGAACGGCTTACTATAACTTTGAGGTAAGTAAATAATTAACGCTTTAGGATTTTAAAAAAATATGTTATTTTTATTGTAATACAAAGTCACTTTCGCATTTATAGTTTTTAATTTAACAATCACTTTTCAAAGTTACTGTATTATTTAAATTGAATTAAGAACATATATGGTAACATTAAGTTGGTAACCTGTCATTCCTCATCTTCAGTGTGGTTTGAATCGCCTCGCAATATTGCTTCTATGTCTTCTATTTCCGCTGAAGAACCTGTAGAGCTATGTGATGGACTGTTTCGAGGGTAGTTTTGCACATTTGGTGTACTGCTGCTTCCACTCGCATAGCCATACTGATGTGGGTACTGGTAGGCATTCGTCCATCCAGTTAGCATCATACCACCGTCATAATTATTATGTACACTATATTTTATATTTTTAATAATTTTCATCACTTCGAACCGAAATTCAAAATTCTGTGTTGGGGACATTGTCTTCATTTCCGGTAAAATATTTAGTAGAAAGTTCATATCTGGATCGTTTTCTCTTTTTTTTTCCATCGAGTTAATTAGGGCTTCTTGAAACACAGTCATCTTTTTTGGTCTTCTTGAAACACAGTGATCATTTTCATCTAAAATAGCGCTACTGTCGCTAGACGTCTCGGCGCTAATATTGCCAGATGTCTGGTTGCTAGCTCTAGAAACATTTAAAAACTGTAACATGTCCAAGTATGGTGTCTTGCGTTTTTTTGTTGCGCCACTTCCGCTTTTGACTGAGGAATCCTTATTTTTTTCTCTGGTGTGATAGTCGCGCAAACCCTTCCATTTTTTTTGTAGGTCTTTTACTGAAACAGAAATAATCGGTAGTTCAATATTCTTTCCAGATTCTTGTCAAGTGGACTAAGTTACAGAAAAATTGCACAAGAGTTTCTTGTTGGAAAATCGACGGTATCGAAAATAATAAGTGAAACTGCATGCATTATATGGGATATTTTACAGCCACAGGAAATGCCGGAACCTTCTGAAGAATTGTGGCTAGAAATAGCAAAACGATATTATAAAAAAACCAACTATCCTAATTGTATAGGATCTATCGATGGCAAGCATATCCGTATTAGAAAACCACCAAAAAGTGGGTCTAACTATTTTAATTATAAGAAGTTCTTCTCAATTGTTCTGTTAGCCGTAGCAGATGCAAACTGTTCTTTTATAGCTATTGATGTAGGTGCTTGCGGACGAAATGCTGACAGTAATATATTTAAAGAAAGTGGTTTTGGCAAAAAATTGGCGTGTGGGTCTCTGAAGATTCCTAACTCAACTAAATTGCCTAATTCAAATGGATTGCCCCAACCTTTCGTGTTTCTTGGAGATGAGGCATTTGGATTACAAAAGCATATCTTGAGGCCTTTTCCTAATAAAAGTTTAAATAAGGAAGAGCGAATTTACAATTATCGTCATAGTCGAGCTAGGAGATGCGTGGAATGTGCATTCGGCATCCTAACAAGCAAATGGAGAGTTCTGCATACACCGATCGCTACTAATGTGAATACAACCATCGCTATCGTAAAAGCCGTTTGTATTTTACATAATTTTGTCATAGCAAGAGAACAAGCACAATATGCACATATTTCGCGACGTACCTCAACAACTCTTACAAGTTCAAGGAGCCAAATTATTACTGTATCAAATTCTGGAAAAACAACAAGAGAAAACTTTAAAAACTATTTTCTTAACGAAGGAAAGCTATCCTGGCAAGAGAAATATTTGTAAGTTGTAGCTACAGGAAGAAATAGTGTAACGGAGTGTGTAAAGCCGTAAATACTATGTAAATTATGATACTTTGTTTTATGTAGTGAGTGATACAAGTATATTGTTGAATAAATAATAAATTCATTAGAATGGAACTTACTTCTTTTTTGTTTAGTGTTTTCTTCTAAGTTTTGCCAATCATCGTATATAATTTCAGCGACTTCATTCCAATTGCTCTGCTTTAATACTCTGTTGCTGTATTCTTCACTCGACATGTTCCATATGCATGGTCTATTCTGTATTTCACTAATGAACCTTTCCGTATCAAAGGACATCTTGGATTTTCAGTGATGTGTGTGTGCGTTGAGATTAGTTAGGTGCGATGCAAAAAAACACGTCCTAACACGATGATAGCTTTTTTCCAACTATCCGAATAATCAGTTTGCGGCAAACTGAGTCACTACGCCCGGCGAACAACCAATCGCCGCCGCCGACTGGAACCGGTTTTGGTGGGAGTCGGCCGCTCACTAAGATAGTCGGCGCGCGTAACGCTGCAAACTGCGTACAGTGAGCGCAAAACTAGCAAACTGTGAACACGCCATTTGAAATATATGGAAGGGCGTACTAAACCGATACGCCGCTAACTCAGTTGGCCGCTGACAGTTTGCTTACTGGGGACACAGCCTTACTGAACACTACGCTGCCACAGTAAATATGCGCTCTTGGAATATTTTATCTAATGATATTTTTTGCTCAAGCCTAGCAGAAAGCTGTAGATCAGCATAAAGTATGTACCTAAATCAAAAATGTAAATAAAATCTTGAAAAATATTTTTTTAGAGTACCTCCGCTACATGTAAAGTGGGATTGAATATTTTTTACTCATTTATATCATAGCGTAAGGTATTGTTAGATAGGACTTTGAAATATATGAGGGGTCTTCTAACAATATTTTTTGATTTTTTAAGGGATCCGATTGTAAAATATTAAGCTTGTAAAATCTATCGGCTAAACGTTGGAAAAAGTTCGGATGCGTGAAAAAGTTTACGAGAGTAGGATATTTAATGATATTATAATAAAAATAATAATAATAAAAACTTACTTCAATAAGGATTTTAAAAACTGCGTTCATTACACAATATCTTGCGCTCAGCTCCCTCGGCCGTTATGCGCTGACCCCAAATTGTAGATTTGAACTTCATATTCATATACCAATCTACCAGCACTGCCCTTGGCTTTGCATATTTAAATGGGCGACCTACCTTTTACCGTTGAATGACCGTGTACATATGAGCAGATAGGACGGTTTTCTTTCTTAACTTGCAGCCCTCATTCGCACGTGAGCTTTTTAACAAACTTTAAAAAAGCGTTCAAACATAGTATAGGTAAAGTTAAATAAAGGTCAATTTCCAACGGACAAAATTTAAAATGCGACACTGCTAGAACAAAGCGTATCGTTTTACAAACGCACGCCAGCGTATAAAACACGACGATTTTTTTTCTAGCCGTGTCCCACACTTTCCCAAGTATAGCGACACATCTTGGGAAATTGGCATTGGAATGCATTTGTTGTATCTGACCGCTTTTAAACGTCCGTTAAAAAAACTCTCGTGCGAATGAGGGCTCAGAGTTACCTACTGCTTTTAGATTCACCAAAAAGATAAAGCAGCTTCGCATCAGCAAGCTGCGAGTCCCTGCACTTTCTGTTTCAGAACAGTGTTACCAATAATCTACCCTGTAAATCTTTTACCATGTCACCATACTACCAATTAGTTGGTTTTCTCTGGTCAGCAACTTGATAGTCGGTCTATCTCTAAATGTAGTAAAATAGGTAGGGCTCTGCTCTGTCCACAATGCTGACCCAATGCGGATTGGCAGACTTCACACGCGTAGAGAATTAAGAAACTTCTCTGGTAGGTATGCAGGTTTCTTCATGATGTTTTTTCCTCAGCGTTACAGACACGAGACATTTAATTTCTCAAAATGCACAGAACTGAAAAGTTGGAGGAGCATGCCCCGTACCCAATTCGAACCTACGCCCTCCGAGTTGAAGGCAGAGGTCATATCCACTAGGCTATTACGTCACTCATATGAGTATAGCTAGGTAAATATGCGTATTTAGGGAACTCCAAATGTGAATATGAATAATACCATCAAAAGCATCAGGTTATTAGTTTTCCTTATTCCTTTTCTGTTGCGTTTATAATTTGCGGTCGGGTTTTCAATTTCACATCATTCAATAAGTAGGTAAATGTTGTATTAATAAAAAGCATTAGCATATCTAATTACTGCCTCCGTCGCAGTGGCAGTGGATAACTTCATAGATGCAAAAAGTAGGTAGGTATAGTACCTACAGTGAGGACTCATTAAGTAAATAATTAGATACCTACCTACTTATACATTGGAGAAGGAATTTTCTATTTTGTATAATCAGTGCCTTCTCAAATTAAAAACTCTCAAATTTTATGTTTGTTTGTCCTTCACTCCAAGATCACAATTGGTTTAATTTCATTTGATTTGGTATTTTAGTGGAGGTAAGGTGCGGGGGGGCTTGTTTTAACAGGGGTAGGTTTTAAACCTAGCAATATAAACGGCATTTTGGAGATCAACATGAAAGACGAATACGTTGCCTAAGTATATAAACAACAAGTTTAGAATTGCAGGAGACAATTATGTGCAGAAGTTTAAAATTTGTTAATACAGGCCCCCTGTTCCCCTACCTATTATTCTACTATTATTCTACTGAGTTCTACTAGTAAGAAATATTTTTTTTTGTTTTTTTTATTTTAATTTATTTTGTTTTTCTTTTTATTTTAAATTATTTTTCTTGTTTATTTTAATTCTTTTACAATTTAGCCCTAGACTACGATCTCACCTGATGATATAAGTGATGTAGCAATCTATAAGATGGAAGCGGGCTCACTTGTTACAGCTAGGATGAAAATCCACACCACTTTTGGTTTCTCCAAAATCACAATTGACATCGTACGAGAACGCTAAGTCGCTAGGTGGTACGTCTTTGCCTGTAGGGTAGTAACTAGCCACAGCCGAAGCCTCCCACCAACCAGACCTGAACCAATTAAGAAACCTCAATCGGCCCAGCGGTAGATCGAACCCAGGACCTCCGTCTTGTAAATCCACTGCGCATACCACTGCGCCACGGAGGCCGTCAATTTGAAACAGTCATTGCAAAAACCTAGCTGAGTTTCTTGTAGAGTTTTCTCAGACCAAGGAGCCAACATGGCATTCAAAAATCAAAATGAACGTATTTGGATAAGTAACCGAAATTTGACTTTGACAACTAGTTCCGGTATTGATTCTATAGCTTCAAGGTTGAACAGGATTTTAAATAACGAGAGAGTACCACAAATTGTTAACAATTTACGAGTAACTTATATTGGCAACATTAAATATAAATAAGTACCTACTCATGTATATTTTTATCATGTGTGCAAAATAAACACATCATACAAGATTAGATACGCATAATTTTGCGCTACTCAGAATTAGCCTAGTAGGTATGCCCGTCCTTTCCAGTGTCGCATAGTACAATTTGTCCTATATATGCCTCTTCATTTGCCTACACCTTAACTAGGTTAGCAGTTTCAAGAGGTCGAATCAAGTTCACCTAGTTTCAGACTTCAGTCTTTTGTGCCTAACTGTTTTTGTTTACCGAAGCAACAATGCCTTTGAACGTAAGTCTAGGAAAACGCAAGTTACGAGTAAAGAAGTACTTTCCTGTTCAGCCAATTAAGTAATTAAATATCTAGTTTCTAGATAATTCTGAAAAATATTAATACATTTGTCACAACTCACGATACGTCGTTATATTTTTTAATGACCTGATTCAGTATCTTAATACATATTTTATATAGGCACTTTAATAAATAAATAAAATCGTGTGTATCGTATAAGTACCTATATCTGCAAACGTTACTGTATTTAGTATATCTTTTATTATGTACATAGATATTCCATTTATATAACAGCTCTAAGTAATGGCCGTCGTCTAAGTAATACTGAAATGTTACTTACTCGTCGCGGAGTTCGTCGTTGTCGAAGGACATCGTTGGAGATACACTAACACTACACTATTGTATAATTGGATTGTCGGTAACAAGTGTGTAGGCGGATCGATGAGTGCAGCGACCTTAGCAAATGCTGCGCGACTGTGGAGACGACGGCCCGGCTTTTCTGACCAACTTCGACAGGGCGCGGATGCGTAGAAAAAGCTTGCGCAGTTGCTTACAAAGAGAAAATTTGATTCCCCCTAACCCAATATGCTCGTACTTATTAAGGTTAATTCACTTTCTAACATTATTTATCGGCGTACGTGTTATGTTTGAGAATTAAATTCAAAAAATCAGTATCTACGAAGGACTAAACCGTATCATCACGGTTAAGCAGATAAAGGAGTTACTGCCGATAATATTTAAAAACTATTCTTATCAAACGCTAATACCTATCAGTTAGATATTAGCCAGTTAATTTTTAAGCTAAGATGCTTATCTAGTCACTCGCGTAAATATATTATTTTCCGATAATATTCTATAGTTTTACTCGTACCTATGCACTTACTCATAAGTCTGCATATTATAATTATTGCTTTTATATATTTGGCTAATTAATCTGTAGACTAAAGTAGCAAGACGTGTTGTGTTTGTCGTAGAATTTACCTAGAGCCGTGCTAGAGTTCGCTCGGAAAACTGCTGCCAAGCATATTTATACGACTAAGCAGCACTGCTATATTCCTTTCTGAAGGGTATGCTGTAATTTACTGGGGCATAATTATGCTTCAGGTTGACCCTACGTCCATCAACATGGAGCATACTTAATGAGTATAATGTCAGAAATACTTTACTTTCCTTAATGATTTATAGCCTCAATTGCAGCAGCAGCTATGTGGTAAAGGGGCCGGTCAATCTCGGGGGGTGTTCATCACCCGGCCTATCCCTGCCCTCTGGACTGTTGAACCCACTCCTAACACAGTATTTTCCGAGTAATTGCAGTGGAACGAAAATATTGGTCATATTTAGATATGGCATTCTTTGAAAAATTAATACTAAAACGCCAATATCTTTAGATTCAGACATTCAGTGTGTATTAGCTAATAACAATCTCGATCATTTCAGCTTTCTAACAAAATAAACCTCATTAATTCGTTTAGTTTTAGACGCAAGAATCCCACGACATACCTACTACACACGTAAAATTTACAACACCCGACGTCTTTACGTCTATAATCTAAAAAACGACTAAGTCCCGACGAGACTAAATTCCCTTATAGCATCACAGGGCCTAACCTTATTATTTCTTTAGAGGCAACCTTACCCTATATACTGTCAAGAACAAGAAAATTGATATTACAAGTGTATAAGCTCCATAAGATGCAGTCTACTACTATAACCTCAGACCAATTATAAAAGGATCACTGATCATTATCGCACCCTTATTCACGAATAAAATTTTCTGTAATTTTCTGAGGTAAAGGATCTTATAGATTTGGCTTTATCATTTACTAAATTATAAGTTTTTTCGTTTTTTACATTAGTCAACTACATAAAAAGTTATTTATACGGAGCTTTTTAACTAACGAACACGATTGCAACGATAAAACATCGATTCTATAGAGGCAGTTATAATTGCATTAGATCGTTGATCATATGCTTTGACAGAAAAGTAGCGTCTAGCGACGCAGGTCCTATACAGTATTGGTCTAAGACTATAACATACGGGCTTAATATAATATACAGTACAGATAACGATTTTAATACAATTATTTCCAAATACTTTAACAGGTACGATAAATAAATAGATATTGAATGCTTAAACACTTTATTGGAAATAGGTTTACATACCAATACAATGGCAATAACACATTATAATATTTATATATTGTAGGTATCATTTGAAAATGGTTGTTAACATCGAGTAGAAAAAAACGAATGAGCTAGATGTACAAAATACATTGAAAATAAAACTCCCAATACATTTCATTTAGATAAAGGTGTAGATTAGTGTTAAAAATATACCGATTAAACTTAAAAACTAAAAAAAAAAGAAATAAGGAGTAAAAACTTAAATCTAAGCATTTAATATTACATGATATGTTAAAAATCATAAATCCTAAAGAACTGGCAAGGCTGTGAAACCTTATTATCTCTTATAGTTCGAAGTAAGAATCAACAATCCAACAAAGAATATCTCATTTATTTAAATTTAATCATGTTTCTTTTATACTATTATCTTCTATTTAATTTTATTCTTGTACATATTTTTATGTTTTTACTGTATTTATTTATGTATACGAATTATTGCATATGTTTTTTCTCAATTTACGCTAATATTTTATCGTCTTTGTTTGTAGGTACTTGTATTTAATATATTTATGAATACAGATATGTATATCATGTCGACATGATTTTTATTGTTATTAATATTATATATTTATATAATAAAGTGTTTAAAACGAACAGATTAAAATACTTAGGAGTTCAATTTTCAGAAGACATTTTTATAGAGTAAAGCTGGATTAAAAAGAAGGAAGAAAATAAAATAATTTATAACCCTGGTGGGCTCAACGTAATAAAAAAAAAAACAGGGAATTTCTGGTTGAAACATTCGCAAATTGCATACCGCTTTATCGAAAAAATGCGGACTTTAAGAGATAATAACATCGCACAAGTACATGTAACAAAAAAATACACACAGCCGATCCTCCTCTTTATCAGAAGTCGGTAAAAAATAGCGCCAATAGTTCATTAATAAAATAGTAAAATTAATACAATTTACTATTGAAATACACATGGATACCTAAAAATGCGTGCGAAGCGGAGTACAGAAAAAAACAACTCAGTACGTTATTGACTAGTAAACGAAACATACAAAACAATAGAATCATTTGGAAATGCTTAGGAAGGTCACTCACAGTCCTATTTGTTACTAAAACCTACTAGAACACAGCTCATATGACTATACTTAAAAAATAAGTTTATACATTAGAAAATGAATATTTACACACTGGCGAGACAAAACATATTGTTTTTTAACTGCAATCAAATCATAAAGCTATACACACAGAGTAAACCAGAAAAAGGGTAAACCACATCGAATCGTTCGTGGTAGCGTCACACCAATCATATCATAGGTTCCCTTGGTTTGAACAAGAGTTTTCTATTTAAAATAAATAAATTTATTTGTTTATTTATTTATGTATAACCCGCGTAGTTTCCGTAGGAATAAGGGGATCAAATATAGCCTATAGCACTCGGGAATAGTGTAGCTTCCAAACAGTGAAAGAATTTTTCAAATCGGTTCAGTAGTTTCACAGCCTATTCAATGCAAACAAACGAACAATAAAATCTTTCCTATTTTTAATACTAGTATAGATAATTGATGACGGTAAAAGTATTTATCCTGTCTTATGCTGGCTGCGGGCTGCCAATAAGTAAACTAAATTCATATTCGTCTTTTACAAGTAGTCTTGGTTTAAGCCCTGTTAAAATTACAAGTGTGTCTCTGTCTCTCTACTGCCGGTCCGCAGAAGCAGAATCTACTTAGAAGAGGTGACAAGTAGCTCAGTAGTAGTTCTTTAAATAAAATCACATTATACCATTTCTAAAGTAGTTGTAAACTAAGAATACTTGAAACAAATTAATTTTGAATGTTTACTTTAATTATTACAAATAATTTTAACTTTCTGTGTGAAGATGATGGTATCATTTTTGTCATAGCTCATATTATGTCACACACAACAACTCTTGCTCAAACCATCGGATTTCCTTAGGCCGTACAGACTACTTTAGTATTTTAGGCGAGTAGGAACAATTTTTGAATTTACCGGCCAAAAATCGTTCGTAAAGGACCAAAATACTAAAGTAGTCCGAACTAGGCCTTAATGGCAAGGTACATCACCTAAAATTCCAACGCAACTTAACACACATAAAGGTGAACGCACACTTATCTAAGCCTAACGAGTCAAATTTTAGAATCCTGTGCATGAAATCCCATGAAACCTAACACACTTCCCCGTGTTGAATCATCTGAATCTACGTTTATTTTAAGTTTCCTTTTTATACAGAATTCTAAAATTCGTTACGTTCGGCTTTTAAGCCTTAAGATAAGGCTCAATTTACATTAGCACAAAATAGAAGCGCGCCATAATTTACATGTCTTTCGATTTTTTATGCTTAGTAATACGAAGAGACGTACTGTCTGCCAAAGTCTGAGTCGAACAAATGTGCGCGTTACCCCGTGCATTAAGATCTGAGTCATAGCCACTATTTGCTTAGTTGCTATCTAGTTATGCCATGAAATAAATTAATAAGAGCATCTGCATAATGATTATTGAAATATATTAAAAGTTACCAAAGCGTATAAGACAGGAGAACAATTTAATTAGTTTTAAAAATAATCTTTGTAGGTTTCTCCTGGACAATGCGTTTTATGACATAAATGAATTTTTAACTTTGACATATATACATATATACTTTTCAGACAATCAGTGCAGACAACATGTTCCTAGTTACAGAAGGTATTTAAAAAAAAGAATTTAAAAATATATAAACAATTTCCTTTTTTATATATATATTGCATGTTTAGGTAGTTATTTGTAATTTAGTTAAATATTTAGTTACTTTTAGATAATGTAATAGTTATAAATGATTATTTTAAATATTTTCTGCACGTCGCCTGCTATAGTCAGTCAGTACAGTCGGCTACAAACCTTTAGTAATGCCTTCATGTACATTAATAAATCGAAATACAGTACACAAAAGAAACATTTACGTGCTCCAACTCTACGCCAATGTAAATAGACCCTTAGTGAGGAATCACAACAAACTTTAGCACACACACATATCTCACACACACATTGGAATTCACCCATCTAACTTTTTATAACTAATCGAGAACAAAATATTTAGAAGTTAAAGCCGTAGAAATAAGACTTGTTTTTAGTATTTATAATCTGAAACTCTGAATATGAGGCGAGTATTATTAACAATACGTGACTGTACTAACTTAATATTAATGTAATTTAATTTATTAATTGTATTTTAATTTAAAACATTCAAAGATATTCAATATTAAAAGGAAAATTTTTACTACCTAATACATGAAATCTTTAACTTAAAACATTATTTTTTTAAGGACTAAGGTCGCTGCATACGGGACAGCATTGAGGCGTGGACGAGACGGCGACGGAACGTGGTATTACGTAAACAAGGAAAGCAGTTGCGCAGAGAATGTATAGTGCGCGCAAGATAACTCTGCGCGTGGCCAAAATCGGAACTAATCAAAAGTACCGCCATCTTGACGTCTATCTCTATCTATCCCTTGGCGAGTAAAAGAGATCACTAACGCTGGCAACACAATTGCGCAGACTTATCTTGCGCACTCTACCGTCGTTTCATGTCGTCCATTTTATTTACAGTACGATTATTAATTCCGGTCAGTAAAATGACAAGTCACTGAAATGTCATTTTAAAACGATTAATTTACATAAGATTATTAATTTCAGTCGGCAAAATGACATTTCAGGACTATAGCTAAATTTTATGTTGGAAGACAGTGGTTTCCTTCTGCGAAACTGTAATGCAGAAGAAGGAGGCTGCTGAACGGAGCCGAGAACGAGCTGATCCAGGTCGAAGACGGCAGCGGGGGACCGTCCCAGGACGGTCCGTCCAGTATTAGTACGAAGTCAGAGTCGCAAGCGGCCAGAGTGGGGGCTTTGGCTGCTCATAATCCGCGGACACTGGAAGATAGCAGCTTAGAGTGGCACAAGCTGCTATGCGTGGTATGACATCATAAAAATATATATATACTCTTAGACGAGCACTAGAGGCGTAGTGCAACGGATGCACCGGCGAGTTCAAAAGAGATCCCGGAGCATCCCAATATGCACTGAGGGTGGCCACCGAGGGGGTTTTAGTGGTAAGTCCCACATAACCCGTCTTGTCCCCAATAAGTCGGGTATCTCACAAAGATATTTCCCCCCGAAAAAAAAAAAAAAAAAAAAAAAAAAAAAAAAAACACATTCCCGTCCGTGCAGATCACGTTAAGTATGCAGCAACCTTTAGACTTCATTTTCAAACTTATAATAGTTATATTTTTACAAATAAGCGTGACACTGAGTGAGTGAAAATTTCTGCTGAATTTTATTCCTAAAGTTTTTCATGCGACACCTTTTACTATTTATTGGAAGCATTGTTGCGACGATATTAGCGTCTTTTTTTAGTCTAATGTGAATTAGTCACAGTTTTATTCAATTTCAAATGGAATTGTAATCATATAAACTGAGCAACCACAAAGTTCTAAAACCTTTCATTCTTGTACTGCTAGAACAACGAATTTTATTTTGAATTAAGAACGGGAAATTTGTTCTTTAATTAAACAGACTTAGAATAATTCTGTACTTTACAATAGGCTAGTTGAAACTTTTTTTTTAAATGGTCTTAAATTGTCCATTATCGTTCTATTAGATTGCCATAATATACTTGTATGATACATAAAAAAAAAAAAATATTTTTCCGTTGGTTTATATATATATATAGTTTCATGACATCATGTAAACATGTTAACAAACAGTTCAGTGTTTGTCAAAATTATTAGATAATTTATATCCTTTAGTACATCAAGTAACATTGTGACGTCACGAAATGGACGACACCGTTTTTGACGTTTGAAAATTTTATAAAATACATAATTTTTAATTAATTACTATACAAAATTAATATTGTTTATATTAAGTTTGATAAGTGTCAACTACCCTATTGTTTATTCTGTAATTGTGATTATAAAAACTATTGAGTAGTTCCAGAAATTAGCGCAGCGCGCATAGAGAAAATATACTTTTCTATTGCCCCAATTAGATTTTTGGTAACTTATTTCAAAATAAGACATACTTGTTTGTCTGCTTTTACTCTATCAATATAAGATTGATATGTCTAAATAGTACGAAGCGCAAAGTTTCAGAACCTAGTGATCAACTCAGTTACATGAACAAAAATATGTCAAATTATGATTGAACCATTATTACTTCCAATAACAATAATAGTGGTATTCATAGACTTTGTAGGGGCACCCCCAGGGGATCATTCACCCGCTGAGTGTCAAATTTTCAAACAATTAGAGGTTAAATTCGACACTCAGCGGCTGAATGATCCCCTGGGGGTGCCCCCACAACGTCTATGAATTCCACTGTAAGAGTCATCTATTGAAACCGTAAAACACAATAGTCTGTACGGAGGAATAAAAAATAACTTTCTAAACAAATATTTGACCTTCACTGCATTGCGCGAGGCGAATGCTTGGTAAGGCCACTTACATCAGCATAATAGATTAAAGCCTTTTATATTTACTGTTTTTTTAAACAATAGTCAAAATAGATTTGTTTTAAAAATAACCAAACATGTAAACAAAGAGTTCTAGCATTATTAAACCGTAACTTACAATTTATTGAGCAATTCACTATGCAATCCATAAACATTTTATATTTTTTCTCTAATTATTATATTTGTAATGTTGTACTGGTTTTAATTTATTATAGTAATAATTAGAGAACTTTTAAAATAATTTTTACATCAATATACCTCTCGCCAAACTTCAAGTCCGCTCTGACATTGTCAGAACATGTCAAAATATGTTATAACAACTGTTATCAGGATGAAATATTTTAATTGTAAAACAAAAGTTGCATACTATAATATATTAAGTAATTCAATAATTTTAAGATCAAAACATGTACGACATTCTATCAAATAAATAATGATTTGATTTTAACTACGCAGCTACTATTAACTCAGCTGGGATATATTTTCGTTTAAACAACCATACACCTCGTGTTCAGGACGAACCATAAGTTTGGCGCCGTCTATACCTGATATTTGTTTACATGTTTGGCATTTCATATTTTAACACAATTAACCCTGCTAATTTGATAATCTATTAGCAAACAACTCACTGCAAAGGATAAGCATGACTTGATATGTAAAACAAACGAGACTTTACATGCAGTGGAACTCTGGATGCGTCAAAACCAATTAGAGATTGCACCAGGAAAAACTGAAGCAGTTGTCTTCAATAGAAAAAGAAATGTTCATGGCATGCAATTTGACTGTGGAGGACAGACGGTTACTACATCAAACAGCGTTACCTATCTAGGCGTAAAGCTAGACTGGGGACTAAATTTCGGGCCGCACCTGAGATCTGTTTGCGAAAAAGCTTCTAAAACCGCAAGAGCCCTGTGTAAGCTGCTCCTTAACACCAAGGGCCCCAGTGACGTCAAAAGAAGGACGCTAGCTATGGTTACACAGTCCATAGTTTTGTACGCGGCACCAATCTGGGAACCAGCTATGAATTTTGCTGTGCATAAAATGCAGGTATTGAAAGCACAACGTATACTAGCGCTCAGGGTTTGCTCTGCCTACAAAACTGTATCCACTGATGCTGCACTGGTTCTCGCAAACTTAACTCCCATCCACCTGCTAGCTGCTGAGAGAGCGATCCGAAGAAAACAAAGTACCGCGGAAATACCAGGAACTCTGGAAAAAGAAACCTTAGCGAAATGGCAAAAAGAATGGGATATATCGTCTAAAGGTAGATGGACATACCGCCTGATTCCTGATCTAGAACAATGGACGAGCAGAAGGCATGGCCGAATGTCATATCGCCTTACACAGTGCTTTACTGGTGATGGCGTTTTTATGTGCTATCTGGCAGGTATCGGTAAAAGACCAGACGCCACGTGCATGTACTGCGACAATAACGACGATGCAATGCACACCATCTTCGATTGTGTAAAGTGGGAAAGTGACAGGCGAGAAGTGTCTGCAAAGGTGGGAGATATAAGTGTAGATAACGTAGTACCTAAAATGCTGGAATCAGAAAAAAGCTGGAGAATTATTACTAACTTCCTTGAAGACATTATAAGGGAAAAGGAAAAGGAGGAAATGAGAAGGAAAACAACAACAATGACATAAGATATAGGCAAAAGTGTTACCGTGTTTTAGGCCGAAAGGCGGGTACACGGCTAACAGGGTGGCAGGAGGGGTTTTAGCCGGTAAGAGTCCGGCACTACCCTTTAGGGTGTCCATGAGGATTTCCCCTCCTGGATGGAAAAAAAAAAAAAAAAAAAAAAAAAAAAAAAAAAAAAAAAAAAAAAAAAAAAAAAAAAGCAAACAACTATAATTCAAACTATTTAACTATTATTTGAGACTAAGAAGATACCTAAAGAAAATTGATTTAATATAGATAATTTTTTCTGGGAAATATAGCATGGGGTTCCTTGTAATTTGGGTCCGGTTGGTTGCGGTAACGTCGGGCGAGCCATACTGCGAAAAGCTGAAAAAAAAACGGTTTCTTTAGTAACAAAAAGCCTTTTTAGGTGGCAATACATATAGACCTTGATAACCATGCAATTAAAAAAATAAACATGTACTAATTATAATGATTTGCTTCAGCTAAACTTTACAGAAATTGTGAATAAATAATACATTACTTTTTAAATTGACAAAAAGAGACTGTAAAAATCATGCAAAAGCGTGCAACTATTTATTTATGTATTCTGCAGTGTATGTTAATAAATGCTATTTATAAGCTGAAAATTTTAAATTTTTAGAAATTAATTAATAAAACAGCTCCAGCGGTCGAACTGTATTATTATTTCAAAAGAAGTGCAAAAAAATTGAGCAATAATATACTATGCACAAAAATTAAGGGAGCAGAAAAAAAATCCAAATTTTTGGGGGATTTTCAACAGGCTGTAACTTATACAAAAATGGTCGTACAGCAAAAAAATAAAAAGCAAATTGTAGCTCTAAGTGTTTAGTTTTTGGATCTGAGTTTGAAAATTTTTTTTTGAAAATATTTTTCGAGTAATCATAAGAAAACCACCGAAAAAAAAATTTTCGAAATTTTTTTGGTTTTTTTTTAATCTACGGACGTGGAAAAATTTTTTTCGACTCAACCTCCATATGGACCGGATAGCTTGTTTATTCAGATTTAATTTCGTTTTTTTAAAATCTCGATACGAGCATTTCTCGCTGAGATATCGATGTTTGAATGGAAAAAGATCATTTTGTCTTTGATTACCAATATCTCAGCAACCAATGATCGCACAGAAATTTTGAGGTTGGTTTCAAAAATTTGAATAAACTCTCTACAAGGGTTGGCAATTGAATTTTGAAAAAAAAATTTTTTTTCAATCATTACATGAATTTGAAAAAGCATCCAAAAAAGGGCTTTTTGTCGTTTTTTGGAAAATCAAGCGCCCAATCAAAAATATTGCGGAAACCACTGACGTTAAGTGTGCCTTTTACTGTTCAATATACCCACAAAAACCCTACAAAGTTTCAATTCAATCCAGCCAACCGTTTTTTTTTCCCACTTGATCGAATTTTTAAAAAAATTAAAGGAGCAAGAATTTCGCTCTGAAAATGTCATAATTTACGCTTTTGTGCTTGCGCACGTGTATGTGTGTGTTCCACAGTATTTTGTGACTCCAAACTCACTCTCCGAAGATGTATGTGTGTGTGTGTGTGTGTGTGTGTGTGGAAGTGACGAACCACAGGGTCTCAATCTCTGATAAAACCACACACATAATTTGGATTTTTTTTCTGCTGCCTTAATTTTTGTGCATAGTATATAAAATATATAATAATAAAATTGAGCAATAGTAAATTAAAGAAAGTTTATCTATTCTACGATTATTAATTCCAGTCAGTAAAATGTCAAGTGCAACTGTCACTGAAAAGTCATTTTACTAGTAAAATGTCTTAAACTGTAAATTAAACCTCTTATAATAAAAGGACGCACAATCATGCTGAAAAAATCACTTAAAACCTGGTCAATTTTGCTAGTTTTAGAATTATTGGTAAAGAAAATTACGCCTAAAAACCTTTAAATATAGTCTAATATTGAATAAAATCCCAAATTCAGAACAAATTCAACCTTAAGGATTGAGTTTAAGGTTGAATTTGCAAACACGACTACATGAATTGAATGCCAAGAAGTTGTGTTTGGCACTCATTGAGTGGGGACGTTTTTTAATCGCTGATTGTGCATCCACTTTTTAATAGGAGATCGACGTATAGAAGAAAACCTACTTACTACACTACTAATAGTGATGTAGAAGGATACGTTCGTGCTTTTATTATAAGAGGCCAATGCTTCTATACCAGTATACTCTGCGAGACGAAACAAGTCTCGTAGACGCGGCGCTAAAGTCTTTATGGCTCTCATTGTCATTTGTATAAGACGCTGTCGATTTTAGTTCAGGTTTTAGCCACAGGACTTCTTTCATGGCGCGGAGTCTACACACGGCACAGAACAATGTTGAATTATAAAATAAAATAAGAAGTGAAGAAAATCAATAAATATGCAGTCATATTGGCAAGCACCATTCATCTTGTTAAAGTAATGAGTAATCAGTGCAAAACATGCAACACAGCACATAATATGCTTAATGGCAAGTTTCTAAAATCAGTCTTTTTGTAATTTGGCGATTAGCAAGCGATATTATTTGTATATGTAAATATTTTTTACTGGGAACATTAACCAGTCGGTTCTGAAACATTAAATATCGCAGTCAGACGATAACCGAACCGAAACCGGACCAAAAACGAACCTAAAGGACTGCGCGAGAAACCTCTCTAATAATAATAATAATTTTGAAACAGACTAGCAGTTACCTCCTACTCTATGGTGTGCACTGAAGCGAAATACGTCGTGACGTCACACTTGAAAGTGACGTCATAGACTTTCAGCATGTTAGTTATATTTTTGAACTCAGAGAAATTTGAACCACGAGAAAGTTAGATTTTACTTGTTCATATGTCGATCCATATGGATTAATGAAATACTGACCATTTAAATAGTGAGAAGTAATTAGATAGAACAACCACAGAATAAGTTTGATTTTAAATCATTAATACCAGCACACTTAATATGTAAAGTGATAAGTAAAATTTATTTATCTCAATATATAAATGCGAAAGGTCATTTATCACGATATTCGAAAACCGTTTGATGTACAAAGCTGAAATTCGGCAGGCAGGTACTTTACAGTTAGTAGTAGATTTTGCGACAGGGCTGGATTAAAGAGGTTTAAGGGCGAACGAAGTCACAGGCGTCCGCTAGTATAGACATATGACATCGCACAAATAATATCGACAGGCTATAGATAATAGAAACTGGCCGTTAGTGTTTCTCAAGCACAGTACTAATCCACCTTAAACCATTCAATCCTTAGAGCATTCACAGAAATGCACTGGGGTTAGCGCGCGGATCCTTTTGGTTACGATATCTTACTGTCAACCACACACCCAGAAACTGCAAATAACCGCCCAATTGTTAGTAACAAAAGTAACACATACAGAAAGACAACTTCATTATAATGTGTGCGCTGTAGCATGGTGAGGATGACAGTTGCCTGTATGACGTTGACATCTGTCAGTCTCAGTACCAATACATCTATGGCGTTACATTATACACATGACACTTTGTTTAAATTTTTCTTTCAATTTGATTTTATTTGTAGAGTAGAACATTCTAGCTGGGTTAAATTTAAGTTACTACAGTTATTAATGATTTAATGTATTACAAATGTGGTACAGCTGAAATATTAAGTCACAATGTTACTGAAACCATCACCCGCACCATGCTACAGCATTTTCATTAAAGATAATAATTAGTTACATTAGTTAGGCAACCAGTTAATATTGAAAACATTAATTCAGTGCTCATAGTATGACGTTACCAAATTCAGAATCTACTAGCCACAAGAAATTAGGCCTTGAAACACAACTCATGTTGCACTAGCTAGCCTAGCTCAAAGCCTAGCCTAGCCTTTTTCGCTTAATTGGAGTATTAAGATTATTTAAAAATATTACTAATTTGCTTTGAGTATTAAAAAAATTTTAAAGTAGCAAATTTTTTTAATTTCATAATTTAAAAAAAAACGTATTATTCCCCTTTCCCCAGTTAAACGAAAACTCTATAGTGGAGTGGTAATCACAATAGAATTGTAAGTCTGATTTTTAAACTGTTAGCATTTTCATTTGAATGTAAGTATAAAAAATATAATAAATGTACATCAAAATTTGAGTCCAAACATAATTTAGATGCTGTATTTAATGCGCCTTCTTTAGAACCAGACAGCCTAATTACTATGTACATAATAAACAAAATAAATATAAAAATTAAATTATTTAAATAAAGTAATATTAAGGAAGATAAGAGAAACCATTATCACGTGGTTATTAATAGCGATTAAAGGCTTATTAAATATAAATTAAATTAATAGTTTAAATGGCGATCAAAATGGTGCTATTGTCAAAGAGACTGATTTGAAGTTAGCAATTAATTATTATCAAACAAAGTTAGCAATTACAAAAGTGAATTATGCGATATTTTAATTAAATTTTCAAGTTTCTCTCTTTTAAAAGTAAATTTTCTTTTCGCAATAAGTAATACTACATTACATACTTTATTGTCTTTAATCAATGATTTATGGTTGGTTTGCTAGTTATTATGTTTATGTCTACATTTAGCACACTTATCACAGTAAACATTGATAAAGTTATCTGTGTTTATGTTTAAACTATGAATTTAGTTGTTTCCTACATTCATGACAATTATGTACTCTAAAGTTGATGTAAATTATAACAAATTATTTAACATAGATTTCTTATAGAGACATATTTACAGATATATATAAGATAAAACCTTTTTAACAAAAAAATTGAACCGACTTCTAAATCAGAAAAATAAACTAAGTGGCGAAAAATAGCTTGGCACCGCCTTCAAAGTGATCAGAAGGTAGCACATAGGATGTTATTTTTCGCTTTTTAGTTTATTTTTGTGATTTTGAAGTCTGTTAAATTTATTGTTAAAAAAAAAATATTTTTCTGTTTTTAGTGTGTCCTAGCATTTAATTTTTGTGAACGAAAGCGCCACAGTACGGGCAATTTCGTTATTTTCATTTTAACACAAAATTACTGGACTGTTTTTTATGAAAATTAAATGGGACCAATCTGGAAGTATATTCTTTCAAACAAAAAACAGAATTTTTAGAAGTTATGCGGTAACAAACATTTAAAAAAAAACATACGCGTCAAATTGAGAACCTAATCCTTTTTTTTGTAGTCGGTTAAAAATAATAATGAGGTACCTCAGTAAAACTGAAGAAAAGTCCAATACCGCCGCATAGTTTGAAAGCGTTGTCAATGGTCTCCTTAAGATTCTCCACACAGGGTTGGCACCAACAAGCTGATGTTATCTCCATATTGGCGCAACAAATTCTCTGAAAATATTTACAAATGATAATTTACAAAGGAGGCAATCACAAATTGACGTCACCAACAACTCTAACAGCCTTATTTATGAACATGGATTATGATTTAAACCTCCTTCAAAGTAAAGTAAACTTTAAAAAGTAGAGATTAGGCCAATTTTACTATGAGGAAAATTAAGGTTCAAATCTCAATAAAAGTTTATGAATATAGGTAAGAATCAAAACAAGTAGACATGTTCTATATCACCATCTAATATCTAACTTTTTTTTATTTTTTTATTCATTAGAAGTAAGCCCTTGACTACAATCTCAGCTGATGGTAAGTGATGATGCAATCTAAGATGGAAGCAGGCCTACTTGTTAGGAGGATGAAAATCCACACCCCTTTCGGTTTCTACACGACATCGTACCGGAACGCTAAATCGTTTGGCGGTACGTCACTAACTACCAGCTAGACTTGGACCTGGATTAAGAAAACCTCAATCGACCCAGCCGGGGATCAAACCCAGAACCTCCGTCATATATGTATATCCACCGCGCATACCACTGCGCCATGGAGGTCGCCAAAACTAAAGAAACAATTTTTTGTGGTAGTCTTGGTGGTGCCAGTTTTAGTGCATGTATGTTGATATCAACACTTGAAAAATGCAGTTAAATAACAAAAATCACTGTACACTTTGCTATTGCTATTAAATAAAAAAGATTAAAGAGAAATTGATAAAATCTAGTGTTGCACAAAATAAATAATTTTATTTTGTTATCTTTCACAAAAAACTAAATGCTTCTTTTCACTCCATAACTAGAACATCTCCAGGAGAGTCAACATTTATAGTAAGGAGGTACAATGAAATGTAATATAAAACCTTACATCAATGTCAGTGCACGAGGGAAAGTCTGCCGTTCCATTGAGGGGCACAGCTCTACTCTGGAAGCCACAGCATTTGTATCTCTTCTGTACTTCTTCCTTCACATCCATATTAACAGTGTGCCAGCCCTAGAACATTAGGTAGTTGTAAAGGTTGTGATGTGTTAAACAAAAGTCTATTGCTACAATATAGACTATGATGTTATTGTTATATATTTAAGAACTATTATAAAAACCATTTTTAGAAACAAATGGCGTAGTATCGGAAACCCACTTCACACAACAGAGCTGGTACGGTACAACTTTCAAAAGGCTCACCGACCGAGCACCACAAGATGTCATGAAATAGACACTACATTATTATATTTGGGCAAATCACTGGATTTCGCACCAAACACGCCATGATTCAAATAATCCTGCTGAATGTCTCACGACAGATTGCAGGAATAATGAGACTAAAAAAAAAATAATATCTTTAAGAAAAAAAATATCAAATGTAAAGGGTGAATTTTGAATTATTTTATTTTAAGAGGGGAGAATTCGGAGATTTGGAGGTTCGCTTGGGCCATAGTGTTGTGTAAATTTTTATTACATTGTAATGTAAAAAAATGTGAAAAAACAGTTAGGATGACAACTACTTTTATTATCAAAATACCCACAACAGTTAGGTATTATAAAATGTAGTACCTAATTGTCTCTAATGTGTATAATTATAATATAACTAGCTGACGCCGCGCGGTTTCACCAGCGTGGTTTTCGGTTCCTTAGGAATATATGGATAATATATAGCCTATAGCCTTCCTCGATAAATGGGCTATCTAACACTGAAGGAATTTTTGAAATCAGCTTAGTAGTTCCTGAGATCAGCGCGTTCAAACAAACAAACTCTTCAGCTGTATAATATTAGTATAGATAATTAACCAGCATACTAGTAAACTCGCCATCCTCACAAAAATTTCAAGTTTATGAGGATGGCTCAAGGTCAAGTAATTTTTTACATATACTACAGCCCTACTCTATGTGTACTGTTTACCAACAAAATTAAAAATTAGGGTTTAAATTGCTAGTCATTTTGCACCTAATAATAACTTGTTCTTATATTAATGGAAATAAATTTGAATTATAGAAGCTTAGAAGAATTAGATAAAGTTAATATATTTTGAAGAACATTTTATAAGCAAACAATAGATAATTTAAAATAAATAAGTTATAAAATGACGTGCATTTTCTACCTTCAGTACATAAGAAATATGACTGTAGGTAACAACTGTAACACTTTTTCGTACAATAAATGAAAAAAAAAAAAAAAGCACGAGTTACCTCTTGCGCCATCATTTGCTGTTGATCAGAATTCACAGCCAGACAAGCACATGCCACAGAAAACTGTACCAGGAATAGCAGGAACAGAATCACCATGTACTGTATATGTCCGTGCTAAGGAATTATTACTGTAAAATATCATTTTTACCAGAAGAGAGAATTAAGTAATAAACATTTTATTGACTCAAAAATTTCATCATCAGAAAGTAGATCAGTAAAGCAATTTATATAGGATTTTTTAGGTACTCTACATTAATTCTCACTCATAACATTAATGTAAGTTGCTTTGTTAAACTTTCATGCCTTAGTTACTCCAAGAAATGAATAACTTCTATATTGTTGACATACCATTAGGGACCTTTCATTCAGGAAAAAGCACTAAGTATTTCTGAGGAATACAAAAACTGAAAGAGGAGTAAATATTTAAAATCAGACTGACAGTTGAAAATGTAGCCTAGCCACATTAAAATGTAGTCATCGTCTGGCAAGTTTTTTGATGACACTACCATGATATGCGGGCGACGAGGGGAAAGACTGCATAAATGTGAAATTGTGCGTGCAGGGAAGTGAGGTGCATGAGTCGTCGGTTTTTCATTCATCGCTACACACCCCCTGTCTGCTCTACCCATCGGGAGTGTTAAGGATAAACTTGCCAAGCTATAATAATATAATGCTGGTACTGTACACTTGAATTTTTTTTACATAATTATAAAATTTAATATATATTTAAAATTTAATATAGAGTTCTACAGAAAGATTTTCATTGGGTAACATATTTTTGGATAAACTTTCAATATCACTGAATTCAATAAAATTTTGTGATACACAAATAATAAAAAATAGACATAATGATACACTAGTGTTTTCCATCCTAGGACCAGGATGTTTAGCCATAGCACAAGATAGGTTTATCATTTTTAACAAAGGATACAAAGAAAAGCATAACTTGGTGGTGTTTCACGGCTCCAGCAAGTCCCAGTAAAGATATGAGAATTAGAAATACTCCACATGCTAGGATGCCTCCAACTATGGGCAAGTTTGTGACCAAGGCAGACGCCTGCCCATACACTGCCACTGAGATGAGGATTGACGCAACCACCTTTAAAAGAAACAAACAAGTTACGATACACACAATAAGTATTACCCTTGATTGTGTACAAATAATACTTACAACATATAGAATGTTTAACGCAATTAAAGCGTTTTTAGAGCAAGTAAAACCTCCACACATCTTGCTAATACTATTCAGCACAGCGATTTTTATCTAACGTATTGTCACTATTGTGTTAACACGATCTGTGAATCAATTATTCCAGTCACATAACACTTGCGCTTATCACAGAAATAATGTTTGTAATTCAGCCCTTTAAAATCTGAAACTAATTCAGTAAATTGAAAAGATACATTATGCACAAAAGCTCATGTCCAAAGCAAAAGTACTTTTACTTTTATTTTAGTAATTCACTTCGACTTCACGTTCACGAATCAAATCATCAAATGAAATGACAAGATAATGACATTGACAAATGACATTGACATACAATAACAATTGATGAAAAAATTACAGATAACAGAATTTTTGCCGACCTTTTATTTTTCGTCTGTGGTTATGTAGACTACTTACGGACCTCGGCCCGGTCACGGTCAACGAGTCAAGCTTCGCTTTGACTTACGTGCACTTCTTCCCTGTCCCTACCCTACCCTATTCTTACCACTACCCCTAAATTCGTTTGTTACAAAAAATGTGATAAATGAAGAACCGCTCGACCGATTTTGTACAAACTTCACATATTGTACCATCTACTAAAATAGTCCAAACAATGCCTAAATATTTGGTTTGGATCAAGATGAGCCCGTTCTTGAGTTTTAAAATTACAATGAAAAGTGGCATTAATTTTATATTCGGATAGATAACAAATCCGGAACTTCGCCTCCGTCTTTCGCTAACTAGCGGACGCCCGTGATTTCGTCTGCGAATAAATATAGTAAGTTTTCATCAACCCCTTTCAACCCTTTACGGGTTTAAATTTTTAAAAATGTTGTATCATTTAATAACTTGTGTTTCTTTCGTGATTTATGCATTTTTATAAGCAACGGTAACTCTAAAAATGAAGGACTTTCAATACAAACCTTTAACCCGTTTCCTATGTACTGCTCGTAGGTACTAAAATTCAAATTGATCGGTACAGCCGTTTAGCCATGAAAAGGTAACAGACAGACAGACTTCTTTCGCATTTATAATTAACCGACTTCCGTCGGTCCGTCATTCATTGATTCATTCATTTCGTCAATCTTAATTTTTATTTATAATGTCATTTATTAAAAATTTTAGGCCTTTATATATAGTCCACTATTCAATAAAATCCCAAATTCAGAGCAAATTCAACCTTAAGAATTTGAGTTCAAGGTTGAATTTTCAAATGCGACTACTTGAATTGACTGCCAGAAGCAA